>NC_060187.1:53803428-54133428 GCF_021184085.1 Oncorhynchus gorbuscha
AGAGAGAGAGAGAGAGAGAGAGAGAGAGAGAGAGAGAGAGAGAGAGAGAGAAGGATACAGATACAGAGAGAGAGAGAGAGAGAGAGAGAGAGAGAGAGAGAGAGAGAGAGAGAGAGAGAGAGAGAGAGAGAGAGAGAGAGAGAGAGGATACAGATACAGAGAGAGAGAGAGAGAGATAGAGAGAAGGATACAGATACAGAGAGAGAGAGAGAGAGAGATAGAGAGAAGGATACAGATACAGAGAGAGAGAGAGAGAGAGAGAGAGAGAGAGAGAGAGAGAGAGAGAGAGAGAGAGAGAGAGAGAGAGAGAGAGAGAGAGAGAGAGAGAGGCTAGGGAGAGAACCCATATTTGTATTTCCCTAGGAGCTGGATCAGAGCTAGTTGAAAGGGAGAATAGGGTGGAAGGAGGGATGCAGGTAGAAGGGACAAAATGAGAGTGAGATAAAGAGGGCAAGGTGTTATCCATCTTCTCTGTCCTTTCCTTCTCTTTTCTTCTCTCTCCCAGCCCAACCGCTTACATTTTTTTTCAATCCCTTCAGGTTCGAAGAAGGGAGAATAGAGGAACATCCAGACTCATCACATGTTAAAATCATGCTTCCTTTTAGTTCCTGTATCCCTCATTATGTACAAACACGGATATTTCATTTCCTGCCTCCCCTTTAGGTGTGGATCATACAAACCTGGATCTGAATCGAAACTTTGTGAGTAAACTTGATTGACCATCTATGTCATCTGTCCTAATGGGCCATTACACAACTAATGAGTTCAACATGTACTGTATATACAGTAGATAATGCTGTACAGTAGATAGATAAACACCCATGTCAAATCGATGAAGCTATAGTGAAGCGAATGCTAACTGCTTCAGGTGAAGTTTCAACCTAGACACAGATCTAGGATCAGCTTCCCCTCCTCGAATCCCAACCTTAACCAATGGCAACTTCACACTAAACCAACTCACCAAGAGTAGAGCCACTGTGGTGGACTGAGTGCCAGACAATTGACTGGCTACTACTGCTTTCTATCATTTACAATCCAAGAGCCACAGTTCAGATCAAAGCCAACAGGCCAACATGTAGTTTGGCACTCATGTACAGCCTGAGAGAGAGATTGAAGCAGGGCTACATGGGATTGTACTCTGACTCCTGTCTCCTCGAGTGCACCCCCTTGATCATATTCGACTCGATGGACACACATCACTCTTCTGCGGTGTAGCCTGTCATCTCCTCCCCTCACAGTGAACAGCTTGTCCTCGTACAGAAGGAGAGAGCAGGACAATACATAGAGGATTATCATGACACATCAATATGCTTCCAGAAATGCCATTTTATTATTTCCTGTGTCATTTCTACGTCCTCCCTATTCTGATGCCATATCTGTTTTGAGCCGTATAGCCAACTCCTAACAACCATAAGAGTTGGCTATACAGCAAAAACAGATCTGGGATCAGGCTTCATGCTCTCCATGTTGTTCCCTGACATTACACTATGGTGTGTCTCTCAGGAGGCCTTGGCCAGTTTTGACCTGCGTGGCTCACACAGCCTTTCCCGTGACCCTATGCCACTCAGAGACGAGGAGAACAGGTAACGCACTTCTTAATCTCTACATTCGTCTCACTCTTTTCACCCCCCTCTCTCGTTCTACCTGTACCTCTGTCACCTCTCACTATTTGCAGTCGTCTTTCCTTTTTAGTTTAGTTTTCCTCATTTTTGGAATGGGTTATTTGTCTATGTTTGTGTAGAGATGCAGTCATTTTTGTTGTGCGCGAGAGAGCGCGTGCGCGTTTCTGTGTGTGTGTGTGTGTGTGTGTGTGTGTGTGTGTGTGTGTGTGTGTGTGTGTGTGTGTGTGTGTGTGTGTGTGTGTGTGTGTGTGTGTGTGTGTGTGTGTGTGTGTGTGTGTGTGTGTGTGTGTGTGTGTGTGTGTGTGTGTGTGTGTGTGTGTGTGTGTGTGTGTGTGTGTGTGCATGACATAATGTTCTCATCTGTCACCAGTCATGGCACCAGGTGTGGAGGGGAAGTGGCCATGGAGGCCAGCAGCTCTGACTGTGGCGTGGGCATGGCTTTCAACGCCAGGATCGGTGGGGAGTACAACACAGCCCATGTCCAATGCCAATGTGATCTATCAAACTAAAATACCGGCAGATGTGATTGTACGATTCAAATAATGCGTCTATTATGATATGTACGTGTAATATGATTGCGCGGTACTGTGACAAATGTCCATTGTCTGTGAGACGCGATATCGTCGCCTTACAGTATGCAATTCGGAAATCGAAAATAATATTACAGCAAATGAAATATATCATTTAAGCCGTGCCTTAATGACAACATAAAGTATAGGGTTCAATCAGACTGTATAGGAGACGCGAGGCGAGGTGACAATGAACAACACAGTAACAGTGTGTTTGTGAAGAAGAGAAGAGCCGCGTTTATATTACCAGACAAATTACATGATATGTAGCAGGGCAGTGATAACATACTATGAGGACAATCACACTTCAAATGTAATGGAAATGGCTCAATAAAAGGCAATGACAACAGGGTAATGCAATGCCAGTGATTGGTTGTGACATCAGCTGGAGAGATAATGAGTCCCAAATTGCTCCCCATTTCCCATATAGCGTACTACTTTTAATGGGCCGTGGTCAAAAGCAGTGCACCAAAAAAAAAAATTGGGAATAGGGTGGTTTTTGGGAGGCAGACCGAGTTAAAGTGAATCACAGTGCTGAGGCTTGATAATGATGACAAAGGGACAGCTGGGAGCAGGAACGCGACAGAGAGAAGAGAGAGCGAGAGAGTCCAAACAAGACAGAACAATGCATGGGGATTCACGGCAAAAAACACGATAGACAAAACATGCAGTGCATTTCTTCCATAAAAGCCCAGTAATCAATATGTCTATTGCAGCCAGTTTAGGTGTTGATGTTCAGCTGTATTTGTGAATTAGAGTTTACACAAGTGGTGATGAGAGAAATCAATCTAATTAGCGTGTGTGTTATTGAGCCATACAGACCTAATTTAACATCTCATTTTCGGTTTGATGTGCTGTAATTCGTTTTTTAGTGAGGATGACTAATATAATACAGCCGTACAGTCCAGAGAGTAAGTATGCGTCAACAAGAAAATGTATTGGGACATTTGAATAAGAATATCCTCTGAAAATCATTGTTTTGATTCTAGTGTCACTCTATAACGCTAAAAGCCAACAGCTGTTCAAACCAATTCACAGAGCTGGATCGGCATCATAATTAATGAGCAGTAATAAATAATCCTTGGAGTGAACTTTTACCCCGGACCTCTTCCCTCTGCAACATGACCTCTGACCTTTGACCCGGCCAGGTATCGATCTTCTGGACGGCACGGTGACGGACTCCGTGGAGGCCACATCTCTGACCTTCAACAACGACGTCATTGATGTGGACGTGTGCTGCTGAGGCCCGCGGGACTACGGACAGGAAATGGCCGGGGACACTCACACAGAAAGCACTGAGGCTGGGCAAGGTAAGGTTAACACACACACACAGGCAAAGTACATGCAGGCACGCAAGTATACACACACCCATTCTGTACATGCACGTCCACACACACAAACTCATGCACACATGCATACTCGCTTTTCTCTATTCTATTCCATTCTATTCTATTCCATTCTATTATATTTGATCCTTCCACCAACTCCCCTCTCCTCTCTCTTCCACCTTAATACAGGGGCGAGGTAGGCAGCATCTTTGTGTGGGCGTCTGGAAATGGTGGGTTGGTGAACGATCACTGTGGAGCAGACGGCTATATCAACAGTGTCTACAGCGTTGCCGTTGGGGCTGTCACTCACACGGGCAAGTCCGCCTTTTTAGGTGAGCCCTGCCCTGCCGTTATGGCTGTCACTCTAACTGGAGCCAGTTTGGGAAACACACTTCCCCTAGTAAGTCTCTCTGTGTGTGTGCGTGCTTGCATGCGTGTATATCTATTTGATGCTGTGTGTGTATGTGTGTGTGTGTGCGTGTGTATCTATTCGACACTGTGTGAGAGTGAGTGCAGCCCTGCTCTTTAGCTCCTGTTAGCAGCCTGTTAACTGCTGTGATATTTGTAGCGGCCTCACGGTTGACCTGGGCTGGCAGATATGTGTGGATGCACACACACACACACACACACACACACACAATCGTAAGTGTTAATTGGAGGTGAGGCGTAGCACCGCGGCTGAAGCGGCAGAGAAAAAGAGTGAACGAGAGAGAAGGAAGAGAGGTGTTGATGTGCACTCAGTTCAGGAGTGTGACAAAGTCGAAGGCCAGGAAAGAAACATGTCTGTATGCCCTGCTCAGCTCCATGGATACAGACTAACAGTCTAATATTACCCAGTAACACCTACCACTGGCTGTGACTGTGACTATTGCTACTTCCAGTCTACTCCCCTGAGGCATTCAGTCAGTCACCACATTGATGGTCAGAGGTGTTTCCGGCGAAGCAAGCTAGATTTACTCAGGGTTTTCTAAAGCTAACCGGCTTCAATTAGCGTCACGTTTCAGCTCAGGCTTCATCCGTAC
Organism: Oncorhynchus gorbuscha; assembly: GCF_021184085.1. Taxonomy (NCBI): domain Eukaryota; kingdom Metazoa; phylum Chordata; class Actinopteri; order Salmoniformes; family Salmonidae; genus Oncorhynchus; species Oncorhynchus gorbuscha. The sequence continues at coordinate 53,807,970 of NC_060187.1, forward strand.
AACGACGGTGGATATTGCTTGCCACTAACTGTAGCAGGCTTGTAACTGTGTGTGCATGTTGCACATGGCTAGTGGAATACTCAACTCTTCATTGAGACAATGCTGAAACATCAGTCCATGTGTGAGTCAGTGTCACACTTACCTTTGTGCCAAAATCTAAATGAAAGGAAAATTCAGCAGGCTATGTTGTGAAATATGCTTTTAAAAGTGCACTCTTTATTTGATTATTTATCGTTAATGCCTATTTTGGTGTGCTTATCAATGCACAACCACAAGCACTGTTTTTCCCACTGCTGTCAATAGCATCATTTTATTAAGCCATACAAAAGTTTTAAATGCATTCTGCCATTGCTAAATGTGTAAGGCGATATATTTTAACACACACACAAAAAAGTTGAAATAATCAAATATTTATTCAGTCATCTTCCTCAAGTGAATGGGATGATGACATAGTCGTTGCAAAAGGGAGGGACTAAGGTTTCATTGGTCCTCAACTTGTGGCTCAGCCTTTCAATTCAGGGTAAGTGGAGTAGCGGTGAGTTAGCCTGCCCCGGAGCAGGTTAGTTCTGAAGGCTTCGTCGCTGTACCTAGCTCAAAGGTGAGCCACTTTATCCCGAGTTACCTCACTAACTCCTCAAAACTGCTTTTGTAGGATACCCCTCAGGTTTGGAGGAACGTTGGGTGTGTATATGTGAGAGTGAGTGAATGAGAAAGAGAGAAATATTCCCCAGTGTGACCCGAGAGCAAAATAGCTAACCATTGTCACCTCGCCTTGTGTGAAGTTGTTTGTTTGGTTAAAAAAATAGTGTACACACATTCTGTTAAGTGTGGTTATTTCGATACATCTTTAATAAAGAGAATAACGAGCAATACAAAAACGTAATGTGCAAAAACCGAAACAGCCCTATCTGGTGCAAACAAACACAGAGACAGGAACAATCACCCACGAAACACTCAAATAATATGGCTGCCTAAATATGGTTCCCAATCAGAGACAACGATAAACACCTGCCTCTGATTGAGAACCACTCCAGGCAACCATAGACTTTTCTAGACTACTATACTAAACAACAATCCCATAACCTACAAAAACCCCTTGACACAACACACCACATAAATACCCATGTCACCCTGGCCTGACCAAAATCATAAAGAAAACACAAAATACTGAGGCCAGGGCGTGACCCATTCAACAATTGTCCCAGGTGCATGGTCTAAAAAAACTATACTGAACAGAAATATAAACACAACATGCAACAATTTCTAAGATTTTACTGAGTTACAGTTCATGTGAAGAAATCAGTCATTTGAAATAAAGTCATTAAGCCCTAATCTATGAATTTCACGTGTGGGAATAGAGATATGGATCTGTATTAGATCTGTTAGTCTCAGATACCTTAAAAGAAATGGGCCTCACGATCTCATCACGGTATTTCTGTGCATTCAAATTGCCATCGATAAAATGCTATTGCGTTCGTTGTCCGTAGCTTATCCCTGCCCATACCATAACCCCACCACCACCATGGGGCACTCTGTTCACAATGTTGAAATCAGCAAACAGCTCGCCCACACAACACTATACACGTGTTCTATGGTTGTGGGGCCAGTTCGACGTACAGACTTTCTCTAAAACAATCTCGGAGGTGACTTAAGGTAGAGAAATTAACATTACATTCTCTGGCACCAGCTCTGGTAGACATTCCTGCAGTCAGCATGCCAATTGCAGGCTCCGTCAAAACTTGAGACGGCATATTTTAGAATGGTCATTTGTTGGCCCCAGCACAAGGGGCACCTGCGTAATGATCATGCTGTTTAATCAGCTTCCCGATATGACACAACTGTCAGGTGGATGGATTATCTTGGCAAAGGAGAAATGCTCACTAACGGGGATGTAAACACATTTGTGGAGTTTTTACATGGAAACGAAAAGGGTTTTTACATGGAACCCAAAGGGGTCCTACCTGGAACCGAACAGGTTCTCCAAATGGTTCTCCTAACGCTTTTAGGTTTTTGACAGCACCTTTTTTTTCTAAGAGTGTATACCCTGCACATGGAACATTATTGTTGTTGTGTGTGTACACCACTATATTTGTTAAGTTGCAACTGAAATGTGCAGTATTCTGTTGTGTGCCCTGCAGGTGACAGTGTCCAATCTAGGGGACGGTTGTGTCACCGACTTTGCGGGGACATCCAGTGCTGCACCCATCCCGGCTGGGATTCTGGCCCTTGTCTTGGAGAACAAGTAAGCCTTGGTCCTCCTCTCCCCTCCTGAACCTTACTCAACTGTTGCGTCATTTTCTCCACTATCGTTTTTTCATCTGCATTCCATGCGGTTTAGGTAGTTCGCTTTGTATTTATTAGCAGTCTTAGTTTCCCATCTTTATGTCTTAAGTTCAAGTAGCTCCCTTTCTCTCTGTGTCTATTTGTGCAAGTGTTTTTCTCTCTCTCTCTCTCTCTCTCTCTCTCTCTCTCTCTCTCTCTCTCTCTCTCTCTCTCTCTCTCTCTCTCAAATATAGATGGCTTTATTGGCACGAAGTACAATTTGGAGATATTGCCAAAGCAACATTGTAGTACAGTGTTTCAGTAAATAATGAATAAAGGATAATGAAATACAGTTTATTTCAGTAGTGGGGCGGCAGGTAGCCTAGCAGTTAAGGGCGCTGGACCAGTAACCCAAACAAAGATCGTTGGTTCGAATCCTCGAGATGACTAGGTGAAAAGTCTGTCCATGTGCCCTTCAGCAAGGCACTTAACCCTAATTGCTCCAGTAAGTCGCTCTGGGTGTTTACTAAAATGTAATAATTATAGTTCATTGTAGTGGTAGTAATAATAATACTCCATACTGTATAATCACTACTGTTGTTGTATTGTGTGGTCCTGTGTAGCTCAGTTGGTAGAGCATGGCGCTTGTAACGCCAGGGTAGTGGGTTCGATCCCCGGGACCACCCATACGTAGAATGTATGCACACATGACTGTAAGTCGCTTTGGATAAAAGCGTCTGCTAAATGGCATATATTATTATTATATTATTATTGTGTCATTTTTGGTTGATACATTTCCTTTAATAAGATTAACAATGGCTAATAAATGAATAACAAAATGTACATGGATGATGGTTACACTATGTATTGCTTGTATGTTATATACAATGTAAAAACTTCAGGGAATTCATGTTCGTGGGGTGTCCCTCAGGCTATGGCAATCATGTACATAACTGGCAGTAATAAAGTCGGCAAAAAAATAAACCTCCCTTATTCAGGACCCTGTCTTTCAAAGATAATTAGTAAAAATCCAAATAACTTCCCAGATCTTCATTGTAAAGGGTTTAAAAACTCTGTTTCCCGTGCTTGTTCAAGGAACCGTAAACAATTAACGAACACGCACCTGCGGAACGGGGCATGTTCCAGCTTACAGACGGTAGGTAATTGAGGTCACAGTTATGAAAACGTAGGACACTATAGAGGCCGTTCTTCTGACTCTGAAAAACACCAAAAGAAAGATGCCCAGGGTCCCTGCTCATCGGCATGAACGTGCCTTAGGCATGCTGCAAGAAGTCATGACGACTGCAGATGTGGCCAGGGCAATACATTGCAATATCTGTACTGTGAGATGCCTTTGACAGCACTACAGGGAGACAGGACGGACAGCTAATAGTGCTTGCAGTGGCAGGCCACGTGTAACAACACCTGCAGAATATCGGTACACCCGAACATCACACCCGCCGGACAGGTACAGGATGGTAACAACAACTGCCCGAGTTACACCAGGAACACACAATCCCTCCATCAGTGCTCAGACTGTCCGCAATAGGTTGATAGAGGCTGGACTGAGGGCTTGTTGACCTGTTGTAAGGCAGGTCCTCAACAGACATCACCGGCAACAACGTTGCCTATGTGCACAAACCCACAGTTGCTGGACGAAACAGGACTGGCGAAAAGTGCTCTTCACTGTTCACTGACGAGTCGCGGTTTTGACTCACCTGGGGTGATGGTCGGATTTGCGTTTATCGTCAAAGGAATGAACGTTACACCGAGGCCTGTACTCTGGAGGGTTAGGCCTGGCTCACAGTTCATCCCAAAAGTGTTTGGTGGGGTTGAGTCAGGGATCTGTGCAGGCCAGTCAAATTCTTCCACACCATTTCTGTATGGACCTCACTTTGTGCATGGGGGCATTGTCATGCTGTAAAAGGAAAGGGCCTTCCCCAACTATTGCCACAAAGTCGGAAGCACAGGATCGTCTAGAATGTCATTGTATGCTGTAGCTTTAAGATTTCCCTTCACTGACACTGAGGGGGCTAGCCCGAACCATGAAAAACAGCCCCAGACCATTATTCCTCCTCCACCAAACTGTACAGTTGCACTATGCATTCGGGCAGGTAACGTTCTCCTGGCATCCCACAAACCCAGATTTGTCCGTCGGACTGCCTGGTGGTAAAGCTTGATTCATCATTCTGTGCTTTTCCACTGCTTCCACAGAGTCCAATGGCGGCAAGCTTTACACCACTCCAGCCGAATCTTGTCATTGCACATGGTGATCTTAGGCTTGTGTGCAGATGATCGGCCATGGAAACCCATTGTGCTGACGTTGCTTTCAGAGGCAGTTTGAACTCTGTGTTGAGTGTTGCAACAGCAGACAGACGATTTGTGCGTGCTAGGTGCTTCAGCACTCAGCTGTCCCATTCTGTGAGCTTGTATGGCCTACCACTTTGCGGCTGAGCCGTTGTTGCTCCTAGATGTTTCCACTTCACAATAACATCACTAACAGTTGACCGGGGCAGCTCTAGCAAGGCAGAAATTTGATGAACTGACTTGTTGGAAAGGTGCCATCCGATGATGGTGCCACAATGAAAGTCACAGAGCTCTTCAGTAACGCCATTCTACTGCCGATGTTTGTCTATGGAGATTGCATGGCTGTGTGCTTGATTTTATACAGCTGTCAGCAATGGGTGTGGCTGAAATAGCCAAATCCATCAATTTGAAGGGGTGTCCATATACTTTGTGTATATATAGTGTATTTCCTAATTTCCTAATCTCTCTCTCTCTCTCGCTTACTCTCTCTCTCTCTCTCTCTCTCTCTCTCTCACTCTTTCTGCACTGCGTTGGTGTGTGGACTTGGGCCCTAGTCGTGATTGTAGCTCTGTAACTTTGTAGCTGTCCGTGGCGTCTGCCTGCTGCCGTTCCTCAGTGTTATTGATGAGCCCGGGGCAGGGCTTTTACCGCTCCACCTGTCACGCCACGCCGGCCCAGTCTCGCCCGCTTGGCAATAAAATGGACCGGAGGTCCCCTGGGGGAGTTGCACTCCCAGGACATTACTGGTTAAGGGCTTGTATGACCTGCACCACACAGCCTATTCTATATATCACATCCCAGGGCTGATATTTCCCTCACGTCTTAATGGAGCTGAGCTGAGCAGAGCACATGCACTGAAACACACACTGACACACACACACACACACACACATTAGTACTGTCATAACAACCACAACTTCACAAACAGAGTACAAAAACCCTTTTCTCCTGGTTCAATGTGTTGACTCCAAATTTCTTTTCCAGTTTTACTTTAGTCCCTCTATGTAAATATCACATACTTCATTCCATCCTTTCATCAGTTTTACAGCTTTTTAATAATCTGTACGTCTGTACCAATCTTTTACATTCTCAACATTCTCAACCCCATTTTGCCTACTTTGCCTCATCACTAGTTCTCTCAACCCCTGTTCATTCCCTCCATCTTCAGTCCACCTTTTATCATCCCTCTCTTTTACCTGCTCCCGACAATCATCCCTCTCTTTTACCCGCTCCCGACAATCATCCCTCTCTTTTACCCCCTCCTGACAATCACCCCTCTCTTTTACCCCCTCCGGACAATCATACCTCTCTTTTACCCACTCCCGACAATCATCCCTCTCTTTTACCCGCTCCCAACAATCATCCCTCTCTTTTACCCGCTCCCGACAATCATTCCTGTCTTTTACCCGCTCCCGACAATCATCCCTGTCTTTTACCCACTCCCAACAATCATCCCTCTGTTTTACCCGCTCCCGACAATCATCCCTCTCTTTTACCCACTCCCGACAATCATTCCTCTCTTTTACCCGCTCCCGACAATCATCCCTCTCTTTTACCCACTCCCAACAATCATCCCTCTCTTTTACCCGCTCCCGACAATCATCCCTCTCTTTTACCCACTCCCGACAATCATCCCTCTCTTTTACCCACTCCCAACAATCATCCCTCTCTTTTACCCACTCCCGACAATCATCCCTCTCTTTTACCCACTCCCGACTCTCTTAGAGTCTGTCTGTACCGCTCTAGTCTCCCATCACCAATGACAACCCCACGCTCTACCCTTACATTTACTGCATTCTATTATAACCGTATTTAACCAGACAAGTCAGTTGAGAACCAGTTCCTATTTACAATGATGGCCTGGCCAGTGGCGAGACTAAAGCATCTCCCGTCACTCTGTCTGTGTGTGAGTATGTGGTGTGACTCTGTGGTCAGGTTATTAATGGAAGATGGTGTGTGAGAGATGATTCCTCATTAACCCCGGTGGCCAGTGCTCAGCCAGGGGTCAGCCAGCCCCGCTCTGGGAAAGGTCCCGTATTCAGACACATGAGCGCAAACAAATGATCTTTTAATTTGCTCCAATCACAGACCGGTGTAAGTGAACTGACAGTTCTCTCTCTCTCTACCTCTCTCTCGTTCTCTCTCCACCTCTCCACCCCACTTTTTCACCCTCTCTTTCTTTATCTCCCTTCCTCTGTCTGTTCCAACCCGGTTTCTTTTTTTTCTGTCCCTCTGTTCCCACCTTCTGTCTCCTCTCTTCCGCTCTGCGTTGTCCATCTTCACCTGTCTGTCTTTCTGTCTGGGCCACTGAGAGCAGGATAGCAGGGTGCTCAGTAGGGGTTGATGTGGTGTGTAATCAGCTAGGGTTCTCAGTGGGGACAGCACCCTCGAATTGGTCTCAACTCAAACACTCCCTGAGACACAAACTGATGATTGGGGTATTAGGTGTGGTTTGCGTATTATCAGGGCCTTACATGCAACGGTCCCTGGACCTCACCCACAACCTCAGAAACACACTAAAAGACAGGATCTTCATCATCTCTGCTCTGCTCTCCCTGCTCTGTCTTCGTTTTGCCCCTATTAATCCTCCCAGAAATGGGAGCCAGAGTCATAGGAACTCTCCACGTTTGGCCATAATCTTTTAATGTGGCGTACTTTAAGCCTAAGTGAGCCCATTTGGAGTGACTGTGCGCAGACTAGGATTCTCCCTATCTGTTATCTGCACAAGTGTTACTAATGGTTTTATCAATTAGGCCTCGTCCAATAACTGCATGCCTGTGATCTCCTTTAAATACAACCAGTGCAGTGCTGATTTGTGTTGTTAATGAGTGTGTGGATGTGTGTCGGACTGTGTGTTGATGTGTGTAAGTGACTGTATGTAGTCTCTCTCTCTCTCTTTCCCCTCTCTTTCCTCTCTTTCCTCTCTCTCTCTCTCTCCCCCCCCCCCTCTCTCTCTATCTTTTTCACCTCTCTCTCTGACTCTCTCTTCTCTCTCTTTCCTGTAATGTCTGATGTGCTTCTTCAGGAGATCCTAATGCGATGTGCACCCTAGCTGAATATATGTTTGCTTCCTAAAATGAGATCGTCAAGTCCAGGCTAGAGTGTCGTGTTCTAACGGATCACATCCTTCTGAGTGAAAAGCATCACACTTATCACACAGATATAGCCCTCAGTCATTGCTCAAAATAGGAAACACTGGGAATATTGATCACTGTATTTATTGTATGTGTGCTTTGCGTAAGTCTATATATATCAACACTTTTATCACTTTCTTTCCCTTAACCTCTGTACTTACCCTCGTTTTAATTATTTCCCTTCTCCTCTTTTCCTCCCTGTAGACTCCCCAGTGAAGAAATAAATAGTTTATTGTTGATTTGCTCTGTCTTCATGTAAATGATTTAACAGGGACAATTTTATTCCTGTGGGTCCTGACCTTGTCCCTCTCTCGCTCTCTCTTCCTATCTCTCTCGTCCTCGCTCGATCCCTCTCTTGCTCTCTTTTTCTCTCGCTCTCTCTCTCTCTCTCTCTTTTCCTCTCTCTTTTCTCTCTCTCTCTCTCTCTCTCTCTCTCTCTCTCTCTCTCTCTCTCTCTCTCTCTCTCTCTCTCTCTCTCTCTCTCTCTCTCTCTCTCCCTCTCTATATCCCTGCTGCATAGCCTCCTCCTGTAGGCTGGACACTCCGTCCTTGTGGCTCTCCCCCCTTCTCCCCCTCCCCACCCCATCCTCCCCACTCTCCCCCTGCCCAGACCCTGTGTGTGTGATAAATTATTCGTGGGCATGCTCCGAGGGCCCAGGGCTGCTCATTCCTACACACAGAGGGGCCGCATTGATCCGGCCTGTGGTTCAACTTAATTGGAAAGACAGTTATACCTACTAGCTAGAGACACACTCGAAAACATATACACACACACTCACTCAGAACAAACACACACACACATATGCATACGCACAAGTATACACAGCACCAGCAATATACTCCAGCATGCACACACAGATTCACACAAAACATAAAGAACATTCAGAACATTCGCTTGGAAATAGCTCTTACAGATATCAAACACTCACAGCTCCTATACTCGCCAGCATGCACACATGCACACACAGACACACACATAAACACACACGCGCGCAGGCGCATGCCTGCACACACTCACCACGCGCGCGTACACACACACACACACACACACACACACACACACACACACACACACACACACACACACACACACACACACACACACACACACACACACACACACACACACACACACACACACACACACACACAAAGAGATGCACGCACACACACACCCTACACCGTTAAACATGCATGCTATTCCTAACCAGCAGCAGTAAAGAGGAGTAACAGTACACAGTGGAGTAATAAGAAGGCCAGGGTTATTGATCTGCCCAGCACACTGACTATCATACAGCTAATAGATTACATCAGACGCATCAGAGCAGTCAAGTCAATGAGGGGTGATCCTATTAACTGGGGATTTGTAAACAGTTGTGTGTTCGCTCACTCAGACGTCTGCCCAGGGTTTGGGAGGGTCTGTGGGGCTTGGCAAGTGGACAGAGGGTGGCTGCTATGGGGGGTTTTGGGGCATATTTAGTAGTTCTGTCTCTGGCTGTCCTGGGTAAAATGCCAGGAGGTACTCTGAGCTTTCTGAGGCTGTTCCTGCTGTGGCCCAAACCCTGCTCATGCCTGTAGGGGGAAAACAGAGATGTGGTGCCAAAACAGAGAGAATGAAAGAGAGAGAGAGAAGAGAGAAAGAGGGAGAGAGAGAAGAGAGAAAGAAAGAGGGAGCGAGAGGGAGAAAACAGACCCACAAATAGACAGAGAGAAATTAAATCAGGTTCCCAGCCAATAGTGTGTTTTTAAGAGCAAAATGCCCTTTTCCAAATAAATAGATCTGTGTCACTGTGTGCTAAGAGACAGAGAAATCCGCGCCAGGGTTCAATAATTAATTCCCGAGTCGAGGGTGTTGGAGAGGCGCTGATTGGGCTGATTTTTTTTTATTCTGTTATGATACAAAGGAGGCCGTTTGAAGTAATTTGTCCCAGAGAGAGCAGCTTGGAATACCATACAGGCTTTGATTTAGCAAAGCAAATGTAATTTAGTTGGCTTTATGCAAACCAGTCGGGGCCGGGGGGGGGCTTCTCTGATTTCACCGGAGAGGTGGGGGGTGGGAGGAGTGCACGCTAACCGAATCACGCCACAGCATTGCCTATATTTACTACAGAACATACACACACACACACACACTGTGAGCAACAGTTCAAAAGTACAAAGCCCAGCTCCCCACTCTGGATCCCTTTGAAATCAAAGCCTAAAATAATTGATTGTGCTGTGCTCTCCTTTAAAAAAAAAACATTTTTAAAAAGGGATATTTTCTATTATTAGTGGTATTACTCCTATGGTGTACCGTAGCACTCGTCGGTTGCACTTGCCGGTTGCCAGTTTTTCGTTTGTTTTGTTGTCTATTGTAAAGGAAAGCTTTTTGAAAGCACCCCCCCCCCCCTATATGAGACTGAAATGATATTTCCTGCCCATAGATGACGTCTTCCATCACCACAAATGGGTGATGCATTACGGATGTTCTTGTATTCACCATGGCCTTGGGATTGTCATATGACTGTAAGTCGCTCTGGAGAAGAGTGTCTGCTGAAGGACATACATACACGTGTAAAATGACAGTTGTATTGAGCCCGGTAGAATCTCGTTTCCACAATTGAAACGCATGCTTCTTGTCTAAAATGGGACTTGTTCATTAAGGCGCTATTATTAAAACCCGAAAACACTGGGACGTTGTAGTTGGACATAGTACAGTTTAGCTCCAAGCTGATCGTGTTATGTAAAGGACATCAACGTGTCACAGTATGTGAGCTTGACACGGCGTGGCCACGACCGTATTAACCACCTTGAATCAATCTTTGTTGCGCTTTTGCGTAGCAAAACAGGACAGCTTCTCTTCTGGCTGTCGAAGCCGACACCGGTGCTACTTATAGTCCGAGAACTTTATGTTGGAAATGGGTGGTCGACACAGTTTTTACGTTCCCATTCAAGTCTATTTTCTTAGCCAGCAATAATGAGTGGATAAAGGGAGAAAACCCAATTTCCTTTATGCTTTTTTATATCCTGAGAAGGGCTCTCCTTGACGACCCTTTGGTCTTTTGTTAGAGAAAACGGAGCTCATATCCTCCAGCTCTCTGTGCAGTTTAAAGGTCTTAATTGGATTCCATTAGTATATTGCTTGACATGACACTTGAGTCTCCTGTATTAGAATACGCTGCTCGGGATTAAAAGTCTCCTCCATTCATTCTGTCCGCCAGCCCCTTTGTTAACGTCTCCAATATACTTCGTTGAATTCATAGTTTTTGCCAAATTTATTAAGCTTGAAATGACTTAAACAGAGGATTTTACTTGTAGAGGACATGCAGTAATGGGCACATTGGCAGGCCCAAATCATGTGCACTTATTCATGTGTGTGTCCACTTTCTATGCTAAGCCAAATATACATGTGTTTCTTACCAAATCGTGTAATAGCCTACGGGTGTTTTTGTGTATGTTCAACTCCCTCTAGATTTCATCATAAGGGAATATCAGGAGTATCACAAAGGAATGAATGCTTATTGCTGTGGTTTGATGCAGTGTACAAATACACAAATTGTACGTTCATGTATTTGATGATATTCGTCTTTATCTTCCCAGTCCTGACTTGACATGGAGGGATGTGCAGCATCTGATCGCCATGACAGCCAAGGTCCCCGACCCCAAAGAGCCAGGATGGAGTATCAACGGAGCAGGGTACCACATCCACGACAGATACTAGTTACACACGGTGTAAACACACCACACACATCATGTATACCACATATACTGTACTGTAGCCAGTGTTGGGATTAGTTACTTGGGGATAGTAATGTATTACATATTACTCATTGCGTTTAACAAAAGTAACATGTTACTTAACAATATTACTTTGTGTGGAAATTCATGCATTATATTACTCATTATATTACTTTGTGTTACTATCTTGATAGTTTGTTTGATTATCGGGGGGAGTACGGCGAGCTACTTACTAACTCAGGTTTGATAACTGGTTTCTCTTTTCATCTGTGGCACTGCTTTCCTGTGCTACTCTGAAAGTGCTGCTTAATTATCCATATATGCTGTAAGCCAAAGATCTGTACAGATTTACTATCTTTTCAGTCAAAGTCTTTCTCTAGAGCCTCCAGTTGTGGTTATAGAGCGCATGAACATGGACCCATAGAGACGTATAGATGACACACTTGCCACTATCACAGAAGCAATCGATGGCAAAGAGCAGAGGTTTATCCTCTATACGTTTTCATGGAGGTAGCTGTCATGACATTTCTCCAAACAGCCTTTCTCCGCTCGCTTGCGAGAACTAAATTAAGTTGAGATCGGATCATGGAAACGCGCCCAGTAGAGATATGATTCTGAAAGTAACGCATGCATTAGTTGACAAAGTAACTGTAACAATATTACCCCATTTTAAAAAAGAACGCTACTTTACTGCGTTACTCATACAAGTAATCTGATTACGTAACATGTTACTTTTGTAGCACATTACCCCCAAGCCTACAAACAGCACACATACCATTGACATATCATGAACATGATTTGACGCATGCTCACACACACACACACACAGAGAAACACACAGACACATACGAACTAGGGACACATGTTACATACACCACACACCTATGGAAAACACACATGCTACAGCCAAACAGTCCCACAGACAACACCTGTACCCTACACAACACATCCTACACTACAGAAAACATATATATATATATACCTCAGATACTACACAATGCTACTGATATTACACCCACATTGTAAAACAGACACCCGTTTATGACTTGGGAATAAATTATTTTGGCAGGGCAGAAGTAGCATTGTTAGTGTCACCATTCATGTGTCTGACGGGTGTGTCTGAGCGTATATAGATGCTGTGATTTACTGCACAGAGCAGGGCTCAGGAAAATGAAAGCCCTCTCTCCTAATGTGGGGCGGCAGGTAGCCTTAGTGGTTAGAGCGTTGGGCCAGTAACCGAAAGGTTGCAAGATTGAATCCCCGAGCTGACAAGGTCAAAAATCTGTCGTTCTGTCCCTGAACAAGGCAGTTAACCCACTATTCCTAGGCCGTTGTTGAAAATATGAACTGACCTGCCTAGTTTTAAAAAATATATATTTTTTTAAATGCAGAGTGAGTGAGGCTTTAAGCGGCAGGCTCCCTACAGATACAGTCATATAAATTATTTTACAACGCCTTTACAACGCCTTTACAATGTCAGCCGGGCAATGGCATTGCAGCAATCAGTCTAGAGTTGTTATGTATTTTTGATCTCTCTCCTCATTTCTCTCTCTCTCTGGAAATCTCACTCCCCCTTCTCCCCTCTGTTCTTATCTCAGTCACTCTCTCCCCCTTCTCCCCACTGTTCTTATCTCAGTCACTCTCTCCCGTCATCTCCGCTCTGTTCTTATCTCAGTCACTCTCTCCCCCTTCTCCCCTCTGTTCTTATCTCAGTCACTCTCTCCCCCTTCTCCCCTCTGTTCTTATCTCAGTCACTCTCTCCCGTCATCTCCGCTCTGTTCTTATCTCAGTCACTCTCTCCCCCTTCTCCCCTCTGTTCTTATCTCAGTCACTCTCTCCCCCTTCTCCCCTCTGTTCTTATCTCAGTCACTCTCTCCCCCTTCTCCCCTCTGTTCTTATCTCAGTCACTCTCTCCCCCTTCTCCCCTCTGTTCTTATCTCAGTTACTCTCTCCCGTCATCTCCGCTCTGTTCTTATCTCAGTCACTCTCTCCCCTTCTCCCCTCTGTTCTTATCTCAGTCACTCTCTCCCCCTTCTCCCCTCTGTTCTTATCTCAGTCACTCTCTCCCCTTCTCCCCTCTGTTCTTATCTCAGTCACTCTCTCCCCTTCTCCCCTCTGTTCTTATCTCAGTCACTCTCTCCCCCTTCTCCCCTCTGTTCTTATCTCAGTCACTCTCTCCCCCTTCTCCCCTCTGTTCTTATCTCAGTCACTCTCTCCCGTCATCTCTGTACTTTATCTTTCCTTCTATCTGTCTTTTTTGTCTCCGCCTCGATACTGTTTCTCTCTCTCTCTCCTTCCTTCCTCTCTCTTTCTTTGGTCTAATCCTCTTCTCGCTCTCTCTCTAGGCGACATGTAGTAAAACAGATTATAACCCGCCTGTTTCTCTGAGAAGAATAGATTCATTAGATTATAATGATTCATCACATCACAATGCAGTTGTTGCTGAAATACATCAATTTGGGTGATGTGGCTGAGGACGGTAAATGCCCTGATCATACTGTTGCTCTGTTCTCAGTAATTACAACTAATGGTTCATTGCGGGGATAAAGACCGTTGGAGCAGTGCATGGGTTTAGGGTCACTTAACATGGGTACAGTTGTTAGGAGATGGGGATAAAATACAACATATTTTAGGATTATGCTAAGAGGAGATATCGTGTTGCAGTAGAAATTAGGGGAGAGTGTGATGATGCTGGCTATTGCCTCGTTCACATAAACATGTTTCTCTTCAGGTCAAGAACAGTTTTATTCTACGATGGTAAAGTATATGAAAGCTGATTGAAAAACATGGTTAACAAAGCAGAAACAACACCACAAATTCACACGACACATTAAAGATGGCAAATGTCGGAGTATTCGCAAAGAGGTTCAGGTGTAAGGAAGTCCGTTGGGTAGGGAGTGGGATCTGGGATGGGTTTTTCCCTCTGGTTCTCTGAGGATCGGGTTTACTTTTCAGGAACGATTGTCGGGGTTATAGCGGAGTTATAGCTGTGTCGGGAGGTGTATTTCTGTGCATGATATATGTGTATGTGTTGTGTACGAGTGGTGTTTGCGTAGTTTGTGGTTTAGTTTAACAAGGTAGGCTAAAGGTTTCATTGGGGACATGTGTGTACTGTATTGAGGACAGATGGCTGTTGTGATAGGAGCAACTGCATGGCTTCTAGGGCTGCGATAGAATAGTTGTTTCACAGGAGGTTGATGTAGAGGAGAAAGGGGGGCGAGTGTATACCCAGAATTCCATCTGCGTGACCTCCATATAGACTACGGAGCTTTAGAAACACTGATGTCGTAGACCGACCCCCAGCTCCCATCGCCACGGCGACAATAAACATGTCAGCCGCCACACGCCAGCGCAATCTGCCATCAGATTTACTGTGCGTGAAATATGGCAGCGCTTTTATTGGTCTAAAGGCTTGTCACTCATCATTTATTGTCTGTTGCTAGGCCTGCTGGGATGTCAGTGAGTTGCCTGCCCCCTCTGGAGCAAGAGAGAGAAAGCGAGAGAGAGAGAGAGAGGGAGAGAGAGGGAGAGAGAGGAAGCGGAAAAGGAGGCGCAGAGTGAGCGAGGCAGAAGGAGAGAGAAGGGGGCAGAGATTGGAAGAAGGGAGGGGGAAGAAATAGAGAGAGTGATGGAGAAAAAGAGCGAAAAATAGCATGCATCCATCCTATTTCATTGTAAAAATGGGTTTATCATGTTGACAGAGTAACAGTGTCAGTGCAAGCCCAGGTCCATACAAATGAAGCAGCTCTGGCACCCCCTCATACAGCTTTGTATTCCTTTGAACACTGACACCTATTGATCATGTAGTTGACAGTGGAAAAAATGTATCTCTGGTTAGTATCTTTACTTGAAGTGTCTGACCCAGAAATAGCAAGTCGGGGTGTGTCAGCACTTGGGGAAGATATAGTCCGAAGCACTGCACGTCCAAACAGGCTTCATTTCCTTTCATCTCTGGATAGAATAGGTGAAACTATTGTAGTTACACCGTGGAAGATTGGATGGAAAATAATTGAGAGAAAAGATCAAAGAAATGGTGCCGTCCCTGCAAAGACAAAGTGAATATCAAGGAGAATGAAAAGTGAAATGGTATTAAAACATTTTAAAAAGAAAGAAAAAAATGAGAAGATTCCAATCCCCCTTTTTGAAAAATGATGCTTCGCTCATGGAGAACTATTAGAATGTTTACATTTGCGGCATTTTGTTCCATATCAAAATAATTAATTGCCTCCGTTTTCAAATTAAAAGTACATTACAATGCAATTAAGGATGCAAATGAGTCTAGGCCTGTCGCATACAGCCAGAGAAAGTGAGAGACGGAAATAGAGAGAGAATGTGGTGATGCATGAGAGTTGGTGTGCATTTTTGTGTATTAGAAGTAATGTATCTTTGTGTGTGTCCATGTGTGTGTCCATGTGTGTGTCCATGTGTGTGTCCATGTGTGTGTCCTTGTGTGTGTCCATGTGTGTGTCCATGTGTGTGTCCATGTGTGTGTCCTTGTGTGTGTCCATGTGTGTGTCCATGTGTGTGTCCATGTGTGTGTCCATGTGTGTGTCCATGTGTGTGCATTTGTTTGTGTGTGCATTTGTTTGTGTGTGCATTTTTATGTGCGTGTGTGTGTGTTTACGTGTGTGCGTGCATTTTCTCTGTGTGTGTGTGTGTGTGTGTGTGTGTGTGTGTGTGTGTGTGTGTGTGTGTGTGTGTGTGTGTGTGTGTGTGTGTGTGTGTGTGTGTGTGTGTGTGTGTGTGTGTGTGTGTGTGTGTGTGTGTGTGTGTGTGTGTGTGTGTGTGTGTGTGTGCATTTGTGTTGTATGCTAATGCATGCATTTGTGTGTGTGTGTGTGTCTTTGAATGAAGAGGATAACGTTTGAATTGTGTCCTCTTAAACAACTACAGGGTAATCAGGTCACTCTTCCCATAGTAACTAATGGACCATAGGATGGTACATATCTCTTACACACACACTAAGATCCTCCTTGTTTTGTATCTTATAACTAGGCATACACATCAATACAAAACACACACAACACAGCACACCGCAAAACACCCCTCTCTGTCTTCCCTCCCTCCCTCGGGCTGTGACCTCCAAGCCAGCGTTTCATGAAAGATTTCTCCATCCCTGCCGAACTGTGGACCGTAAAACATCATTTTGCCATAACGTTCCCTCTTTGGAGAGAAAACAGATATAAAAGTATATAGCGTGTGGTTTACTGCGGCCCCTTCACCCATCCTGGCAGAGGCACCGGCTGATGGATGCTCCACATCGCCCGCCTTTTAATTGCTCGTAAATTTTTGATCCAGGGGAAACGCCACGTTCTCCTTGTCCCCTCGGCGACATGGGTGACAGAGCAGCTGGAGGGGGACAGGGGGAGGGACTGGGAGGTGTGTGTGTGGGGGGGGGGGCTATAAAAGACCCTGACACAGACAGAAGAACCATGGAGACAACAGAACAGGAATATCTAGGATAGAGGACAGGATGCAGACGATAGAAACAACGTTTGAACATGAGAATAAAAAGTTCAAGCTGTGTCTTATATGTTGATTTATTGACAGGTACTTTGAGTATCAAGTCTCATTTAATTCAATCTGAGAATAATGTTTCATTGTGTGTGTGGGTTGGTCTGGGCCTGTATTGCAAGGAGCTTGTGTACAACTGACACTCATGTCATTTGGACACACTTTTAAGGGGGTTTCGGGCTGGAAGGTTGCCTTACCACAAAATAAAACAGATTTTCTTGCTGTAGCTTGGTTATTTTGAAACGAAACTCCTGATGTTTGCGCAAATTGCCTGCCTCAGAAACCTAAGAGAATTATATGAGAAGCTTGGTTGAAAACTAAACACGGAGAGTTCTTTAAGCACTGAAATATAGTCTGCTAAATTTGCATACTCACAGGCCGTTGTGGTAAAGTAGTCCTTTAAGTGCCTTTACAGTGTTGACAGTAATGGATGAAAGTGAGCAGTTTGATAAATGACTCATCAGAATTCACATCTCTGTGACTGGTGGGTCCCCGAGTGGAACGGATGTGCATATGGTCTTGTTTTGTTGTGAATTATGTTGAGGTGATTATACAGATACAGTACATCCAGAAGTATTTAGGTTTGCTTGACCATTTCCTGTAGTGTAAAGAAAAACATGCGGTATAGATATAATTGTGAGTTGTGGGTAATCAGAGGTAAAAGTGATTATTAAAACGTTCTATAGAAGTGGAGTATCTAAATCAATGACAAATAGGAAATGTGAAGCTTTAATGTGAAATCATGCAAATATCTATACAATTACATCACAATTTGGAACAATTTGAAATGATCAGGTCTAATGGTATTTGATACACCTTGTGTGTATTGGCTCAATGTAAATGTATGCCACCTCATCACTGTGCTAGTACAGTTTACTATGGATAGAGACTGCATATGAGATTTCCGGGGACTCCTCTGTACCAGACTAGCTTGTTCTTTGAAGGAAACAATTAAATTCTCTCTCACCTCCCTCCCTCCCCACTCCCTGTTCTCTGTTCTGCTCGCTGTCCGCCCTGCTGTGTGAGTGTTCTTGGCCAGTCTCATTAGTTAGTGTTCCACTAGGTGGGTCTGTCTATAGTGATCTCTCCTCACATTGATTCTGATCCCTCTACACCCAGCAGCAGCCCTGGATGGCCAACACACACATTGATATTCCACAGGTCACTGTCTAGGGCCGGGGGTTAGAGGTCAGAGGGCACTCTGTATGGCTCACGCTCATCTTTTCAGGCTCATCAATGTTTAGGAGCAAGTACAGGGGAGGGGGACGATTGAATCACACACACATACTAACAAAAACACACATACTGTACATACCGTGGGTTGGAACCGATGTAGGGAATAGAACCAAAAGCCGGAAAATAACGGCATTTTTCGAGGAATGGAAACAGATCTGGGAAATGAAAGTGATCTCTAGTGGACCATATTTTAATATATTCCTAATATCTAGGATATAATTATGTAATTCAGGGAAGTTCTGATGCTAGTAAAAGCCTAATCACATTTCATGTCATGTCATGATGTTCGATGCTTCAGGCCAAGCCCCCTACATGTCCACCCCACTCTCTCGCTCTCTACCCACCTATGAAATTTCAGTTGTATATCATTTAGGTTTCAACCCCATATACATACACACCTGCATGGACGCACACACATACTGTACACACACTTCCACTCGACCGATACACAATGGCCAGGGCTTGTTCTGCTGGCCACAGAGGGAGAGAGATGGGTTACCATGATCAACCTCGCCAGCATCACCCCCAATTACTCATTCTCTTAAAGGCCTATTAAAACATAATTGCCCAGCGATTTACATCCAAGTTAATGTGGCCCAGGATAATGTATTATTTTCTATAAGCCTTTTTCTTTTGTGTTGGCCAGAAAAGGAGAGAGAGACTGTAATTTCCTGAGTCATGAGGAAAAGGCATGTTGGCAGCCGAGTGTAATTGTTTAAAGCCCCTCGCAGACACCTTCCAGTCGCCCCTTTTAATCCTCGTTATCGCTCTCATTAGCCCGAGGTCAAAGGTCACCCAGCGCCCCAGAAACACAAACACAGGCTCCGTGGAGGGGCGGGAGAGTGGGGTCCTTTTCCTATCCGTACTCTCTACTGCGGCTCCACCGAGGATGCATCTTCTACCCCTGCTTAGGGCTTAGGAAGTGTGTTGGAGGCTAGTTGAGCCACCTCACCTCTGCTTGTGATCTGTCTGCAGGAATCAGGACCTTGTTTTCCCCCCAGTGTCCCTCTCTAATTGAAGCTAATAATGATCAATTTAAGTCATTGAGTGCTTTACCTGCTTGGATGAGGGCTGACTGGTGAATGCATTTGCAGAGCAGGGCTGCACTTGTCTACCTTCCCTGCTGCTACCGGTGGGGCTGTGGATGGAGGATGGAGCTGAGGGTAGGGTTGGAGGTTCCAGGGTCACGTCAATAAGCAGGCTCCCTGCAGCTCCCCTGGCTTACATGCACTACTCGGCCAGGACTCAGCACACACACGCATGTACACACACACACACACCCACACACAAATATACACACATATAGCTATCCATCTCGTGGTGCATGCAGTCAGCTGGGGTGTTGGTGGGAATCTGTTTCATTAGTGCTGCTTCTTTCATCGCCATGACTGGATCTAGGGATGAGCTGGGGATATCCCATTTATTCACTGGCCCCCACGTCCCTCTCCATATGGCCCCGGAACCTACCTCTCCCTCCCTGGTCCCGTGTTAGTGGAAAGCAATTGTGTGGAATGTGTAAGAATTAAGTGTCCCATCATTCAGAGTAGACATGCAATTAGAGGAGCTTGAACCAGTTTCCAGCAGACAAGCTCTGAATCCTGTCACTATAACTCACACCCAGCTCTTTCTTCCCTGGTTCTCAGGGAGTGGCACACACACCCACGTGTACGTGGGTACACACGCAAACATGCATGCATGCACATACGCACGGACACGCGCACGCACACACACAAAACACACGCACACTGACACACACAGTGGATGTAAACGGAAACTTTAGCGCCCGTATTCACGTGCTAAAAGCACACCCACAAGGACATGCAGAAGCCTCCCTTACTGCACTATTGCATTCAAGCGTAATGCAGTTCTAGCTGTGTGACAAGAGACGACACATACCTACTGCTGTGGGTGCACACCATTTCTGTTTGCTCACATGGGTATGATGCACCCTCTGCCATTCTTCAGTCAGCTCTTCCATCTCTAGTCTAATACCTCTAAGCTATTGAGCTAACCAGGAATGGCCTCTGCTGTATGCTATCCGTCCTAGACACATTTTTTGCTCAGAATTTCATCACTGTCGTCGAGCAACTAAGTACAAAATAGTGAATTGCAGACATAGGGAGATAATTGCCGTTCACGCACAAAATTTTGGCAAGCGCCTTTCCCACGAGACCCTGATGAAATGGTGCTTCAGCCCCCCGAAACTGTCATTCTTAATGAAATGGTAATTACTAACACAGCTGAACAGCTGAGGGGCCCGCCAAGCTCAGCTAGCAGGACAAACCGGCTACACAAACCAGGAGAGACTACAGACACGGAGATAGAAAGATCAGGGGGAGACAACAGAGAAGAGAAGAGAAGCGAAGAGAAGAGAAGAGAAGAGAAGAGAAGAGAAGAGAAGAGAAGAGAAGAGAAGAGAAGAGAAGAGAGGAGAAGTGAAGAGAAGAGAAGAGAAGAGAAGAGAAGAGAAGAGAAGAGAAGAGAAGAGAAGAGAAGAGAAGAGAAGAGAAGAGAAGAGAAGAGAAGAGAAGAGAAGAGAAGAGAAGAGAAGAGAAGAGAAGAGAAGAGAGATGTGGAGAGAGAGCCCATGAGGAAAACCGAGGGAGAGAAAAAAATACAGACACAGACAGAAATACGGAGGAGGAGAGAGAAACAGAGAAAGATACCGATGGAGAGAGAGAGCCCAGGGAGGAAAACGGAGAGTGTAGAACAAGAGAAAGGCAGATACAGATACACAAGAGAGGGAAGGCAAAAAATAGCTTGTTTAAGAGTTGTGTTGTAATTGTGAAACTGCAACACACCCTGTACTGTAGATTGGGGGGTGTCTCCACAGTAGCGTTACTCATTAATAAGCCTGGCTGTTTTCGGAGTGTGGCTATCGTTGCGAGGGAGGGGAGCGTTTGTTAAAAGGGGCCACGCAGCCCCGATAATTGATTGCTTTGTAAGTGAACGTGCCTTTAACCTTTGGGAGGTCAGGCCCGGTCAGATGCCATCGGTCTTGGAGGTTTGAACCGCCTCCAGCCATTTGTCTTGTGCCGCTCCATTGTCTGTGGAGCCGATTTGTCGAGCGTGAGATGCTTTAGGTGTTTAGATTACAGGCGGAGTGGGAGAAGAAGAAAAAAAGTGCCACCCCAAACAAAGGGCTCTGCTGGGATCTCCCACTGATCTGCGCGGGCAGGGAGCCAACAACCCAGGGTGCTGAAACTGAAGGGGCCCTGCCTGAAACAGAGCCACATACAACCACAATGGAGGCTGAAGCACACAGCCCAGTGTGGGCCTTGAAACCCAGCCAGCACGAAGCCTGAATGGGAGCCAATGTGAGGTTTGAACCGCTGCCAGAATGGTGACATGAGATAGAGCCAGAATGGTGCCTTGCGACTGAGCTAGAATGGCAATTTGAGACTGCAGGCTTTGGATGTTGCTGCTCTTTTACACAGGGAAACTGGGGTCCCGGGTTGGAGTGGTGAATACTGGAGGCCTTTAAACCACCCTGCTAACCTCCCAGGTATTTAGAGCTGTCATTCATCATGGCTGTAGAGGCAGGCTGCACTGAGGTGATTTATCATAAAGATTATCAGGGCCTCTGGCCATCGCGTCACTCACACACCGGCATACACACACACACACACACACACACACACACACATACACACACGCAGGCAAGCAGCCCACCTATAGGACACCACACAGACAAGGTCACACCCTCTGCTACACTCTGACTGGTGTCTCTACGGTCTCTACGATTTATAGATACCGCCACAACTCAGCGTGGTCTATAAAATCCAGATGAATATGGAGAATCCATGGTCTCAGGGCAGAGTCTGAGCTCTCCCTTGACGACTTGTAAAACCGGCCCAGAGGCGGCTCTACCCTGCTAACTCTCATGGCCAGCCTGATAGATGTATTAATTATGGAGACCTTTTTCTTCTTGCTTTTTTGTACATCTTCTCCAAGCCAATTACTCTGAGCCTCTGAACTGTATGTGTTTTGCTACAGAGAGGCAAGGTAATTAAAGATATGGTTCATTCAATCCCACTTTTAATAGAACGATCGTTTAATGTAATAATATATGAGTGGATCCAAAATAATATAATTTCCTATGAATGAAAGAATCTATATGTGTAATTGTTAGTTAATTAGTGAGGGAGACAGGAAGGAGAAGTCCTGCGTGTGCGTGTGCGTGTGCGTGTGCGTGTGCGTGTGCGTGTGCGTGTGCGTGTGTGTGTGTGTGAGTGTGTGTGTGTGTGTGTGCGCGCATGCATGGGTGCTCATGCATGGGTGCGCGTTTGGATGCTTGTGCATGTGTATATGCGCATCGTGTGTGATATCCTGGCTTTCTTGTTGATTAGGAGGCTTAATGAGCAGCAGGAGTATGAGAATGGGGGCCAGTGTGGTGATGTGATTTTGACCTCTGACCCTGATTCCTGATTGGGTGTTTATATTGAATTAGACGGTGTTGGATAAACACAGAGACGATCCAATTTCTATCCTTAATACAGTCAACTTCATCAGCTAGTCTTCTTTCTTCACATTGGATGTGACTGAATTTAAATATGGCTTCTGACCTAAGAAATATGTGTTCTTGCTTGTGTACCCAAAGTATTTGATTGATGGGTCAGTAAATAAAGTGGGCTGAGTAGGGGAAGGGAAAGGGGATACCTAGTCAGTTGCACAACTGAATGCATTCAACCGAAATGTGTCTTCAGCCCAACCCCTCTGAATCTGTGTGTGTGTGTGTGTGTGTGTGTGTGTGTGTGTGTGTGTGTGTGTGTGTGTGTGTGTGTGTGTGTGTGTGTGTGTGTGTGTGTGTGTGTGTGTGTGTGTGTGTGTGTGTGTGTGTGTGTGTGTGTGTGTGTGTGTGTGTGTGTGTGTGTGTGTGTGTGTGTGTGTGTGTGTGTCACATCAACAGGGCTACAGTGGAGAGGGTCGAAAGTTTCACGTTCCTCTGACTGCACATCACTGAGGATCTGAAATGGTCCCTCCACACCAACACCCTGGCGAAGAAGGTGCAACAGCTTCTCTTCAACCTCAGGAGGCTGAGGAAATTTTGGCGTGGCCCTTAAGACTACAGATGCACCATTGAGAGCATTATGTCGGGCTGTTTCACCACCTGGTACGGCAACTGCATCGCCCGCAACCGCAGAGCTCTCCAGAGGGGGGTGCAGTCTGCCTAATGCATCCTTGGGGGCACACTGTCTACCCTCCAGGTCATCTACAGCACCCGGTGTCACAGGCCAAAGAAATAATCAAGGATCTCAGCCACTCGATCCACGGCCTGCTTACCCTGCTACCATCTAGCAGTTGGAGACAGTACAGGTGCATCAAATCTGGGACCGAAATAATAATAAAAAACAGCTTCTCCAGACTGTTTAACAGCCATCACTAGCCGGCCCCACCCAGTACCCTGCCCTGCACCTTAGACACTGTTGCTAGCCGGCTACCACCCGGTACCCTGCCCTGCACCTTAGACACTGTTGCTAGCCGGCTACCACCCGGTACCCTGCCCTGCACCTTAGACACTGTTGCTAGCCGGCTACCACCCGGTACACAACCCTGCACCTTAGACCCTGTTGCTAGCCGGCTACCACCTGGTACACAACCTTGCACATTAGAGGCTGCTGCCCTAAGTACATAGAGTCATTGAACACTGGTCACTTTAATCATGTTTACACATCGTATGTAGCTACTGCTGTACATACTGTTTGTATTTAAATACTGTAATCTCGATTTATCTCGTTCTAATATTTCTAGGACCATACATAGTGTTTTAGTTACACTGTTTATACACATTGCATATTTATTTATTTATATACTAAAGCTCACTATAGACAAAGCTAACTCTAATATATCTACTGCTGTACATATCATTCTTAGTATATATTGTGTAAATATCGTGTGTATATATGTATAGATTGCATTTGGATTACTGTTACAGTACTACTTGGGTTGTTGATTGGATGCATTCCTACATTTCTTGATTTTGACAAATTTAACAAAACGTTAAATAGTTTTATTATTTGTGTACTTGTTTGACATTTTACTGCATTGTTAAAAGCAACATAAGTATTTTGCTGCACCCGCTATAACATCTGCTAAACTGTTTACATGACCAATAAACTTTGATTTGATTTTGATTTGTGTGTGACACACAGCTGTGCCCAGAGGGACAGGGGAAGTGGAGCGCTGCACTTCCTGCGGGAGGGGTTGGGGGGGGGGCTTTCTCTCGGCGGGGGTGTGTGCAGCAGGCGTGCGGACAGCGTCTGCACCCCCACCCCACCCCACCCCCACAGCGCTGCGGGCGAGAGGAACCCCGTGCTCTCCACCCCCACTAATGTATAATTCATGCTAAGTAGCAATTTTTATGTTTTGCTAGAGGGAGAGAAAAAATACAAGAAATTTCAAAATAAGGTTGCCAGTTTTTTTCCCCAATCCAGAGTTAATTTGCGATACCACACAATTAGTCGACACAGAATCTGAGGATATATGGCTGCCCTAGAGTTGCACCAGTAATAACCAAGGGAGCAAAATTCACCCAATAACTTTGTCCCGAGTGTTTCAAGTCCCTAAAAGTGCCTGATGGAGAGAGTTGCTAACAAGAGTATATGAATCTCTATATGGACTAATGAACCCCAAATGCCCCAATGGTAAAAACTCATATCAGACCAATGACTGTGGGTATCAGATACTTTAATAAACTAAAAAGGAGAGATTCAACTATGTTTGATGCTCATGTACTCCACTATATATGACAGATGTGTTCTAATCTATGGTATCAAGGACTAGTTACTTTGCTCAGCAACAAAAACAAACAAAAAACTCTTGGGACCTTGAACGGAATCTTCTGCCAAGTTTTTGGCACTATTCTCACTCACGAGGGCCCCAGCCTTCCGAGGGACCGGGGGCTTGGTGTGCATCCAACAAAAGCGTCCCCCCAGAATTTCATCTTCAAACCCACTTTGAATTTGTGTTTTGAATTAACACTCAGGCGACAAATCAAAATATGTTGAACGCTAATAATGAGGTCACCTGCTATTGATCCTTAAAATGTTCCTAGATAAGTCTCCTTGTGTAAAGGGATGTTTACACTGTTGTTTTTTTGAGTGATAGGCCCAGTGATGGACGGTCATTTTGCTGCCCTCTCTCTCTCTCTCTCTCTCACACTCTCTCTCTCTCTCTCTCTCTCTGAAGAGACTGTACCAGGGCCTGTGCCAAACCCATAATTTTCTCCTGCCAGATATTTCATTAAACTTTTAACTCTTTGCAAGGTAATTCACTTGACATTTCAGGAGAATGGTTTTAACACTACTTATTGTTGCCTCTGCAATTTACTGTCAGATGGACACTTGTCTAATAAATCTCCAAAAGCCATTTAAAGGAAACCTAAAAGGAGTGTCAAATGCTGTGAAAACCATCAATATTTCAGTCCAATAAATTGTATTGTGTGTCTTTACAATTAACATTTAAAACCAACAAAGGAGGAAAGTGTTTTATGGCAAGGCCTTGCGCTGTGTAGGTCCCAGTGGCACCGATTTAATTAAGACCTCTTGTCTTAATTACTTAATAAGCCTAATTAGTAACATTTCTGGAGAGAGGTATTTGGCTGTAAGTGAGATGAGAATCGGTGGAATTTCCATTTGTCCATTTTAAGTCCAAAGTTAATCAAATCAATGTATGTGTGTTGTACAGCTCGGGGAGATGTTTGATCACTGTGGGATTTGTCAGGACCTCCAATCCTGCATTAAACACATACTGCTGTGAATCATGATACATACGGATAAAAAAAACATAATCATCTAGGCTAATAGCTTGTAAAACCACAGAAAGAGTCTGTGCAGCAGTCGGATCAAGCCTATAACACTGCCGGTGTTTTGTCATTGTTACCTGCCATACATAGACAGATGTGTGGAGGAGAGGGGGTGAGAGGAGGGCGAGGAGTGGCGGCTCGCCGTGTCACTGCGGCGATAAGCAGGGGCCGAACCCACCAATCACATGGTCTGCCGCTGGCACATTCCTGGCCACTTAATTAGGGGTTGTTGGTACCACAGAAGGTGTCACCAACCTTTTCACTGGGAGAACAGATGGTGTCCTTTTTCTGAGGTCCTGCCAATGCCCCACTCTCCCGCGCTCCTGGGAAAATGACCTAACTCAAAGGCAGCTGCTTAGTCCAGCTTGAGTGATTCTTTAGTGACACTTCTATTGAGTACTTAGCAGTGCGTACCACTGCAGAGAGGGGGGGGGGGACCAAGAGGACTGTATCCCTTACCAGTCATTAGTTCTGTGTTTTTACAGTGTTGTGATATATGGAGTTATATTAGGCTTACAAATCCATGTTTCTTAGACACCGACTGCAGAAAAGGAAGTGAGGGTCGGACCTCAAAAGTGCGTGACGAGTTCACATTCTGCGTGTGGAATCACCTCCCCCCACCACAACCAGATGGTGTGAATGTCAACAGAGAACGGTCCTGTCCTGGGTAGGACTGTCTGGGGAACACAAAAATGAAAGGGTTCCTCGACAGCTACAAAGAGGGGCCATGGAGAGACTGTGAGGGGAGAGGCCTGAGTCCTAATAGATCAAAAAAAGAACAGGAGAGTTGTGAGAGGGCAGAACTTGCCACTGGGGAGTGAAAGGAGATGCAGAGAATCTGAGGCTGCAGATTGGTCTGGAAGGGGGTCAGGGTTTTAACATGCCCCGTGCTGGGTGGACAGAAGATGGCCTGTCACTCATTCGTCAGCTTGACTCAGACTGGGGAACCAGAGGGGTTGAATAGAGCGTATGGGACCATACAGCGCAGGCAGAATCACAGGGTCACATGACTGTTTTGTTATTGGAGGCTGGGGATATCTAGTTTGCCTGCATGTGGTATATCTGTTGATTTTTAGATACATTTTGCACTTTGTAAGTTTAGTTTTAATGTTAGCTCTTGGGATTTTTCTTTTTCATTCATACCCTTTCGTTTAAGACTTGTGAAAGAAATGCAAATGGTTATACAATAGGAATAATGTTTGTTTGTTTTGCTTTCTGATTAATAATTTATTTCAAGAAAGGTGAAAATACATGTATATCAAATTTGGCATAAGTGAAAATGTATGGTAGGAAAAACACATTTTACTCAGGTTTTACGTTATAGTCAGGTGATTCTTCCGATGCAGTGTATTATATCCCCCCTGTTAGCCGAGGGATCTCATCTGATGGCAGAGTGGGGAGTTTTACTGGAAATAGACTCAGCTCAGTTCAGCTGTAGCATTTTATTGGCATGGCAGGACATAAACTATGTCATTTTCATCATGTTCTATAGTGGGTAAACCTGTTTCCTACTGCTTTTTCTATCAGATATATGTCTGCACAGTTTTATGGTTGTGGAGTTGGGGCCAACCCTGATCGATCTATTGAAGCTTGGGATTTAATAGCTGCACAGCGCCCGGTTCAGGGCAATGGGGAGGAAGGTATATTTAATCACTAAACAGGAGAAAGGTGACAGGCCCCGGTCGCTAACACTTTCTGTTTTATGAGGGGGAGCAGAAGCACGGCTCACACAGTCACACACTGTGGTGTTAGGACACGATGGATGGAAGACAGGCCTACAATAGCACAATGGGTCTTTGCCATCAATTTGATTTTTTAATCCTGAATTTGACTTGTCATACATCAAAGATTAAACCTGCTAGTTTAAGTTTAACTGTTTAAAAGTACTATTGTGTAAATATTGCCCACAGTATTGAAATGAACCCAAATGATCTTGTCCCAGACGACTACAGTCGTTCCCACTCTCTGGCGCTCGACGTCGCCAGTTTATTCATTATTACACACACCTGCCACCATCGTTACGTCAGGCTTCCATACCTCATGAGACTCACCTGGACTCCATCACCTTCCTGATTACCTCCCCTATAACTGTCACTCCCTATGGTTCTTTCCCCAGGCGTTATTGACTCTGTTTCATGTCTGTATGCTGCTCGTGTTTCTTGTTTTATTCTATGTCCTGTTATTTATTTGAATTCACTCCCTGTACTTGCTTCCTGATTCTTAGCGTACACGTTATAAAATAAAGCCTCACCAAAGGGAAGCAACAGGGATTTTTTCTTTTTTAACTGTTGACGTCGGGTCCAAGTGCCGCTGCCGAAGTAACCGGGGATGCCTCAGCTGGCTCGTCAGGCTTCCATACCTCAGCAGGCTCGTCAGGCTTCCATACCTCAGCCGGCTCGTCAGGCTTCCATACCTCAGCCGGCTCGTCAGGCTTCCATACCTCAGCTGGCTCGTCAGGCTTCCATACCTCAGCCGGCTTGTCAGGCTTCCATACCTCAGCTGACTCGTCAGGCTTCCATACCTCAGCTGGCTCGTCAGGCTTCCATACCTCAGCTGGCTCGTCAGGCTTCCATACCTCAGCTGGCTCGTCAGGCTTCCATACCTCAGCTGACTCGTCAGGCTTCCATACCTCAGCTGGCTCGTCAGGCTTCCATACCTCAGCCGGCTCGTCAGGCTCCCATGCCTCTGCCGGCTCTTCAGGCTCGTCAGGCTCCCATGCCTCTGCCGGCTCGTCAGGCTCCCATGCCTCTGCCGGCTCGTCAGGCCCCCATGCATTTGCCGGCTCGTCAGGTTCCCATTCCCCTTCTGGCTCGTCAGGCTCCCATACCTCAGTAGAAACGACCGCCTCGCTCCTGGTCATCGGGACAGTCCCTCCGGTCAGCGTCTTGCGGCTGGAGTCGGGCGTCAGGGAGAGGGTACTATCACGTCTACTCCCCCTCTCCGGCACTCGACATTGGCAGTTTATTAATTATTACCCACACCTGCCACCATTGTTACGCGCGCCTGCGCTTCATGAGACTCACCTGGACTCCATCACCTTCCTGATTACCTCCCCTATAACTGTCACTCCCTTTGGTTCTTTCCCCAGGCGTTATTGACTCTGTTTCATGTCTATACGCTGCTCGTGTTTCTTGTTTTATTCTATGTCTTGTTATTTATTGAATTCACTCACTGTACTTGCTTCCTGATTCTTAGTGTACACATTATTTACATTTACATTTAAGTCATTTAGCAGACGCTCTTATCCAGAGCGACTTACAAATTGGTGCATTCACCTTATGACATCCAGTGGAACAACCACTTTACAATAGTGCATCTAAATATTTTAAGGGGGAGGGGGTGAGAAGGATTACTTTATCCTATCCTAGGTATTCCTTAAAGAGGTGGGGTTTCAGGTGTCTCCGGAAGGTGGTGATTGACTCCGCTGTCCTGGCGTCGTGAGGGAGTTTGTTCCACCATTGGGGAGCCAGAGCAGCGAACAGTTTTGACTGAGCTGAGCGGGAACTGTACTTCCTCAGTGGTAGGGAGGCGAGCAGGCCAGAGGTGGATGAACGCAGTGCCCTTATTTGGGTGTAGGGCCTGATCAGAGCCTGGAGGTACTGAGGTGCTGTTCCCCTCACAGCTCCGTAGGCAAGCACCATGGTCTTGTAGCGGATGCGAGCTTCAACTGGAAGCCAGTGGAGAGAGCGGAGGAGCGGGGTGACGTGAGAGAACTTGGGAAGGTTGAACACTAGACGGGCTGCGGCGTTCTGGATGAGTTGTAGGGGTTTAATGGCACAGGCAGGGAGCCCAGCCAACAGCGAGTTGCAGTAATCCAGACGGGAGATGACAAGTGCCTGGATTAGGACCTGCGCCGCTTCCTGTGTGAGGCAGGGTCGTACTCTGCGGATGTTGTAGAGCATGAACCTACAGGAACGGGCCACCGCCTTGATGTTAGTTGAGAACGACAGTTTGTTGTCCAGGATCACGCCAAGGTTCTTAGCGCTCTGGGAGGAGGACACAATGGAGTTGTCAACCGTGATGGCGAGATCATGGAACGGGCAGTCCTTCCCCGGGAGGAAGAGCAGCTCCGTCTTGCCGAAGTTCAGCTTGAGGTGGTGATCCGTCATCCACACTGATATGTCTGCCAGACATGCAGAGATGCGATTCGCCACCTGGTCATTATAACAGTAGCATGACGAGTTGTGGCAGATGATTCAGTGGTGGTGATAGTGTGGGATTAGATTCTGTCCATTGAGCCTGTTGTTGCTTTTTGGGGACACAGACGGGGTTCTGTGGTCCCCCCTCAGATAGATAGACAGAGCTGAGAGAGATGTGGGACGTAGAGAGAGAGAAAGATTATTCATTTATTAAATACTTAATATCTATTGCTTTGGCAACCGTAGCAACCATCCATTCATGCCAATAAAGCATTTATTGAATTGAGAGAGTGCAAGAGCGGGGAGATTGGGCAGCAAAATGACGTCAGTCACTGGGCCTATCACTCAATGAACTGACGGAGCACACATCCCTTTATACAAGAAGACATATCAAGGGAAATGGAAATGATCAATAGAAGGTGACTTTGACTTTTTGTCTCACTAATGAGACCTCCTCATAGAGAGAGAGAGGTCCCCTAACATTTTTGGCACTGGGAGCTTATAGAGCACCATTCACCTGTGCCCTGCCATGCTCTTAGAGCCCTCTTCCCCCTGCCACTGATGCCCCTTCACTTCCACTAAGCTCCTGATGTGTCTAACGTTGACGCTGAGGGTGTACAGCGCCTTGCCCACCACCTACGCATATTAAAAGTCAGTAAGTCCTCCGGACCCCCTGCCAGTCCTCATTCTCTCTTGTCTCTTGCAGTGACGGAAATGGTGGTGGAGAGAGAGAAGTAGAGAGAGAGAGAGACAGAGAGAGAGAGGTAGAGCGGTAGAGAGGGGTACAGGTAGAGAGAGAGAGAGGTAGAGAGAGAGAGGGGTAGAGAGAGAGGTAGAGAGAGAGAGGGGTAGAGAGAGAGGGGGGTAGAGAGAGAGAGGTAGAGAGAGGTAGAGAGAGAGGTAGAGAGAGAGAGGTAGAGAGAGAGAGGTAGAGAGAGAGGGTAGAGAGAGAGGGGTAGAGAGAGAGAGGTAGAGAGAGAGGGGTAGAGAGAGAGGGGTAGAGAGAGGTAGAGAGAGAGGTAGAGAGAGAGAGAGGTAGAGAGAGAGAGAGGTAGAGAGAGAGGGGTAGAGAGCGAGGTAGAGAGAGAGAGAGAGAGAGAGAGAGAGAGAGAGAGAGAGAGAGAGAGAGAGAGAGAGAGGTAGAGAGAGAGGGGTAGAGAGCGAGGAAGAGAGAGAGAGGGGTAGAAAGCGAGGTAGAGAGAGAGAGGTAGAGAGAGAGGTAGAGAGAGGCCCGTCATCCAAACTAATGACTTTCACTTATTGCAGATTAATGATGGAGCGATGTTAATTACACTACGAGCTCTTTGTCACCCTCTGAGGTTACCACTGGGAATGTTGTGGGAGCGTTACGGCAGCATTCGGCCTAACAACCGTGATTATTACAGCCTTCGTCTCTGGGAGAGAGGGATGGAGAGTTGGAGGATAGAGGGAAAGAGGGGTGGAGAAGCAAGAGAGGGAAAGATGGATGGAGGAGAGACAGAGGCGGAGGGTTTGGTGTGAAGGCAGTCTGGGGGGATAGAGGGGCGTAGGAAAGAGTGATAGATGGGTGGAGGAGAGAGAGAGACGCAGAGAGATAGAGGTGGGTGGGAATAAGGCAGAGCTGTTTAAGGGAAAGCCATTGTGTAGCGACCGCCTGATCGTGGCCGTAAAGAGTGAATAATGGGGCTTGATTACAGTCCATGAACGGCACATCGTTCAGAATCAATCGTCGAGCACAATTACAGGAGCGCCAACAGCAGCCCTCTCTCTCCCCGGACAGAATAGGAAGGGATT
The DNA here is from genome assembly GCF_021184085.1 of Oncorhynchus gorbuscha. NCBI lineage: Eukaryota > Metazoa > Chordata > Actinopteri > Salmoniformes > Salmonidae > Oncorhynchus > Oncorhynchus gorbuscha. The sequence goes on from NC_060187.1 coordinate 53,839,856, forward strand.
GTGTCAGAGGACAACATCATCCTCCTGAAAATGACTTGTTGCCTCCTCGTATGGAACCATTAGAGCAGGTGCACCCACACCCACGAGCATTTCCTTATGCACTTAGGACACACACACACGCCTTCTAAAAAAGCTTTCACAGTCACCTTAACATGCACATTCACACACCTCACACACCACATAACGCTGCATCAATTAAAGCACATTAGAATAAAATCTACTCCGACAAAGACTGAGTGGTGTCTGTACACATGGACACACAAAAGCAATATATAAGTGATATACCAGATGATACAGATGGTCCTTGTCGCAGGTATGGGTTTGGGGTTCTGGATGCAGGGTTGATGGTGCAGCATGCCTTACAGTTCCAGGCTGTTGCCCCTCACAGGAAGTGCACACAGGAAGTCCCTCTTGACCCCATCAGGTGCTGTCACAATTCGATAGCATCAATTTAAAAACATATTGGTGCAGAGGAGGGGCAGGAAGGCTAAGAATTTATATATGGGACAAGATGTCTATACTTTATGATGTTTTCTGTACTTTGGGAAAACACAAATTAAAAGTAAAGAATAGTAAAGAAAACAAAACGATTAAAAACAGCCAGGTGAGGTATCTGGCAGCAGGTTTGTGTGTTGTTGACATTTGATTGACAGCTGTGTGGATGGTTGTGATGGTGACTGTTTCTCTGAGGATCCTGCCCTCTGGGGGAGTGGTCAGTGTGAACATCCAATCAGCAGGCTGTTTGGGGACGGACACTGAGGTCAAGACGCTGGAGCATGTACAGGTCAGAAAGACAGGTTCAAATGTTATTACCAAGACACCACTTCCCCTAACTGTGTGTGTGTGTGTGTGTGTGTGTGTGTGTGTGTGTGTGTGTGTGTGTGTGTGTGTGTGTGTGTGTGTGTGTGTGTGTGTGTGTGTGTGTGTGTGTGTGTGTGTGTGTGTGTGTGTGTGTGTGTGTGTGTGTGTGTGTGTGTGTGTGTGTACGCGCACGTTTGCTTGCATGTGTTTGTGTCAGTATGTAAATTGAAAAGGTTTTGTTTTTTGGCTGCTTTCTCCTTTCAGAAAGCGTTGGTCAGGGCATCGCTGCAAGTGTGATTGATGGATGTGTTGCCATGGGAATGTGCTGTAAACAGGAGCAGGCTGTCAGTCTTTTAAAGCTCTGCAGCAGCTCACTCTGCAATGTGCCATTGTCACACCAGATGTGCTGTGTGAGATGAACGGGGGCGGGTGGGTGTACACTTCATCTGTTTATTTAAGTCATTCATCTAATACTAATACACCCCTACCTCTCTCTCTGTCTGTCTGTATCCTTCTCTCTCAAACATACACACACACAATTGTCCCTTTCTCTTTCCATCACATACTCTCCCTCGCTCTCATACTCAAGTACACACGCCAGGTGAAGGTGAGTCTCAGCAGTGTGTGTCGTGGTGACCTCTTCATAGCCCTCGGCTGCAGGCCTGAGGAACTGGACCCTGATGAGCATTCAGTCCTGGGGGGAACATCCTCACGGCGTCTGGACACTCAAGGTTAGCTGCAGTCCTTTACCATGTTTACACCCACAGAGAACTTTAAATTCACTACACACAGCAAATTCACGAGTGTACATTTAACTCAGAAAGGGTTACATTCATCACTTCGACAGTGTTCATATAAATCATTTTAATCTAGTTAAATGAACACTTTTGAGACTAACCTCAGTTCACACCAATGTCCCATGTTTGTGTGTGTGTGTGTGTGTGTGTGCATGTGTAGGTCAAATGGGAATCAGGCCTTGTAAACAGTTGGAGGTTTATATATAATTTTTTTAAAGCTGGCAAGAGGAAAGGGACCTCCCCCTCCCTACACACAGACAGACAGACAGACAGACAGACAGACAGACAGACAGACAGACAGACAGACAGACAGACAGACAGACAGACAGACAGACAGACAGACAGACAGACAGACAGACACAGACAGACATACATACATACATACATACACACTCACGTCCTCCTGCAGATTTACTGCCCCCTTTGTGACCAATTACTCAGGCCCAACGCTGTGGAGACACAGAGAAGACAGCAGAGCGACACACAGGCTAGAGTCACAGTGCTCAACACGCATTAACACTGGGAGTTGACGATGCTCGTGTTCCGCCTCGACAACATCCGCTGAAATGGCAGAGTGCGAAATTCAAAATAAATTACTATAAATATTAAACTTTCATACATTCACAAGTGCAAAACACCAAATTAAAGGTGTACTTCTTGTTAATCTCGCCATCATGTCAGATTTCCAAAAGGCTTTACAGCGAAAGCACACCATGCAATTATGTTAGGTAAGCGCCTAGTCACAAAAACCATACAGCTATTTTCCAGTCACGTTCGTCGTAACGAGGAGACCAAGGCGCAGCGTGATGAGAATACATTCCTCTTTATTAAACGAAGAATACTTAAACAAACTATCAAAACAATAAAACGAACATGAAGCTATAAACACTTTTGCTGACACAGGCAACTATACATAGACCATAACCCATAGATAAACCAAGGAATATGGCTCCCTAAATAGGGTTCCCAATCAGAGACAATGATAAATAGCTGCCTCTAATTGAGAACCAATCTAGGCAACCATAGACAATACAAAAACTAAACACACCACCCTTGTCACACCCTGACCAAACCAAATAATAAAGAAAACAAAGATAACTAAGGTCAGGGCGTGACATCATGTTACACAATAGATGTATGTTTTGTTCCGTAAAGTTAATATTTATATCCAAAAATCTCAGTTTATATCGGCGCGTTATGTTCAGTAATGTTTTGCCTCGAAAACATCCAGCGAATTTGCAGAGAGCCACATCAATTTACAGAAATACTCATCATAAACTTTGATGAAAGATAGAAGTGTTATGCATAGGATTAAAGTTAAACTTCTCCTTAATGCAACCGCTGTGTCAGATTTCAAAAAAGCTTTATAGCAAAAGCACACCATACAATAATCTGAGTACAGCGCTGAGCCACCAAAACAAGCCATGTTGTGGAGTCAGTAAAAGTCACAAATAGTGTTATAAATATTCACTTACCTTTGATAATCTTCATTGGAATGCACTCCCAGGAATCCCAGTTCCACAATAAATGTTTGTTTTGTTTGATTAAGTTAATCTTTATGTCCAAATACATCCTTTTTGTTTGCGCGTTTAGTTCACTAATCCAAATGCACAAGGCGCGAGCACAGATGAAAAGTCAAAATTTGCATTGAAGTTTGTAGAAACATGTCAAACGGTGTATACAATCAATCTTCAGGATGTTTTTATCATAAAACTTCAATAATGTTTCAACCGGACAATTCCTTTGTCTTTAGAAATGAAAGGGAACGGAGCTAGTGCTCACGGCCGTGCGCGATCCACAACTCAAGGCTTTCAGCCAGACCCCTGGTTGAAACAGCTCTTATTCGCTCCCCTTTCACAGTAGAAGCCCGAAACAATGTTCTAATGACTGTTGACATCTAGTGGAAGCCTTAGGAAGTGTAATCTGACCCCATTTACACTGTATATTGGATAGGCAATCACTTGAAAAACTACAAACCTCAGTTTTCTCACTTCCTGGTTGGATTCTTATCCTCAAAAAAACATCATTCAAACAGTTTTAGAAACTTCAGAGTGTTTTCTATCCAAATCTACTAATAATATGCATATCTTAGCTTCTTGGCCTGAGTAGCAGTCAGTTTACTCTGGGCACACTTTTCATCCGAACGTGAAACTACTTCCCCTTAGCCCAAAGAGGATTTATTAACACAATGCTAATCAGCAAACACAGCACACAACACAACTCTTGCCCTTAACTTACAGCAGCTTACTGTAAATCAGCCGACAGACAACACATAATGTTTGTATGCATACACACATACACACACACACTCAACACGCAAAAACGTACTGTAACTTAGCACACAAACAACACACACACACACACATTTACAGTAAACATGAACACAAATATGAATACAACACACACTTTGCACTAGACCACAGAGAGAGGGATGCCTTAAGACACAGACTAGGTGAGTATTTAACACAGCTATCTCCTGTATCAGTGTTTTACTCAAGGACAGAGGAGGTTGTGGAGGAGGCTGGAGGGGTGTTTCTAGACTGGAGATAGTCTTTATTGATTTGTCATGATGACAATTGTCAAAGAACATGGTGGTGAAAGAGCTAGATGGAATTGAAAGAGAAAAAGGAAGGCTCCGCGCCGTGACCTTCCAGCACGCTGAAGGATATCACCGCAGGGCAGTAAACGCTGTAAGACATGGTAGACTCTCTCTTTCTCTATGAGCTCACACTCTCTCCCCCCCTCTTTTTTTCTCATCGTTTGAGCACATTCTCTCTCTTTGAGCTCTCTCTTTTTCTGTCTCCACTCTCTATATACTCTACACTGTCTCTCTCTCTCTCACCCTCTCTCTCTCTCTCTCTCTCTCACGCTCTCTCACCCTCTCTCTCTCTCTCTCTCACTCTCCCCCCCCCCTCTCTCTCTCTCTCTTCCTCCTTTCTCTCTCTCAACCTGCACAACCTGTCTCTAACTCGTCTGTAATAGCCCAGAGGAGGCAGAGGAAGCTGGCTGGTTTGTTTACACTGGAGTGGGAACATTGGTGTACATGAATATATCCCTGCTCAGTAGAACACTGTTGCTCTTCTGCAGTGTGAAACTGAGGTAACGTCATATAGAAAATGAAAAGTACAGTATGACAATTTAGACCCAATTGCTTTGTTTAGTGTTGGTTTCTACAACAATAAAGACCAGTACCCATGCACACACACACACACTGGCACATTGATATCGAACACATATACACACACAGACCGACAAACACACACACACCCCTGCTTAACCTCCTCTGGCTCACAACTGCCCCCTCTCTGCCCACTCAGCACACCACAGCCCCTGGTGCCCACACGGATGGCATGGCATCATAGCACTATGGCTCGGCTTCAGAGTTTTTCGAGGAGAGGTCCCTATTCCCAGTCGACTGAATATAGCTGGGATAGAGAACTAACTGCTAGAGTAATACAATAAGTGTGTTTAGCCTACAACAGTGTGGCTGTCATGGCTGACAGATGATGTACAGTGCCTTCAGAAAGTGTGAAGACCCCTGGAATTTTTCCACATTTTGTTATGCCTTATTCTAATATTGATTTCCCTCATCAATCTACACACAAATCCCCATAATGACAAAGCAAAACAGGTTTATAGACATTTATTGACAATTTATTTTAATTTGAAATGGAAACTGAAATATAACATTTACATAAATATTCACACACTTTGCTCGGTACTTTGTTGAAGCACCTTTGCAGCGATTACAGCATTGAGTCTTGTTGGGTATGACGCTACAAGTTTGGCACACATGTATTTTGGGAGTTTCTCCCATTCTTCCCTGCAGATCCTCTCAAGCTCTGTCAGGTTGGATGGGGAGCATTGCTGCACAGCTGTTTTCAAGTGTTAATCAGAATGGCCGATTAGTTAGGGCCGATTTCAAGTTTTCATAACAATCGGTAATTTGCATTTTTGGACACCGATCATGGCCGATTACATTGCACTCCACGAGGAGACTGCGTGGCAGGCTGCCTACCTGTTATACGAGTGCAGTAAGGAGCCACGGTAAGGTGCTAGCTAGCATTAAACATATCTTATAGTATATATATATATTATATTATATTATTATAAAACAATCAATCAATCTTAACATAATCACTAGTTAACTACACATGGTTGATGATATTACTAGTTTATCTAGCTTGTCCTGCATTGCATATAATCGATGCGGTACCTATTAATTTATCATTGAATCATAGCCTACTTCGCCAAACGGGTGATTTAACAAGTGCATTCACGAAAAAAAACATTGTCATTGCACCAATGTGTACCTAACCATAAACATCAACACCTTTCTTAAAATCAATACACAAGTATATATTTTTTAAACCTGCATATTTAGTTAATATTGCCTGCTAACATTCATGTATTTTAGCTAAGGAAATTGTGTCACGCAGAGCCAGGGTATATGCAACAGTTTGGGCCGCCTGGCTCGTTGCAAACTAATTTTCCAGAATTTTACGTAATTATGGCATAATATTGAAGGTTGTGCAATGTAACAGGAATATTTAGACTTATGGATGCCACCCGTTAGATAAAATACGGAACGGTTACGTATTTCACTGAAAGAATAAACTTTTGGTTTTCGAAATGATCGTTTCTGGATTTTACCATATTAATGACCGAAGGCTCGTATTTCTGTGTGTTATTATGTTATAATTAAGTCTATGATTTGATATTTGATAGAGCAGTCTGACTGAGCGGTGGTAGGCACTAGCAGGCTTATAAGCATTCATTCAAACAGCACTTTTGTGCGTTTGCCAGCAGCTCTTCGGTGTGCTTCAAGCATTGAGCTGTTTATGACTTCAAGCCTATCAACTCCCGAGATTAGGCTGGTATAACCGATGTGAAATGCCTAGCTAGTTAGCGGGGTGTGCGCTAATAGCGTTTCAATTGGTGACGTCACTCGCTCTGAGACCTTGAAGTAGTTGTTCCCCTTGCCCTTCAAGGGCCGCCGCTTTTGTGGAGCGATGAGTAACGATGCTTTGAGGGTGGCTGTTGTTGATGTGTTCCTGGTTCGAGCCCAGGTAGGGGCGAGGAGAGGGACGGAAGCTAACAGTATAGCTGGCAATACTAAAGTGCCTATAAGAATATCCAAAAGTCAAAGGTTAATGAAATACAAATGGTATAGAAAGAAATAGTCCTATTATTCCTATAATAACTACAACCTAAAACTTCTTACCTGGGAATATTGAAGACTTGTGTTAAAAGGATCCACCAGCTTTCATATGTTCTCATGTTCTGAGCAAGGAACTTAAACGTTAGCTTTTTTACATGGCACATATTGCACTTTTACTTTCTTCTCTAACACTTTGTTTTTGCATTATTTAAACCAAATTGAACATGTTTCATCATTTATTTGAAAAATCATAATCGGTCGACCTCTACTCCAAAGATGTTTTATTGGGTTCAAGTGCAGGCTCTGGCTGGGCCACTCAAGGACATTCAGAGACTTGTCCCGAAGCCACTCCTGCGTTGTCTTGGCTGTTTGCTTAGCGTCGTTGACCTGTTGGAAGGTGAACCTTTGCCTCAGCCTGAGGTCCTGAGCACTCTGGAGCAGGTTTTCATCTCCTTGTCCCTACCGCTGAAAAACATCCCCACAACATGACGCTGCCACCACCATGTTTCACCATAGGGATGGTGCCAGGTTTACTCCAGATGTGATTCTTGGTATTCAGGTCAAAGAGTTCAATCTTGGTTTCATCAGACCAGAAAATGTCTCATGGTCCGAGAGTCCTTTAGGTGCCTTTTGGCAAACTCCAAGCGGGCTGTCATATGCCTTTTACTGAAGAGTGGCTTCTGTCAGAGTGACCATCAGGTTCTTGGTCACCTCTCTGACCAAGGCCCTTCTCGCCCGATTGCTCAGTATGGCCGGGCGGCCAGCTCTAGGAAGAGTCTTGGTGGTTCCAAACTTCTTTCATTTAAGAATGATGGAGGCCACTGTGTTATTAGGGTTCTTAAATGTTGCAGAAATGTTTTGGTACCCTTCCCCAGATCTGTGCCTCGACACAATCCTGTCTCTGAGCTTTACGGACAATTCCTTTGACCACATGGCTTGGTTTTTGCTCAGACATGCACTGTCAACTGTGGGACCTGATATAGACAGGTGTGAATACTTTCCAAATCATGTCCAATCAATTGAATTGTTTTATTTTATTTTATTTAACCTTAATTTAACTAGGCAATTTACCACAGGTGGACTTCAATCCAAATATATTTTTATTTTTATTTTTATAAATATGCAAAAATGCCTAAAAACCTGTTTTCGCTTTGTCATTATGGGGTATTGTGTGTAGATTTTAGATTGATGAGGAAAACAATACATTTCATCCGTTTTATAATAAGGCTGTAACGTAACAAAATGTGGAAAAAGTCAAAGGGTCTGAATACTTTCCGAAGGCTCTGTATATACTACTAGTACTAATACAATCTCTGGTGGCACATCTGAATTCCCTCCTTCTATGCCCCCAAAAGAACCCAGATAATTCCTACATAAACACAAATGGCATACAAACAGTTATAAAGTAGATACATGTACTGCAAAATACATTCAAATACACATTCATTCTCACAAGCACACAAACACTCACTCTGGCCCAAGGTGGATTTCTAAAGGTGCATGCATTTGCATGCATTTGCATGTATAATTAGTTTGGGGAGATCAAGCGATCCAACCGCCCCTTTGTGATTATTTATTTTTCTTTTTTGGGGGGGAGCGGCCCTCCATGTGAATATCGCCCACTGGCACCGCATCGCAGATGGTCGGGCTGAGGGCACCCTGTGGGCACAGGGTACCACTGAGTGTGTGTGTATATGTGCCCGCACTTGCGTGTGTATTTGTGTGTATGCATTTGTGGCGTGTGTGTGTGGGGGGGGCTCCCAGCGTGCTGAGCGGCCACCGTGGCCCTGTTGTGGATGATTTATGCATTAGAGGGAGCAGAGAGAAGCTCGGGTTCAGCCAGAACCTCCAGTCTCACACACTGCTGGTCCCCCGTTGCTTTACATATGTAAGCCCAGCAAGACTTCTGCTGGCATCCTCCAAAGCACCCCCCCCCCCTCCCTCTCTCGCTCTCTCTCTCTCCCTCTATCTATTTTACTCAATCACACACTTTCTCTGTGTATATATATGTATATTTCTCTCCTTCTCTCTGTCTTACTCTTCCTCATTTTTCACACCTTGTCTTTCACTCACACGCGGTTCTTCTTCTCTTGTCTTTTTAGTCTTTCCTACCCTGTCTTACTCTTGATCTCCAGCAATCAACTACTTCTTGGTCTATCTATCACTTATGATCTCTGATGCTTCATCTCTAATCTCCTTGTCTCTATGTACCCTTTACCTCTCTACATCTTTGTAATCTCCCCCCACTCCGACTTGAGTTAAGTACAGGGAAATGGAATGTAATACCCGTTTTATGCACTTTTCTCTCTGTGCGTATTCGGACCTTGAACTTAAGCATGAGAATAGTGTGCTATTCACCTGCTATTCGTTTTGGGTGGAGATGGAATAAATGAAGGTGTGGCGGAGGTGTGTCTACAGACAGGCCTATTCTGACCTTGACTTATTAGTTCCCTAATATTCCAACACCTTTACGCACAAGGAGACCGTGAATAAAGTCTAGTCAATCTACCGGTTCCAAGTGGAAAGAGCATCTACTTTCTTTTTTTCCGATAGAAATATCATCATTCTCCATGCACTATAATTTACCATTTGAAAGAGCTATTGATAAGAACTAGGTAAATGATTAATCAATTTGGATAAGGGAATTGTGTAATATATAATATAATATATATATATATATATTACACTTGTTTTAAATATATTTTACCTTGTAATTGCTGGAGATAAATGTGAAATCAGTCATATGCAGCAAACGGAAGCATATCTACATATCAACTTCTCCACAGTAAGGTTTATGAAATGCTGCGCCAACATGCAGTTATCATGTTAAATATTAGCCACTATCAGTATCAACCTTCAGTAGGCCTAATAAGAACACATATTCAACTGCCAATTTACTGTTAGTTCCCTTTAGCTGGTATAGCCTACATTATCATTCCATTTAATGACATTGTTTAGTTTACCTGCGTTTGCTTCCTCTGCACAAGCTGTCACGGACATGTGGTTGTTGCTGAGGATCATTAGTAGCAGTTGATAATATAAAAAAAGACATGTAAGCTAATTGAATTTAATCGTTATGGAGCAAAGCACAGACCAAGCCATTACAGTTGGAACCCGACACAATGGTCAATGCTTGGCTGTGTCATCACACAGTTCCATGGTTACTGCAGGCAATAGACGAGGGTATAGCCTACTATTGTACACTATTCTCTCTATTATAATTCTATGTACACTAATCTTCCAACATTACCTTGGGTTAAAGAACGGAATGTGGTAATATTCAGAATTAATCAAACCACTGATTTCTTTCTTTCCTGCATTAAGGCTCGACAAACCTGTTTTTTCATGATTCATAACTACTTTCCTAACTATATATGCATATAGTTAGATGGCTTTCTTTCATTGATGCCTCACATTCTGAATATATTCTATTGAGTCTGTCGACAAAACTCCAACTAAAAGGTACACCGTATTTAAAGGGATGGCTTAAGATACACATTTTGTTACGTTACAGCCTTATTCTAAAAGAGATCAAGTTAATTGTTTTCCTCGTCAATCTACAAACAATGCCCCATAATGACAAAGCAAAAACAGGGTTTTAGATATTTTTGCACATTTATTAAAAATAATAAACTGAAATACCTTATTTATATAAGTAATCCGACCCTTTGCTATGAGACTCGAAATTGAGCTCATGTGCATCCTATTTCCATTGAACATTCTTGAGATGTTTCTACAACTTGATTGGAGTCCACTTGTGGTAAATTCAATTGATTGGACATGATTTGGAAAGGCACCCACCTGCCTATATTAGGTCCCACAGTTGACTGTGCATGTCAGAGCAAAACACAAGCCATGAGGTCGAAGGAATTGTCCATAGAGCTCCGAGACAGGATTGTGTCAAGGCACAGATGTGAGGAAGGGTACCAAAACATTTCTGCAGCATTGAAGGTCCCTAAGAACACAGAGGCCTCAATCATTCTTAAAAGGAACACGTTTGGAACCACCAAGACTCTTAGAGCTGGCCGCCCGGCCAAACTGAGCAATCGGGGGAGATTGGCCTTGGTCAGGGAGGTGACCAAGAACCCAATGGTCACTCTTACAGAGCTCCAGAGTTCCTCTGTGGAGATGGGAGAACCTTCCAGAAGGACAACCATCTCTACAGCATTCCACCAATCATGCTTTTGTGGTAGAGTGGCCAGACGGAAGCCACTCCTCAGTAAAAGGCACAAGACAGCCCATGTGGAGTTTGACAAAAGGCACCTAAAGGACTCTCAGACCATGAGAAATAATATTGGCCTGATGAAATCAAGATTGAACTCTTTGGCCTGAATGCCAAGCGTCACGTCTGGAGGAAAACTTGCACCATCCCTACGGTGAAGCATGGAGATGGCAGCATCATGCTGTGGGTATGTTTTTCAGCTGCAGGGACTGGGAGACTAGTCAAGATCAAGGGAAAGATGAATGGAGCAATGTACTGAGAGATCCTTGATGAAAACCTGCTCAGGACTGCGGTGGAGGTTTAACTTCCAACAGGACAACGACCCTAAGCACACAGCCAAGACAACACAGGAGTGGCTTCGGGACAAGTCTCTGAATGTCCTTGAGTGGCCCAGCCAGAGCCTGGACTTGAACCCGATAAAACATCTCTGGAGAGACCTGAAAATAGCTATGCAGCACAAGAAAATCCTGCGGTTCAATAACATTTATTCAGCGTGGAAGGGAACCACGCTTGCAAAGCCCATTACGCACCCTCATGCGTAAGTCTGAATACCAACTACTGAGAAGTGCTTAGAAAAGGCGAGTGTAAGAAAGGCGGAAATCTGGACCTAGGTGTCCTAGGCGCCTTTGTTTCTTATCATGTAGCTGTTTCTCACTCTGTTTTGTCTCAAAGTATTAGTTAATTATATTGCCTCTCACTTTCCTTTTTTTCTCTTACATATACAACGTAAAGTGCAATTTCACATATTTTTGAATATTTTTAATACACAAATACTAGTCCCATAACATTTGTACAGACAACAGGGGATTACGATGTTTGACATTTACAGCAAATCCAACAAAGAATCTCTTGTTAGACACAGACAGACCAAATAAACAAACCAATCAGATATACTGATCATCACCTATAAATCATCAATCATAGTTCCATATCCATACGATCTATGATTGTGATGTTATAAATATGTTTTCGCATTAAGTCACACATAAAGTGCCCTGTCAGGGAAATAAAAGTGAATAGAATTTTATTTAATTAAAATCGAAATGCAATTGAATTGATTGGAATTTGGGTTTCCATTTCACCTGTGAGACTATTGGTGTCAGAAAGCGATCCGGCTCTACATTACAGCATGGTCTCCTCTCTCTCCTTTCAGCCATGGACGGCCGGCTATCGACCCACCTGTGGCATCACACTGTTTGTTTACCAACGACAAATCAATGCTGCGCTCAGCTGGGGGCTGCTGGGAATGGTCTCTGTTCCCCTCGCATACTCACTCAACAAACACACACACACACACACACACACCGTCAACACACAAAAACACGGCCAGTGTGGTCAATGCCACACAAATTGACTGGGCTATAATGTGTTGGACTGTCTGTGAGTGTTTGACTTATTGTTGCCTTAAGGGCCTAGTACCTGACAATGCATGTGTATCTTTACACACATTGACAGAGTGCTACGGTGAAGATAGGTCTATTAAGATTAGATTAAAGGAATTCTGTAAAGACATCAAACTAAATGCTGTAAAGAAATGCTTGTTAATATATACTGAACAAAAATATAAACACAACATGTTGATCCCATGTTTCATGAGCCAAAATAAAAGATCCCCACATTTTTACAAATGCACAAAAACCTTATTTCTCTAAAATGTTGCGCACAAATTTGTTTACATCCCTGTAAGTGAGTATTTCTTCTTTGCAAAGATAATCCATCCACCTGACAGGCGTGGCATATCAAGAAGCTGATTAAACAGCATAATCATTACACAGGTGCACCTTGTGCTAGGGGTGATAAAAGGCCACTCTAAAATGTGAAAAAACAAATTCTGATTGGCTGGGCCTGGCTCACCCAACTGGGTGGGTTGGGCCCCTAACCAGTCCTGTAAAATCCATAGATTAGGGCCATTTAATTATTTCAATTGGCTGATGTCCTTCAATGAACTATAACTCAGTAAAATCTTTGAAATTGTTGCATGTTATATTTTTGTTCAGTATAAATTCTCTATTAACTAAGTGTTTCTGTGTGTAAAGTGTTGATATTAGTTTGTGTATGTAACAGTGCTGTGTCCCGGACCCCCAGGTGACAGACAACAAGGGGACAGTGGGCCCCTGTGTGAGGGTTAGCTCAGAGGAGGCAGCGGGAGCCCTCCTTAGTGTCACGCTTCTTCTCTACGGCACCTCCAACCCACACAGCAGCCTACACGGTACGAGGCATCCGTGTGTGTGTTTGTGTGTGTGTGCGTCATTCTGTCTGCCTGTCCGTCCGTCCGTTTTTCTGTTCTTGCGTCCATCAGTCTGTCTGCTCTCTATCACTCATCATGAAAGTCTCTCTCTCCTCATACCAACTGTGAGTCCACTCCCATTTCCCCACTGCTGTACAGTGACTGTTGTGAAGTCAGTTCTACAGCACGTCTCTCTCCCTCTTATCCGTCTCTTCAACCTCTCCCCTCCCTCCTCCCCTCTGTGATAACTGAAGTCATTTCTCTTGGCCGCTGCGGCAGGTGGTGACCAGGGGAAGTCTGATGTGTAATTACTGAGTGACCCCGGCTGACCCCTGGAGCCCCCCTCCTCAGTGTGTATCAGCTCCCAGTGCCCTCACACACACAAGCACGCACACGCACGCACGCACACACACACACACACACACACACACACACACACACACACACACACACACACACACACACACACACACACACACACACACACACACACACACACACACAGTTGAAGTCGGAGGTTTACATACGCCTTAGCCAAATACATTTAAACTCTGTTTTTCACAATTCTTGACATTTAATCCTAGTAAACATTTCATGTCTTAGGTCAGTTAGGATCACCACTTTATTTTAAGAATGTGAAATGTCAGAATAGTAGTAGAGGGAATTATTTATTTCAGCTTTTATTTATTTCATCACATTCCCAGTGGGTCAGAATTTTACATACACTCAATTAGTATTTGGTAGCGTTGCCTTTAAATTGTTTATAACTTGGGTCAAACGTTTTGGGTAGCCTTCCACAATAAGTTGGGTGAATTTTGGCCCATTCCTCCTGACAGAGCTGGTGTAACTGAGTCAGGTGTGTAGGCCAGCTTGCTCGCACACGCTTTTTCAGTTCTGCCCATACATTTTCTATAGGATTGAAGTCAGGGCTTTGTGATGTCCACTCCAATACTTTGACTTTGTTGTCCATAAAGCCATATTGCAACAACTTTGGATGTATGCTTGGGTTCCCACACATGTCCATTTGGAAGACCCATATGTGACCAAGCTTTAACTTGCCATCTATATTGTGAAGTGCACCAGTCCCTCCTTCAGCAAAGCACCCCCACAACATGATGGTGCCACCCCCATGCTTCACGGTTGGGATGGTGTTCTTCGGCTTGCAAGCCTCTCCCTTTTTCCTCCAAACATAACAATGGTCATTATGGCCAAACAGTTCTATTTTTGTTTCATCAGACTAGAGGACATTTCTCCAAAAACTACGATCTTTGTCCCCATGTACAGGTGCAAACCGTAGGCTGGCTTTTTTGTGGTGGTTTTGGAGCAGTGGCTTCTTCCTTGCTGAGTGGCCATTCAGGTTACGTTGATATAGGACTCGTTTTACTGTGTACCTGTTTCTTCCAGCATCTTCACAGGGTCCTTTGCTGTTGTTATGGGATTGATTTGCACTTTTCGCACCAAAGTACGTTCATCTCTAGGAGACAGAACGCGTCTCTTTCCTGAGCGGTATGACGGGTGCGTGGTCCCATGGTGTTTATACTTGCGTACTATTGTAAGTGAAATAATCTGTCTGTAAACAATTGTTGGAAAATGGAGATGTCCTATCTGACTTGCCAAACTATGGTTTCTTAACAAGAAATTTGTGGTGGTTGAAAAACGAGTTTTAATGACTCCAACCCAAGTGTATGTAAACTTCCGACTTCAACTGTACACACACACACACACACACACACACACATTCACACATACACACACACCAGGCCGTTCAGGCCAGGGGCTGTGTTTAATAGGTAGAAGCTGGTGTTGTGACGGAGACACGTAAGCCGTTTCATAGCCCACCACTTCTTTTGTTCCCACTCTCTCTCTTCCTCCCTCCCTCCTCACTCTCTATCCATCTCGTCATTCCTGGATCTAGCTGTAGTTCATGCTGTTAGTCCATCTGCTGTCCGTGTGAAGACACACTTTGAACTAGGAACGCAACAAGCTCTGTCTCACTGCATAATTAGACATTTATCCATGTTTCTCAAAACGTCAAATTTCGAAGTTGCTCCAAACGTCAACTTTAGATGATCAAAGTTTTTGGATAGGGTTAAAACATTACGTTTAGGCAGTCATTCCGAATGGCTACGTTAAGGGTTTGGGATAAGTTTAAAACAAAACAATTCAAAACGAGTGACAGGCAATGGGATCAAACACGCAACCTTCCAATCCAGTCATGGGATTATGCCCATCCGCTACCCTCAGTCACAATAGCCTTGCAAAACCCAAGCCTCTTTGATGATAACAGTGCTCACTGTTGCACCTAGTGGCTGATTTGGAAGGCATTTCCTGACGTCCCCGGGACATGAATAGACCTCCAATTTCGAAGTCACTCTTGAGCGATCTGCCTGCGCGAACACATACACAAAAACACATTCACACACACACACACACCACACACACACACATCCACACACACAAACACACAAAAGCACAGATACTCACAAAATACACACACATCTCTATCCAGTTCCAGCACCAAGGATATCATAGAGTTGTACATTTGCAGTGAATTTGAGGGCTTTCCAAGTGTGACTCGAATCTGCAACCCTGTGCCTGTCAGTCCAACAGCTAACCTCTTGATGAGATTGCTGGTGTTAAAGATGCTACAATAGACCACCATTAGGTATAGTTAGTTTTTTTTTTGATTGCTTAAGCACGATTTTCAAAACAGGGCCCGTGTTTTCAAAACACTACACACAATTAGCACAACCACACACCAAATTAGCAAAACACTACAGATCCTTTGCAAAATTAAACACTCTTGTAAAAACTATACACTTCTTTTTAAAAACCACACTTTGTTATCATATGAAACACACACGTTTCACATTACTATACTCTGTTTGCACGAGTTAC
The DNA here is from genome assembly GCF_021184085.1 of Oncorhynchus gorbuscha. Lineage (NCBI taxonomy): Eukaryota > Metazoa > Chordata > Actinopteri > Salmoniformes > Salmonidae > Oncorhynchus > Oncorhynchus gorbuscha. The sequence goes on from NC_060187.1 coordinate 53,855,962, forward strand.
ACTCTGCTGTGATAAACCTAAAACACTTTTAGCACTTCTACTTCCCTATGATTAGAGTAGGCTACTATCAACAAAGTACAAATATAATGTCAATTCACCAAACACTACACAAGTCCAATGTTGCAGACTGAAGAAACTCATTTATTTCTCAACACGCCCAAAATGTTGACATGGAGATTCATAATACTGTAACCAAACGTCACTTTATGTATTGTAAGATCAAAAAAATAAAAAATAAAATAACTAGACATTGTCTCTTCGCCTAGCTGGATCTGGCCAGAGAATGTCATCAACATCGCAGGCAATGTTGTCATTAGCAAGACACCTTGGAAAGAAACTTTTTGAATGACGAATCCATCCCTGCATTGCTGCTACCTCCATCTGGTCATAGGCCTCCTCCATGGCTTGGATGAGGGGTACCTCAGCCTGGAGACGGAGATCATATACCTTCCACCGCCATGCTGAGAAAAACTATTCTATAGGGTTGAGGAATGGAGAGTATGGTGGAAGATATAGGACGGTGAAATGTGGATGTTGCTGAAACCAGATCTGAACCAGAGCAGAGCGGTGGAAAGACACATTGTCCCAGACAACAATGTGTTGCATATGATCGATTTGATTTGCTGCTGTTATGTTGTGCAATTGGTCCAAGAATGTAAGTATGACGGCTGTGTTGTAAGGGCCCATATGGGCATGGCGGTGGAGGACACCATTCTGTGTAATGGCTGCACAGAGTGTTATATTACCCCCACGTTGCCCTGGGACATTGACTATAGCTCTGTGGCCAATGATGTTTCTTCCCCTCCTTCGTGTTCTCGTCAGGTTGAACCCAGCCTCATCTACGTAAATGAACTCATGCTGGATCTCCTCTCCATCCATTCATAAAACTCACTGAAAAACAGTGTCAGGCAAAATTGTGTAGTTCAGTGTAGATCTAGTATACATATTACAGTACAGTAAAAGATTATGTGACAGTATGCAAGATCACACTGCTAAAGTGAATACATACCTCTGTATAATCATGCCGCAGTCGTTTCACCCTTTCGGAATTGCGCTCGAAAGGCACTCTATAAATTTGCTTCATTTGAATATGTTTTCTTTTTAGGATACGTGCCAGTGTTGATGTTGAGACCTGATGGATGTCGTTGAAAATGGCGTGGTTATTGACAATGTTAGCTTGGAGCTGCTTGAGTGTTATAGCATTGTTGGCCAAAACCATGTTTACTATCTCCCTCTCTTGCTGTTCTGTGAACATAGGAGGCCTTCCCCCTTGTCGTCCCTGACCCTCAACCCTATGTAGAAAAAAACAGTATAAAATAGTACAGTAATTTCACAGGAAAAGGTAACAGAAGTGCTGATAGTGCATAGAATACAGTACTGTAAGCAGTTACTGAAACCGTGCAGATGTTTTTAATATGATGATATTTTTACAATACCTATTTTCCAGTCTAAATGTTCTCATCACACTTGCCACTGTATATCGGCTTAGATTTGGCTGTACTCGCAGTCCAGCCTCCCTCAGCCTCAGGCCGTGGTTGACAACGTGGTCAACCAGTGTTGCGCGGATCTCATTTGTCAGATTCGGTCCTCTTTGAGCACCTTCTTGTCTTCCTCCTCCTCGTTCTCCTTGTTCTCCTCGTTCTCCTTGTTCTTCTCGTCCTCCTCGTCCTCCTCGTCCTCCTCCTCTTTCTCTGACTCTTTCCATTGTGCTTGAAGGCCGATGAACTCACCTGCTTCTTTTTATAGTGCTAATACACCTGATTGGTGTGTCTACAATTAAGCAAACAAGTGTTTGCACACCTGATGACTGTGTTGAACCAATAGGTTGGAGGGTGTGGTAATCTGACAGTCAGTGCTTTGGTATTGCAAGGATGTGACTTCATGATAGATTTTTGTGTGTAATGTATGTTAAGTGTGTTTAATGTTTTGCAAATCACTGTGTGTAGAGTTTTGCAACAAGTGTGAGGTTGACAATGTGCTTATAGTTGTGCAAATATGGGCTGATGTTTTGCTTCTTGAGTGTAAGGTTTTGCTAATAGTGTACTACTTTTAATTTTAGTGTGAAATCAATCCAAAAAAAATGTAACTATTAGTCAGTGCCACTCAATACAGTCATACTTTGTGTGTGTGTGTGTGTTCCCTCTGTACAGTATGCTGCTGTGTTAAGACAACAGGTATGTTGCTGCATACTTCCATGCGTAGGATGAAACCAGCTAGATGCTATCTTTGTGATTTTGCTGTCTGGGTGTTTCTGCTTGTGTTTCACTCTCACTGCGTGCTTGTTGTGTGTTGTAAGGGAAAGTAAATTGCTGTGATTATGTGGCAGTAATTGAACAGGGACGGTGTGTTTAATTGAGTTGTTTGTCCCTGATGTTCCTCTATAGTAGCAGCTCTGCGCTAGTGACAAGTGTGCTGTGTGTGTGTGTGTGTGTGTGTGTGTGTGTGTGTGTGTGTGTGTGTGTGTGTGTGTGTGTGTGTGTGTGTGTGTGTGTGTGTGTGTGTGTGTGTGTGTGTGTGTGTGTGTGTGTGTGTGTGTGTGTGTGTGTGTGTGTGTGTGTGTGTGTGTGTGTGTGTGTGTGTGAGATGCTTTACTGTTTGTTGGTTTACTGCATTTTTAAGCCATTTAAATATGTTTGTGTTGTTCTTTAGCTTTTTGTACAATAGGCTACTGTATGTGTTTTGTTGTGTCTGTAAGGCTTTAGGCCGTTATGTTATTCTTGGTTGGGTGTGTGAGTGTTTGTGTACGTGCATGTGCACGTGCACAAACGTGTGCTTATGCGCCCGTGCATACACATGCATGTGTGTGTATTTGTATAGGCACTGGCTCTCTATCTGATATGCCTCCTGGGTTCTCTCACCCAAATCAAATGGTAGGAAACATCAATTTCACCACTCTCCCCTCTCTTCTTATCTACTCCTCCCCTGTCTCTCAAGGCTCTTCTATCCTTCTCCCCCTCCTCCTCTTCTAGTCTACCTTCCTCTTCTCCTCCCCACCAGCTCCTCTCCTCCTCCTCCTCCTCCTGTCTCTGTCTCTCTCCTCCTCCTCCCCCTCCTCCTCTCTGTCTCTCTCCTCCTCCTCCCCCTCCTCCTGTCTCTGTCTCTCTTCTCCTCCTCCCCCTCTCCTCTCCCTGCTCTCTCTGTGGAGGTGTGATTACCCTCCTCCCCTGAACAGTGGTGATCTGAGCATCTGTATGTGTGTCTGTCTGCTTGCGTGCTTGTGTGTGCGCGTTTGTGTGAATGCGTGCGTGCGTGCGTGTGTGTGAGCAATGGTGATCTGAGCATCCTGGCGCTGGGCATTGTGCAGAGCGATTCATGGGCCACGTCTCCAGATGAATGCCTCCATTCACAATTACACCCTCTCCATTAGACGCTGCCTCCACTGTGTCGGAACGCCTTGTTGTCTTCTTTTTTCCCCATTAAAAAAAGCAATTAAATCTGGACAAAACAAGCCAGGATGGAACGGTGTACCTGAGAACAGCAAGGGCCGAATCTTTAACTGTCACAATCAGTCTCATAACCTGTACCCTTTAGTCATACACATGTATGCATAATATACGTTATTGTACATATGTATGTTTGTGTGTTTGTTTGTCAATTTTATAGGCACGCACACAAGCATACTCTCTCTCTCTCTCTCACCCACAAAGCACGCATGCATGCACTCACACACACAAGTATAAACACACATACAACATTATGATGTTCTGTGCACCCCCCTCCCTTTTTTTCACTCTCTTAGAGCCCCTGCAGAGTTTTTATGTCCATGGGGGCATACCACCCGGTCCCTCGGGCGGGGCTGTACGTCTGGGACAGGGACCCACTTCAAGACCTGATCCAGTGGGCCTTTGAGCTAGAAAGAGACAGGAAGGTGGGCACTGATGACATCCCCGTCCCGCGCCAAAGCAAGGTATACAGCACACGCACACATACACACACACACATTTGCACACACTGGCACATACACACAATCATTCTCGCGCACACACACGTACACATTACACACAGTGATTTACTATTACAATAAATCACTGGCGCCGCCTAATTTCCTATGGATTTCAATTTCCCCTGGACAAATCTGCATTGATCAACTTCAGGTGTAAGGATGTGCCAGGCGTTGCTCACGTTGACAGAGTGACGAATGGCTTTCAAGCAACTGCGCGCGTCTATGTGTGTGTGTGGAGTAGTGTTACCTCACTTTGAATGTTGTTTTGTGTGTTGGTGGTTTATGATTACCATCATTTACAAAATATACATTATAGTATGAGGCCACAGATTGCACTGTTTATTATTCAATGGAAATTCAAAGGCAATGTACTTGAAAGGGGATACCTAGTTAGTTGCACAACTGAATGCATTCAACCCAACCCCTCTGAATCAGAGAGGTGTGGGGGGGCTGCCTTAATCGATGTCATCAGCGCCCAGGGAGCAGTTGTTGTTGGGGGTTAACTGCCTTGCTCAAGGGCCCTTGCTTACTCAGGGATTCAAACCAGCAACTTTTCAGTTACTGGCCCAATGCTTTACCAGGTGTCTTTCATGCCTTTCTGTAGGTAGCCAGTCACAGTGGGAGACAACCTTAGCTTTCCATTAGTGAAGTATGTTTCAGTCTAAACTGTCAGTCAGTGTAGATGGCCCACGTTTTCTATCTGTGTTCTAGATGAGTTGTGTCAGTGTTCGGCTACGTTGAGGGCTTGTTCACTTGGGAAGACAATGTCTTTCCTGGGGTTGTTCCCCCCCAGAGGCTGATCTGAATGGATTGCAGAGGCGTGGAGGAGAAATAAATTGGAGAAAATAATAAATCGATGCTTGACGGAGAGTAAACAGACCTTCTAACCCCCGGTCCAAACGCTAGCGCTGAGGTTTTCTCCTTGGGCTGTATTGGATTGGTATGCGGAGCTGAGGAGAGGGGGCTCAGAAAAAGACTTGGCCTACAAATGATGTCCTTTGTTTTGATCCATTAGGGAGGGGACCTCTACTGTTCCAGGGTGACAGTGGGGGAGGGACGGTTCTAAGAAGCATCTCTGTCAGCTTCCTCTAACGGCTCTTCTTCTCTGGACAGAGAGAGTGATACCAAGCTAAGACTGCTGTAGGTTTCATCCATTGGGGAAATTAGTGTGAGGAGAGTATATGGTGGTATGCTGCTGGTGTGTGTGTGCGTGTATTTGTGTGTGTGTGGGGGGGGGGGGCATTAAACATGAGAAACCAACATAAAAGTATGTGTTTACTCAATTTGTTTCTAATGTTCATTCAGCTAGATGTTTTCTGTGGAATTTTACAAAAGAATGGCTGTGGAACTAAATCAAAAGTATCAACAGCAACATGCAACAATTTCAAGGACTTTACTCCAGCATGTCAGTGGCCATCGAAGGTGAGCATTTGCCCACTGAAGTCGATTACGACAACGAACTGCAGTCAGGTAAAGATCCTGGTGAGGATGACAATTTTGTGCAGAAATTAATCGGTTCTGAAAACCCACAGTTTCATCAGCTGTCCGGGTGACTGATGATCCTGCAGGTGAAGAAGCCGGATGTGGAAGTCCTGGGCTGGCATGGTTGCACGTGGTCTGAGGTTGTGAGGCCGACTGGACAACCGCCAAATTCTCTAAAACAATGTTGGAAGCGGCTTATGGTAGAGAAATTTACATTAAATTCTCTGGCAACAGCTCTGGTGGACATTCCTGTAGTCAGCATGCCAATTGCACGCTCCCTCAAAACTTGAGACTTCTTTTGCATTGTGTTTGCACTAACAGGGATGTAAGCAAAATTGTGCACAACATTTTAGAGAAATAAGCTTTCTGTGCATATGGAACATTTCTGGGATCTTTTATTTCAGCTCATGAAACATGGGACCAACACTTTACATGTTGAATTTATATTTTTGTTCAGTATAGTTAGTGACACACAGTGCTTTTTTATGTTTTTACTCCTTTTTCTCCCCAATTGGTAGTCACAGTCTTGTCCCATCACTGCAACTCCCATACGGACTCGGGGGAGAAAAAGGTCAAGAGCCGTGCATCCTCCAAAACACAACCCAGCCAAGCCGCCCTGCTTCTTGACACAATGCCCGCTTAACCTGGAAGCCAGCCGCACCAATGTGTCAGAGGAAACACCGTACACCTGGCAAATGTGTCAGCATGCACTGCATCCAGCTTGCCACAGGAGTCGCTAGAGCACGATGGGACAAGGAAATCCCTGCCAGCCAAACCCTCCCCTAACCCGGACGACACTTGGCCAATTGTGTGCCGCCCCATGGGTCTCCCGGTCACGGCCGGCTGCAACAGAGCCTGGACTCAAACCAGGATCTCTAGTGGCACAGCTAGCACTGCGAGGCAGTGCCTTAGACCACTGCACCACTCGGGAGGCATACGCATTGTGCATGTTCATTTATACAGTAATTAGTATACAACATGTCCTCACCTGGGATTTAAACTCACAACCTCTTGGTCGCAGCATTCCAATTTTTCTGCGACGCCACCATTTCTGTGTCAATAACTGATTCCACCTGTGTTGCTACACTTTGCACTTGAAAGTAAATCTAAGCTCTGTTAAATGTACACTCAATAATTTGTGTTTTATTTATCATAGTGATTAAGGAGTAACATTAAAACAGAGTAATATGCCCCACCAATATTAGACAACTATACAGAAAAACCGACAATTGCTTAAATAAGTCAACCGAACCAATGACGAGAGAATAGTCAAATGAACTGATAATTGACACAGACATGGTGGTGTGGCAGGAAGATCAGCATGCCATGAAGCAAGGAGTTGAGAGTTCAAATTCCAGGCGTGAACATGTTGAATAATAATTACTGTATAAGTGAACATGCACAATGTAATCATGTACAGTATGTCAATGTGGTTCAAATATGCATTTTGAAAATATTGTATGTGTGTAACTAGCTCCAGTGCTTTTTAGGTAAGATGCCAAGAATAACCATTTCTAGAATTAACATATGTGGCTGAATGTGAACTAGCGGAATCAGCGCCTCTCCACTATAAACTTTCCGGTTCAAATCCTCCACCTCACCAACATTTTTGTTTTACCCAAATATCACATTCACCAACCTTTGCCGACAGATTTTTCATTTTTAAATCACAAGAGATTATTTTAAAATGGAAATGATGTGCTTGACTTTAAAGTTCAAACATTCCTACGATTTTATGTTCAGTTTGATTTCTATTTGGACTATTTTGGCAGTGGTGGAAAAAGTACCCAATCGTCATACTTTGGTAAAAGTAAATGGGACCTTTTACATATAGAACATGACTCAAGTAAAAGTGAAATTCTCTCAGTAAAATACTACTTGAGTAAAAGTCTAAAAGTATTTGGTTTTAAATATACTTAAGTATCAAAGTAAATGTAATTGCTAAAATATACTTAAGTATCAAAAGTACAAGTATAAATAATTTTAAATTTCTTGTATTAAGCAAAGCAGGCAGCCACATTTTCTAGTTTTTTTTAATTTACAGTCCTTTCTGTCCTACTAACCATTCAAAATGTAACGGGTACTTTTGTGTGTCAGGGGAAATGTATACAGTTAAAAGTACATAATTTTCATTAGGAATGTAGTGAAGTAAAAGTCAAATTTGTATTACATATAAATAGTACAGTAAAGTACATATACCCCAAAAAACTACTTAAGAAGTATTTTTACTTAGGTACTTTACACCACTGTACATTTTCTACTGTGTTCCAAAAACAAGGTACGATGGCATTTACTGTAGTTCTCTAGGTTATTCTCTCTGTGTTTAAAAAATATATATAGTTTTGCAGTTGTTCATATCCCCTGCCAGGGTTTTATTTTCACTAATTCTGTTACAAGGAACTAAAATGCCTCAGTGCACGTGTAGTTTATGTGAGTGTTTGGAGACCCATTATCTCTTTTGTAATGGATGAATACAGATCCATTCTATTCTATCCTGTTCTAATCACTTTTATTCTATTCCATTGAAACATACCAGTAAGATCTCCCTGGATTCTGAATGTCTTTCATTTATTTACCACCATGTCTCATGTTTGGGATGTGTCTATTTTTTATCTTTTAGAATTCCAAACTGGTTGACCATCCGGTGCAGTCCTTCAATTCCCTGGATCTGGATGATACCGATGGAACAGACCTCCAACTCCCACCTGAAGCTCATGTGGAACACTCTCAGGGATAAAGTGAAGACCAACTGGTTTCTCTATAAGTCAGACCATGGGCACGGGTAGAAGAGGAGGGGCACCGGGCAGTGAGGGCAGGAGCAGAAGAGGAGGGGCACCTGGCAGTCAGGGCAGGAGCAGAAGAGGAGGGGCACCGGGCAGTGAGGGCAGGGGCAGAAGAGGAGGGGCACCGGGCAGTGAGGGCAGGAGCAGAAGAGGAGGGGCACCGGGCAGTGAGGGCAGGGGCACAGTTGAAACAGCATATCTCAGCCCTGGTCCAACAGAGACTGTAAAGAGAACTATGGGATCTGTATGTTTACATTTGCCTAAAAGTGGGAGCGAGAGAAAGACATTTTCAACATAGCCTTAAAGAGGGGGATGAGAGGATGTGGTTGGTGCTTAAAATACATTCTCACACTATTACACAAAAATGTTTTTGTTTAAAAAAAGAATGCTTCTGCACAATTCTCAATAACCACCTCCTATTTTGACTCTTGCTGCCAAAGTTGTAGAAGTTGCATTTGTGTTTTTGTTTTGTACTTCATGGAAGTGTGAATTCAGCTCAGGAAATGAATTACATTCTCATTAACTGACTGTGTCATTCCTCATTGGGTTGGACAAACAACAAATTACATTTCAGCTGTCTAATGTCTCTCTGTCCTCGACTGATCTCAAATAACCACATGATAATCCATGATAATAATAGCAATTTGAGTGCTCTCAACCTTTGATCAATTCATTAAAAAACACACACACAGAGAAACAAGTAATTGGTTGGCTCATATCCTCAGTGTTTTCAGGACCCCAATTTACGCTTGTAATGGGAGGGGGGATTTTTTTAGGTACTTATATAAGACAATACAATCGCAAGTTGGGCATTGAGGAGTGAGATACATTGTTTTATTAAGGTGAGTTCTAAGACAACCATCTACACACCTTTGATAACAGCAACATCAAGGTAGGCCTTTAAACAACAGTATTAAAACATTTATCAAAACAAAAGAAATAACAATCAAGAAGTTTCTTTCCCAAGATGTGGTGTGTGATCATAAGATCTTTCTCCCAGTTTACCATGGTACTGCTGTGAAGTACCTCCGCCGTACTAACACGGCTACATTGATGTTTCAATTAGAATAGTGTCGCGTATCGCAGCCGCATGGTAACACCGCATCACCAACCATCTGCTCTGACTCCACGTCTGACGAACGAGGCACGTGGGGCTAATCGAGCCGCACATGAGCAATGGGACCGTGAGATCTCGCGCACACGCACGCACACTCACAAAGACATACCCTCACTCTCTCTCACACATGCACACACATGGACACACACTCTGTCTGTCCCACACACATGTTTCTATGCAGAGAAAGCAGGAAACGGAAGGGAGGCTCCTCACCCTCTAGTTTAGACACCCTATTAACTAATAAGGACAACCTCGGATTCCATCTCTCCCTTTTCCCTTTCGTTTTAATAGGATCGCCGAACAGGGTAATAATGCGTTGACAGGGAAGAGAGAACCATACCAGATGTGCGTGGAGAATTCTTCAAAAGCGCATCCGGCAAAAGATTTGAAAAGGAAATGCTTTGTGCCAGGTTGGCGTGCTGGGAGGGTATGAAATAATACAGGGCATTATGCTTGGCATTACTGTCTGCCAATCCTAGAATCAAAGACGTGGTTGTGTGGATTACCTCCCTAATCTGTTGATGCTTTTGAGGAGCGATGCAGGTGTTTATGTGCCAGCTTTTTTTTCGGGGGGAGTGTTAGGTTGGTAATCTACATTAAATGCTTTCGGGGGAATAAGACATGATGAAATAGGGCCAAGATATCTCAGTGGAAGCATGGCACGTTTTATTTTCGAACAGCATGCCGTTGAGATAGTTGTAATACCGCTGCCAATGTGGAGGAGGTGGTAGGCCTAGACACCACTTGTTGACTTATTTGACTGTTATGGTGGGAGGAAACTACTACTTCTGAACTACTAGACTACGATCTAACAACTTACCAACTAACAATACCTACTAACATTTTTTCTTACAACTACTGCTTAAAAATACCTCAAGTTCAACGAACAAAATCGCCAATGGCACTAATCGAAAACTACATCCACAGCTCTAGGAACAACTCATCTTATTATCGGGGGTCTAAAGATCAGCTCATCAGTGGACTTCCGGAGAGGTAGACATTGGGTAATCCTCCCTTTTTCTCTTCACTGGGGTGGTCTCATCCAGGTTCAAAGAGGGACAGAATACACCTCCCACCACAATAGAGTCGAACCACTGGGACTCTGCTTGCTGAGGGGTGCAGCTTTAAGCAGGCCTTTGAGGGGCCTAATTGCATTGGAATACAGGAGCCTGAGAGCTTGGCTCTGATCGCACCGACATGTGAAGGGCTCGCTCCCCAGCACCTCGAGAGCCATACTTTGCCAAGCCCTTCACAATACACACAATTAATACTCTCCATGCTCTCCCTACTCTACCTCTCTTTTGCTTTTCGTCACTCCTTTCTTTTTGTCTCTCTCTCTCTCTCTCTCTCTCTCTCTCTCTCTCTCTCTCTCTCTCTCTCTCTCTCTCTCTCTCTCTCTCTCTCTCTCTCTCTCTCTCTCTCTCTCTCTCTCTCTCTCTCTCTCTCTCTCTCTCTCTCTCTCTCTCACTCGTATGCACACACACACTGTTAATTCTCACGCAACCTGTCAATCCCGCTTCCTTTGATACATACGCCAATTACATAATGGACTATAAGTAAGACCTATAGGGAAAGAATGGGTCAACTTAATACACACCAATCCTTACACAAGTAGCCTACACTACCAGTTGAGTAATGTACTGGTATGTAAGTACCTTGCAAAAAAAGCTAGCAAGCATATGCAGTTAATTCATCTCTGCATGGTGACATAGCCTGGACCGTTGAAAGGGAGCAACTGTCCAATGCAGTGTGATATTGGTCTGGATATAGCTACGGTTTTCAAAGACATGTTTCAGTGGTTTTACATATCAGACTATCTGTAGGCCTACATGTTTAAAAAATGACTGTGTCTAGTCTAACTCCATTCTATTGATTTCTAACCTTTTGCACGAGACTTATAGGCATAATATTTCCTCCAGTTCAGTACAATTGGAGGAGGTGACAGGATGTGGTCACAGGCACGTCATGAATGTTAATATGGTAACATCTACATAATGCAACGTGAGGGATTCTTCTATGAGGCCTACAGGTCTGTCTTCATCCTACACTCTAAAAAGAAAAGGTTCCCGGAGTGTCCTTTAGGGGGTTCTTCAAATTGAACCTGTGGGGGAAGCCCTATAAGTTCTTTGAGGAACCCCTTTTATTAATGGATCCTCCAGCAACCTTTCGAAGAAACTTTAGGGGTACATTTAACTACCCTATCCCCACACACTCCCCTATTATTATTATTATTAATACACGTCACCATAACAACAACACAGTACTTTAGTTGTCCGTGTTTCGCTACATCTGCAATAACATCTGCTAAAAATGTGTTACATGACCGATACAATTTGATTTGATATATTTTTTATTTTAGCAGCAAAGCAGAATAATAAAAAGATATAAATGTAAGGTAAACTCCCAGCAGAGCCCCAACTCCAATGGGTTTATCCTTTGGCGTGTTGATGTTAATGTGTTGATGTTCTCCATATTCATAGTCAGAATGATTTTGCAGTGGATGGTGATCGAACAGGTTTCCTGTTGTATTCATCAGAGGTGTAAGGAGGGTGAAGTCTGTGAACCCCCCCCCCCAAAAAATATAGATTTTACAGATGATTAACAAAACATGCACAGGACAGTATTCATACCTTGGTTTTTGTGGTGAATGTGAATGGAAAAAAACTGTTCATGGATTTCATACACAAACCTTGTCCATAATGTAGAGATATTCATTGCAGAGGTAAGGGGGGAGGATCTACATAACATACCAATACCAATTGACAAACCTTTGTCTGCCTCCTCCTCTGTATACCTGCAGACACAGACACAAAAGTGAGCAGTTCAGTCATCTGAACCCAATACAGCTAGTCTCCAACATACTTTTATAGCCTACATATTCTTACCTCTTTGTTGATTGATAATCATTGAATTGTGTCCATTTTCCATTTTAGAAAGATTTGAACAAATACGAAAAGCTAGTAGATGATCTCGTCATAAAACAATGTCAATGTATATCATACAAGGGACAAACCTTACCTTAAATTGAGATCTTTACATTTTTTCAGTTAAGTGCCGGCACCTGCTGTCCTTTCAAATTCAAATCCAAATGTTTCAGTTGGGCAGTTAGGTTCTTGCAAGAACCCCCACCAACTAAGGAGGTTCCTCGATGAACCTCACCTCCTATGGGGTTGTTGGAAGAACCTTTTGGAGGACATTTTCAGTGCCAAGAACCCTAAGGTTCTTCGAAGAACTTTGAGGATCCGGGTGACCATTTGTGAGATTGTTTGCTGAAATAGTAAGATAGTAGGCTAGATAACGTGAGGTTATGGGTCTTCCTGGTTAAAAGAGCAGTTGTGTACATTAATAAGCCTACTCTCTAAACGTGAAGCAATGTAGTGTGTGGAACAATTGAAGATTTTAAAACATATCTTTAACGAACTCATTATTAGATTTTTCATTATGAACCATTTATGAAATGTAATTATTTTCCCCACAGCATTTGAACACAAACGAGTTCTTGTGAAAAATTCGCAGAGGGATACGAGTTGATGTATGGGGAGACAGTTACCTAATTAGACCGTTAAAAATTGAAACTTTACAGCATGCGGGTCATATAATTACTGTTAATTTAACGCTCAGATTCTCCATCGTTAATTTTTATTCCCTTAAATGTTTGGCAGCAGCTCTTAGAGCAAAGGAATAGATTCTACTGTATGGAAAAGCACACTGCCCCCTCCGAATGAATTACCACGGACCCCGCAGTCCAAATAACAAGACTCGCATCATTTATGCGTTGTTAAGCCATGTAATTGAACGACCCATAGTTTGCATATTACACCATTAAAATAATGTGCTTTGCATTTCTCCCAACACGACTATTTAAGCCTGTGTGGCGATGTGGTAATTCCTTGAATTACAGCCCTAATTACCACAAATGTTCTTTTGATTTGGGTGATTTCAGTGTTACGCCACAATGATGATATTTTTAAAAAATGAATTAGTGAACCATGCCTTGAAACTTTTGTGCTTGGACTTTAATCATTTCATATTGCCAGTGTGTGGTATGCACAGTCTATTTGATTATGTTCATATTAATATATTAATAAGGATTATTTTCTGTGACATGTCAAGAGAATACTCAGGTCAACCTATTGGTTTAGTGGATGGATGCACAAATCTGTGCATAATGCCATTCAGTCAACCAAGATTGTTAATCTACACTCTTAGAAAAAAAGGTTCTGGATAAAACCGAAAAGGGTTCTATGCTTGCTTCATATATGGAATCCCTTAAGGTTCTATATAGAGCCGAAATTGGTTCCATATAGAACCCTATATGGAGTCCAAGGGTTCTATGTGGAACCAAGTTTGGTTCAGTGAAGAAGAACCCTAGAAAGGGGTTCTATATAGAACCTTTGTCTGTGCCATATATGAAGCAAGTAATATAAATAACCCTGTTTGGTTGTATACAGAACCTATGTTTGTGTATTGAACTAATCAGACAATTGGTTACCAATAAACTGTCCCACGCTAAATGAAAGATTGTTTCGATTATCCAATAATAATGGTCCCTATTTTAATAGGCCTATGTGCCTTTATTATGTAAATTGAGGGTTTGTTGAGGCTAGATTTTTGATCGTTACTTCCTTTAATATTCGATTGAATTGAATTCATATTCGATTTCATTCTATTTCAGTTTCCCCCAAAAAATATTCATACTGTTTGTCCATACTTACGGTTGAACACGTTTTATGCCTATTTGTTCTGATGGTCAAATCCATGCTCCAAAATATTCAAATATTTATTGGGGATATTTCAGAGGGCTTTTGTCTTTGGTCTGCACCCTAGACTGATAATATTCTAACTTATCAAAGATGATTAGAGCGGGTAGTTTGGGCTAATATTTGTGACTGAAAATTTGCACAAAAGTTTGAGAATGGAGAAGTAGGGCCAGTTTTAACCCCTTGTGTCGTTTATGGGCCTATCGTAACTACTCTCTTAGGCACACACAGCAACTCTCTCACTCCTCTCTCCATCTCACTCCCTCCCTCTCATCCCTTCTCCTTCAACGTTCCCAATAACACCCACTCCCTCCTTTTCTCCCTCCAGCCTTTGTCCCGCCAGAGGCCCCTTTAAATAGGCCTTTAGATATTCAAGAAGAGGGGGCGAAAGTAGCTGTGACGTGAGCTCTGTTGTTTCATTTACTCTTCTCTATGGCAACCAGCAGTGGTGCGACAAGAATGTCTCTCTTTGGACAATGTCCTAGCCTATCCCTGAGCGGCACAGAGAGGGGGAGAGAGGACGGCAGCTGTGGCGGGTTTGACACCTGCGCATCACGCCACGGACTGAGGCATGATCTCACTAAGCCGCTTGTATGTACTTCTGTCCTTGATGCTTCACCGACTAAACATCAGCCAGTCGACTCCCACTCTAAGAAACATTTTAGCCTTATATTTTGGCCTAAGTGAGAAAAAAAGTACTTCCTGTTTTATTATTGTAGATGGAGCGTCCTGTAGGTTTTCGCTCCAACCGTAACCTAGCGCACCCGATTCTAGTAATTAGCTGGTTGATAAACTGAATCAGGTTATTTATAACTGGAGTTGAATTGAAAACCTACAGGACGGTGGCTCTCCAGGAACAGGTCTAGAGAGCCCTGTTGTAGACTACTTGGCCTGCTACGCCTATAGGCCTACAATCTCAAATCATAAATGTAGGCTATGACTAGGCTTATAGACACAGGGTTGGATAGGTTACTTTCTAAATGTAAACCGTTACAGTTACTAGTTACCTGTCCAAACTTGTAATCAGTAACATACGTTTTGGATTACCCAAACTCAGTAACAATCTGATTACTTTCAGTTACTTTCCTTTTAAGAGGCATAAGAAGAAGACAAAAATAACCCTTGAAAAGCATTTGGTGTGTCATCATAGTGGTCTCTGACTTGTGGTCAGACTCGTTCAGGTGGAACAAACTTAAACTTGCGCCTTTTTTCGAAGATAAATTGAATGTCAGTGGAAAAACAGGAAGGTGTCATAATGTATTTTTTTACAAACATCCCTTCGACATTTAAAAGTAACACAATAGGTAATAATTGCGTTTTTTAAGTATCTGTAATGCGATTACAATATGCTTGCTGGTATCCGAAGTGATTACAGTTAGGTTTTTGTAATCAGATGACATGATTAGGCTACATGTAACTCAGATACTCCCCAACCCTGTATAGACACTGTGTATGGGCTTATTTCAGACAAAAAATATTGATTTCATTGTACTATTTATTATACAATGTATTTATTACTTATTTTCCTGACATTTGAATCAATTAAGTGGAATATTGAAAGCTACATTTCCAAAGATCATACTTTCAATGGTTTCGATTTGAAAAGTATACTTAGGCAACACAACACTAGTCTTGCCTATATAACCAAATTCAACACCGTCCTTATAATGCATTACGCATGACGTTCACTTCTTAGCCACTGTGGAACGTGTCTTGAGTAGGCGCAATTGAATCATGGTATGCAAACTTTGGCTAGAGTTAGTTAGTTAGGCCTACAGCTAAAATCACCTAAGCAGATGCAATGCTTATTCAAATATTTTAAATGTTGTCGCAAAAAACGTTTCTTTTCCCGTTTCTGTTCCATAGGCCTTTTATGCATCTGCCTTGTGACGCACAACTGTATTAATCTCTTGCAGTCATTGTTTGACATTGTTGTGGTGGTCCAACTTTTAGTTTTATCGTAGACGTTATATATTAGTGGTATATTAATTGATGTGGGGCCAGTTTTAATTGATTTAAAAAAATGTTTCACTAGCCACTATGCCACTTTTATGTTTACATACCCTACATTACTCATCTCATATGTATATACTGTACTCGAGACCATCTACCGCATCTCGCCTATGCCGTTCTGTACCATCACTCATTCATATATCTTTATGTACATATTCTTTATCCATTTACACTTGTGTGTATAAGGTAGCAGTTGTGGAATTGTTAGGTTAGATTACTCGTTGGTTATAACTGCATTGTCGGAACTAGAAGCACGAGCATTTCGCTACACTCGCATTAACATCTGCTAACCATGTGTATGTGACAAATCAAATTTGATTTGATTTGATTTAGTGTAGTTCTCCATTATCCAAACATGTTCAATTTGGTATTTACAAACTACATCACCAAATTGTTCTACTAAACCTAAACCAAATAAAATAGTATACCATTTCAGACCAGATTGTCATAGGTCTGAGATGGAAGCGTTTCACACACGCACATGCACACACACACACACACACACACACACACACACACACACACACACACACACACACACACACACACACACACACACACACACACACACACACACACACACACGCACGCACACACACACACAAAAGGAGTCCAAAACAACAATGACATCATAGCCAAATGAACCGCGTTCCCATAGTTGGACATTATTGCATTCCTGTTTTAAATGCATACTCCAAATATTAAACCATATATTATCACAAATTGTGTTTGTTTATTTTATACAAGACTGCTATGTCTAGCTTATGATGAAAACAATTTGAGTCATAAGTAGCCTATTACTGAAAGTTATTATTTGAAGGTTTACACCTTCATATGCTCATGGCGCCAAGACTAATTTGATTATGTTAAATTATTATTGTACTTAGACTTATATTTGTATTGTCATACAATACATTCCAGTATGGCATTCTATCACCGACATTGTATACAAACAGATCAAGTAACACATGCACACTCAAAGTACTGTCAGTGGTACAAAGCATGTATCTATACAGGTTCACAGTAAAACATGCTTTCAGTCCATGCAGTTTTGGCCATAAAAAAATTATTAAGCACTACAATAAGTTCAACAAAGCAACCAGTACTGATCATCGCAATAAGTCTCAGTTACTCTCATTCGGCTATCCAATATCAAGGAATCCATTTCATATCTCATAGTATAAACCTAATAACATAATATATACATAACACATGTAACTGCAGCTATAGGCCTACTACTACCTTAAACAAAACTTTATTCTTGAAGAAAAAAAGTTTTCGCCCCAAACACACTGAACGCCCAAAATATGACAATGCCCACACAATTATTGTAAGTATTAATAACGTTTAATGTCTGAAAAAGTAAAACGTATAATAAAATACAAACACAATTTACTCAAAATAAATAGACGAAGATTTAGAGCCGTATTCGTATATACATTACACAAAAGCATTTGAAGCATGCATCACTCGAATGATCTGCAATCACGATATTCGTATATTGGTTTAAAACATTATCGTATTAATATGAGTAAATGCCTTACAGTTCCATTGAAAATCTCGGCCAGTGCATATCCCCTTTCCGTTTTCCATGCGGCACTCGGTCTCTCAAGTTTCAGAGGTGCCGCAGCATAACTCGCAGTTCTCTAGAAAGGGGTAGTGTTTGGTGAGACACTGCAACGTCCAATGAGAGGGATGTTGCCAGTAGCAACCACGTCCATCAGCCATTTCTGTCCAATGAACAGCGGGACGAGGCGGGGTGCAGGTGCGCGCCGCTGAGTCCACTTGGCAGAGTGCCTGGGAGACGCCTGTGGCAAAACAGTAACTGTCAAATGCAAGGTTCCTTTAATAAGAGCGATCAGTCCGGCTCCGAGAGTCATGGCGACCACAGCGTCTAATCATTACAATATCCTTACCTCCAGCGCATCCATTGTGCACTCGGAGCCCGGGAGCATGCAGCAAGCATCGGCGTACAGGGACGCGCAGACCCTGTTGCAGAGTGACTACTCATTGCAGAGCAACAGTCACCCGCTCAGCCACGCGCACCAGTGGATAACGGCACTGTCGCACGGAGAGGGAGCTCCGTGGTCAACCAGTCCTCTCGGCGACCAGGACATCAAACCCGCGGTGCAGGGCACCAGAGACGAGATGCACAGCTCCAACAACCTGCAGCACCAGCACCAGCCGCGACCGCCCCACCTGGTGCACCAGTCGCATGGGAACCACCACGACGCCCGAGCGTGGAGAACTACCGCAGCCCACATACCCAGCATGGCAACATCCAATGGCCAGAGCCTTATTTATTCACAGCCCGGATTCGGCGTCAACGGCCTGATTCCAGGCAGCGGACAGGGGATGCATCACCACAACCTAAGAGACGCACACGAAGACCACCACAGCCCGCATCTCAGCGACCACGGCCACCAGGCGTCCCAACACCAGCAACAGAGTCACCACGACCATTCGGACGAGGATACACCGACCTCGGACGACTTGGAGCAGTTCGCCAAGCAGTTTAAGCAGCGGAGGATCAAGCTGGGCTTCACTCAGGCTGACGTCGGACTCGCCTTGGGAACGCTGTATGGAAATGTGTTTTCCCAAACCACTATTTGCAGGTTCGAGGCCCTGCAGCTCAGCTTCAAAAACATGTGTAAGCTCAAGCCTTTGTTGAACAAGTGGTTGGAAGAAGCGGATTCCACCTCGGGCAGCCCAACCAGTTTGGACAAAATCGCTGCACAGGGGAGGAAAAGGAAAAAACGGACCTCTATCGAGGTAAGCGTAAAAGGGGCTTTGGAGACCCATTTCTTGAAGTGTCCTAAACCCGCAGCGGCGGAAATTACTTCACTGGCGGACGGTCTACAGCTGGAGAAAGAGGTGGTGAGGGTTTGGTTTTGTAACAGGAGACAGAAAGAGAAACGGATGACTCCTCCCGGTGGACCGCTTCCTGGAACGGAGGATGTGTATGGGGACACACCGCCACATCATGGAGTCCAAACACCGGTTCAATGAACGATAACGGATCACTATTAGACTTTTCCTGATTTGATTTACCCTGAAATGATATATATTTCACTGGACTATGAGCGATAGTGGGTGTTTTATGTATAATAATAGCCTAGCCTATGGCATGAGTAGGCTACTTACACAATATCTGCATTGAATACCATTCAAAACCCAAATATCATTAGCAATGGGGTGGAAAATTGTTTTCTTCAAGAGCTAAGAGAACACATGTTCGAGGATATGCCTTGCAATGTGACTCGACGCAGTTTCAAGGTGTAGTCCTATTGTGAAAAAATATTTGGCGTGAAGGGAATTATCGTTTTAAATAAGCCTCGAGATTCTTAGCTAAAATGGTTTACGTTCTCGACTTTTCTAGTGTATTCAACACATGGCGCTGCGTAATCATCATTGTTTTGTTCTGGACATGTGGGTCCGACAAGAAAAGTCTTCAGAGCTGCATTCGACAAATATAGCCTAAACGCCATTTCTCTGTCCCAGACACGCAGCTGGGGTTGAGCATCGGCTGAGCAATGTGTGAGGGTTGATAATCTGTCAGTCATATTTTTCTAGTTAGTTTTGACATTCAACATTGCTTTGAGGCGTTTAGGCAAATTATTATGGGCCAAAGCTTTATTATTTTGCCTGTTACTTGTTATATCCCTATTATTATTATTATTATTATTATTATTATTATTATTATTATTATTATTATTATCATCAAGAGCGGTTCGAAGGACCTCCTTGAATAATTGATACCACATAAATCGTAAGGTTTTGATATTCCGTTTGAACGCACACAAGAACACATCATCCTCCTCGTTCTCTCAATGATATCAGCACCTCTAAACACAAAAGGCTGCCAACACTGAGCTCCGCTCCACGCCACGCGGCCAGCAGCTAGCAGTCAGGTCACGGAAGGGCTACGTGGCGATGGAAACCTGGCACTTTTCTAGAGCAAGATATATCACCAAGTTTTTCACAGAACATTGTGATCAATTTTGTAAATATTGTATAACTTAACAGTCATGGCTTAGTTCCTTCTCACTGAGGCACTTTTTTTCTTTCGGTGTTTTCAAAACAAAAACAGGTTTTAGCTGTTTATTTTTTTATTCCAAATGGTTTTGACACAATTTTAGGTTTCAATAGCCTACCTTGTATTTTTATTTAAAGTTATTTGTAGCTGAAATTACGTTTGTTGTTTGCAGTGTGATGTGTTTGAGACGCATTTTATGTTAAATTCAGAGGCATTTCATTGATGTGAATTCAATTGGATTGGCAGAATTGACTTCACATGTTGTCCTGTCATTGGCTTTCAATAATGTCCACCTGACATATTTTTGAACCAAATATATGCTTTAAGTAATTATGTTCTAATTGATTGGCAACTAAATAATG
Source organism: Oncorhynchus gorbuscha (assembly GCF_021184085.1). Classification (NCBI taxonomy): domain Eukaryota; kingdom Metazoa; phylum Chordata; class Actinopteri; order Salmoniformes; family Salmonidae; genus Oncorhynchus; species Oncorhynchus gorbuscha. The sequence continues at coordinate 53,876,458 of NC_060187.1, forward strand.
AATCAGCCCACAGATTGGCAAAGGAAGGCGATATGCTCGCTGAAATATATTTTATTTAAAAGATGTATTATTCCTTTACAAAAGGAAATAGATATTTAAGTAGCCTACATTTTATATCAACTTTTAAAAACAACGTAGGCCTTTTGTCAAAAACATGTCACCTGGCACCACATAATAATGATAATAATAATAAGAATAATATATTATTATTTTATTATTTATCATAGGTGAGGATTTTATTTTATCCTTGCCATCTTATTTTGTTTTGGTATCATTGCGATATGGGAATAATTATCAAATACTTTAATTTTATTATTTTGTTGTTGAGATTGTAATTTATTCTATAACGACTTTTATAGATGACACAAAGTACAATAGATATATAAATGCCATCGAAAAGGCTTATGGAATATAGGCTAGTCATAAGGGGGGAGAGATAGTATTTTTTATTTCAGCAGGATTGCCATAGCCTATACCGTCAATGCTACGTGTATATACATGTTTTCTGATAACCATATGGCTTGTTCTCCGTAGCTTTGTTTCATTTTATGCAAATTGTATCCAGGGACTTGTGTTCTTCTCATTTGGAAGCAGCTTGCCTAATCTTACTTTTTTTTAAAGAAAAAAGGTCATGGCATTGATCATATTTCTTCTGTAGCTTGAATTAATCGACCAATCTTACAATTCTCTGAAAATCAAACTGTGGGATGTACAAATTCGATGTTTTTTTTTGTTTTTTTTTCCGCGTTTATCACATTCACTTTTAATTGATCTGGATAAATCTGGGGGTTAAACACGCAGAGATGGTGATAGAAATATGTTTAGGTAATATTTCATCAGTTGATATGACATGAACAAAGACTTGCACATTTTTAAATAATGGGGTTGATATTAAAAAGCTTTTTTCAATGTCGAGATCTAATGTATATTTATTTAAAGCTAACATGGAATATGCTCTTTCTGGCTATTTCCCACCATCTTTTTTTATTGTATTCTCATCAAAGGTTTTTTCGTAGTCATAAAGTCATGATGACGAATATGTTTCCTTTTGGGGTTTGCAAGAAGAGAGGCATGAAGTTGGTTAATACCATGTTGAAATTGAGAACAATAAGATTTTAATGTTTATCAGTTCATGGGCCATGGCGCATTGTATTATGCCAACCAAATGCTAAGACCTAATTAATGCAAGTTACAGTTTCACGACAGCTATGACATTTCTGTGCATTCGTTCATATCTACTGACTAGACAAAAATATTTCATATGAGCAAATAGGTGGTGAGCCTTGGCTATAGGGAAAATATAGACTATAGGCCTATTTCGTTTCTGCACCCTCAACACCCTGTAGTCTTTTGTAGGCTAAATGTAGGCCTATGTTTGAATGTCCATTCCACAGGTCAAATTGGACCACAACACCATTGAGCTCTGTGGACGTATAGGTTAGGGTCAATGAATCCATTTGAACATGGGTTCAAAATAATACAACTGCCCTCTATCGATCACAAGTCCTATTATGGCGTCTCAGTGCGCAGCGCTATTGGCAGCCCATTGAGGACTCCTCCATTTTGAAGTTGTCCATTTTCTTCTACTACTTTTATGACTTGGCAAACACACTGAAAGGGTGCACACTGCCACGTGTGGTGTGTTATTTGTACAGATATGAAGCCAATGTTGGTGATTTACTGGCAATGTTTGCGCATGACTATAATTCATTGGTTTATCCCTCCTGATCACCTGGATGGAATCATGTTGACTACTTCAAAATGGTGAAAGTTCTCAATGGCTATGCACATGCTAAAACAAGCTTTTATTCCACAATGATGATGGATCAGCTCATATAGGGATAAAACCACCAATGGCGTATTTTAAATGCGTAGGCCTACCCTATAATAATGGACTTAATCAAGATTTGGCAAATCATTCCGCACATGTTGTTAGATATCATGACATTTATTGAGGCAAAAAGTACAGACAGTAGCCTAGAATTAACAAAACATAATCAAGGTTTGAGAGTCCTCTATCCAACTTTGTGGTCACAACCCAGACCAGGGCATGGCAGATCATCTTTAGAATAATCGTATGATGTATAGTAGCCGAACTGTTTCCCAAAACCATTTTTACTAAAGTTGCACAAAATAACACTCGTTATTTATTGACGGCCTCAGACCACTCGCAGAACATCTAGGTGCGTCGTTAGATGCTTCTTCTTTTGCCGTTCCGCGTCACTTTATACACAGAAGATCTCTGCTAAACACACAATCAAGAGGTTCATCGGTCTCAATGTGACTGCGGATACGTTCAGAACGTAGGCGACTACAAATAGGCTAGCCTATGAAGCTTATGTCTTTGCATTTGTTAAAAACAAATGAATAATACAACGATGCATGCTTCAAACGAAAGGCAACATTATAGGCTACGTAGGCCTATATATTTAAATGACATTGAAATCAATTTGATGTTCATTCAATTTAATTATATTCGCCTCAATATATTTCATGATATCGAACAACATGTGCTGGAGGATGTGCCAAATATTGATTTTGTGCATTATTATAGGGTAGACCTAAGCATTTAGAATAAGTCGCTTCAATATTTGCAGCCAAAGGTGGTCATATCCATAGGAGCTGATCCATCGTCAGTATTGTAGAATAATTATAGTGCTAAGGTAATATTTGAAAGCTGATCAGAGAGCAGCCCCACTGGACACAGTCGTCAATTCAACGTCTATTCCACCTTGGTTCAACGTAATTTCATTGAAATGATGTGGAAACAATGTTTATTCAACATTTTGGGGGATAATATAATCCAATCATTCAAATCAAAATGCCATATTATATTGCAATATTTGAGAAACTTTTGCTTACATGTGATCATATGATGATAATCTGAACCAATCATACGTATCAGTCTTTCTACCCACACATGCTTCACAAGTTCAATAACGTTTTGATGTGAAAGGGTGGAAAGTATATCTATCATCGATGGTTTGAAAATGTTAATGTAACCGGCTCTAATGTAACTTCAATAGTATTGATATTGATAGGTAGGCCTAGGCTACTAACTGTAATGAAATGCAAAAGCAAATATCTGCGTTCAGCAGTAAAATGGTTCATTTTAAGGCGAATAAGCATAGCTTTCCTTTTAAAGCAAGGCCTTCCTTACGAAATGCGTTCAGTCATTATCCCTGTACCGCGATGCTGTATGGGCCTAATACCTTTATGGTTACATGGCTCCTTAGTGCCAATCCACCTTTAACACCTGATTGATACATTTGGATGGACTTGGCTGCAGGCTGTCTCAAAGACTCCCTACGAAAGAGATGATAGCCTACGTGACAAATGTGTAGGCCTGTAAACATGTACTATTATTGCAACCATATATGGGCTTCTTTTGGGAATTTTGTGGAAATTGCATATCCTAGCCTAACGTGACAAATTTGTAGGCGTATGAACATGTACTATTATTGCAGTGTCATTATTTGTTGTATTATTATTATTAGTTGTTTACATAGCCTTGGTTTGTTTACTGAGCCATAACTGAGCATATTTGCATATACCAGTAACATGTTTTATTTGAATAAGACCAAATATTCCAAAGGAAAGTGTGCAGGAGCCCACAATGCCATTTCAATGTTTTGCATGAAATGCACCGGTCTCTGATCTATCTCGACCCTCACAGAAGCAACGCCTAACTATATTTATTTATAACAAAAAAACGATGGTCTTGTGCACTTCAGTCGTTCACTTGCAGATGCAATTAATACTGCGACATGTTAATTACACCTTCCTCTTTATTTAGGTTGCTTGAAATTTCCCATTAGGCTCGCGCACTGCACGGTTCTGCATGGTGCTTATCCGCCGCACACAGCTGAAGTTGCGCAGCGTCAATCCTCTGGTGCCATCTAGCGAGTCCTTTGCGGAATAATAGCCTAAAAGACGGGGCAGTTTAGTGTATCCTAGGCCTACACATGGAACACATTCTTTCTTAGAACCTTTTAAATTGATAAGGACATGGGTTTACATATTGCCTACTGCTCATTTCATTCTTAAGGCATGCTTTCATAATGTTCAATATTTGGTACATTAACAAACTCAACAATTTAAGGCACCTACTCATCAGGCAACATAACTGGTCTTTCATAGTGGGATCCTGTTAGCTAGGCCACTTAACATTCATTATGTAGCCTATTCCTATTTATAATGTATTATAGGCCTCATAATAATAATCAAATGAAGCAATCTTAGGGCTCTATTGAATCAAATCTGCTTCAGCTGACATCTGCGTAGAGATTGTTTTGACGGTGTTGGAAGTGAAACTGCATTAGAGCTGTCAAATCCACAAGAGGCTCCTGGCAATATACCTGAAGCAAACATTGCCATTGTCTGCACTGAGTCACTTTATGAGAAACCCCAAATCCCATGCAGCCTTGTTTACAAGATCAAACACTGGAATGAGAGATGAGTAATATACATTGATTAGGCTGATATAAATGATTATTATTTTGTTTAATGATTTTATATTTGAGCATCATTATTTATATATAGCCAATACACTTTCCGGTTCTGAAATTGTAATGGGAGTGGGACAGGTTTGGCTTCAATGATCAAGAGCAACTGCTCACCAAATTGACAGCTCTAACGCAGTTGCATCTCAGACACCTCCAAAATATCAGCTATGTGGGTGTTGGCTATCGCTGGTTAGTGCTTGATCTGATTGAATCTATGCTGTAAATTAAAAGCACTTTACATTGTATGTGGTTACTTACCACTGCCAGCATAAATAGAATGGCATCTGAAAAGTAACACTGAACAGTTGTATTTTCTTACAGTTCATATAAAGGGAAAGGAGCCTACCAGACAAGCTAAAATAATATTTTTTTTCACCTTTATTTAACCAGGTCGGCCAGTTGAGAACAAGTTCTCATTTACAACTGTGACCTGCCTAAGATAAAGCAAAGTAGTGCGACAAAAACAACAACACAGTTACACATAAACAAACGTACAATAACACAATAGAAAAATCTATGTACGGTGTGTACAAATATAGAAGATTAGGGAGTTAAAGCAATAAATAGGCCATTGAGGCGAAATAATTACAACTTAGCGTTAACGCTGGAGTGATAGATGTGGAGATGATGATGTGCAAGTAGAGATACTGGGGTGCAAAGTGCAAGAAGATAAATAACAATATGGGGATGAGGTAGTTGGGTGTGCTATTTACAGATTGGCTTTGTACAGGTATAGTGATCGGTAAGCTGCTCTGACAGCTGATGCTTAAAGTTAAAGAGGGAGGTAAGTCTCCAGCTTCAGTGATTTTTTTCAGTTCCAATCATTGGCAGCAGAGAACTGGAAGGAAAGGCGACTAAGGGAGTGTTGGCTTTGGGGATGACCAGTGAAATATACCTGCTGCATCGCGTGCTACAGGTGGGTGTTGCTAAGGTGACCATGCTGTGTGCAAGAGTGTGCACAGTTGTCATTTTTATTTAACTTTTATTTAAGTAGGCAAGTCAGTTAAGATCCAATTCTAATTTACAATGACAGCCTAACCCAGAGGATGCTGGGCCAATTGTGCTCCGTCCTATTGGACTCCCAATCATGGCCGGATGTGATGCAGCTTGGATTCAAACCAGGGACTGCAGTGACGCCTCTCGCACTGAGATGCAGAGCCTTAGACCGCTGTGCCACCTTGTCATCAAGGCAAAGGGTTACTATCTTTGAAGAATCTGTTTAACACTTTTTTGGTTACTACATGATTCCATTAGTGTTATTTCATAGGTTTCATGTCTTCACTATTCTACAATGTAGAAAATAGTGGAATAAAGAAAAACCCTTGAATGAGTAGTTGTGTCCAAACCTCTGACTGGTACTGTATATATCTTTGCCAACCACAGGAGCCCGCTCTCAATGTTCAAAATACACCAGAGAGTAATTTAGCCACAGAGGATCAATAGGTACTAAAAAATAACTGCGGATTACATTTTATCACAAGCACAAACAGGTAACTGCCAAAATAAAGGAAACACCAACATAGTGTCTTAAAAGGGTTTTTGGCGACCATGAGCTGCCAGAAAAGCTTCAATGAGCCTTGACATCGATTCTACAAGTGGACCTAAACCATGCCAGGAAAATGCACCCCACCACATGACATATTATTTATATCCCTAATTTACTCAAGTGTTTCCTTTATTTCGACAGTTACAGGTTGCCTACATTTGGGAAGGCTGCATGCACAGCAAATATACAACTTGTTGCGTTGTGGCCATAGACATGCAGTACCTTCAGAAAGTATTCACACCCCTCAACTTTTTACACATTTTGTTGTGTTACAGGATGAATTTAAAATGGAGTCAATTGTGATATTGTGTCACTGGCATACACACTATAGAGTACCACAGTATGAGTCATAATACCTATAAAACCAAGTGGTCAAACAGGGAAATGGTTCCAATCATTTTTCCACCATTCATTTTACCCATATAGTATTTTAGAAATGCAAATAAGGGCTTTGTTTCATGTAGGCTTATCTTGGCGTGATGTTTTGATAACCTTGTAAATCTCTCTAGGTCAAGCTGACTTTTATCAATAGGTGCCTTCCTTAGCAAAGCATTGGAAAAGCTCCCTGGTCTTTGTGGTTGAATCTGTGTTAGTCCAGCAGATAGGTTAATTATTTTTACATTTTATGATAGAAGTATCAGTGTCTTTGTACACAAATACTACATACCTTAAGGAACATTTTAAAGATGGAGGCTGTCTATGAAGCCCGTCAGTCAACCAGTCAGTTTAGTAAAATGGCTGCCATCCTGTCATGCCTACTCCCTCTCCACCACTCAGTCTACTAACCACCGGTCCTGGCATCATCGTTACAGGCAGTATTGGTTTTGGTCACGTTCAGTATACTGCTCCTGTTTTTGTTTATCTGCCTTATCATTAAACTCACCGTCTGTACCTGCTTCCTGACTCCAAACATATACGATACATAATAATTACTCACCATATGGAAGCAGCAGAAGAAAATGACATATCCCAGATGGTCGAAGAACAGGGACACCTACTCTGCCAACACCACGATCAGCTGGCACAACTGGGTGCAGCTATGGATGAGGTCCTCCGCGTACTCCACAACACCCAAGAGGATTCGCCTCCTACCACGAGTCATCCCAGCGAGCCAGCACCTCAGGCCACCCAGCAATCCATCCAGTTCAGCGATGCTCGTAAGATTGGACTCCATCCAAATGCTGTGGCTTCCTACTCCTGTGCTCCCTCTATTTCACCCATCACATGGGAGCTCCCATCACTGAAAGGTCTAAGATTGTCACAATAATTTTCCTGTTGACCGGGCAGGCATTGGATTGGGCTACAACAGTCTGGTAGACAGGAGAGGAAGAGCTGGGTTCCTACGAGAAGTTCATGGCTCTGTTCAGGGTGTTCTTCAACCATCCACCGGGGGGCAGAGAGGGAGGTGAGCGTCTAATCCAACTCCGGCATGGTGCCCAGCACCAAGAATGCCTTCCCTTCCTCATCATCAATGCACCCGTACACAAGTCAACCACAGCCTCCCGTGGCTCCAACGTTATGACCCCACTATGTCCTGGTCGAGGAAGACCTAATTTCCATTACCCTGTGGTTCAACGTCAGTTGAGAGTCCTGTGGTTGCTCTCCAGCCCGACATCCCAGAGGTTTACCAGGATCTCCAGGAGGTTTTCTCCCTCTGTCGGTGGCTGAAACCAAGGCATGGAGGAGTACATCCATGTGGCTCTCCAACAGGGTTTCATTCGCTCATCCAAATTCCCTGCATCGGGAAGCTTCTTCTTCGTGGCCAAGAAGAACAGAGGTCTACGTCCGTGCATAAATGACAGAGGCCTCAATTCCATCACCACCAAGTGCCGCTACCATCTCCAGTCGGTGCAATCGAACAACTCTGCAGGGCCCGTTTTCTTTACTAAACTGGTCAATCTGATTCGTATGCGGGAGGGGGATTAATGAAAAACGGCCTTCAGCACAGTGTCTGGGCACTACAAGAACTTGGTGATGTCTTGTGGATTAGCCAATGCTCCGTCGGTGTTCCAGTCATTCGTGAATGAGGTTGTTCCGGGACATTTTCGGGCGCCCGGTGGTCATGTATATCAACGACATCGTGGTCTACTCGGACACTTTGGAGCATCACATCGCCACGTCCGGGTAGTCCTGGGATGCCTCCTGGAGAACCACCTGTATGTCAAAGCGGAGAAGTAGCAGTTCCATCAGATAGCCATCTCCTTCCTGGGATACCAGATCAGGCCACAGGGAGTGGTGATGGAGGAGAGACAAGTTGAGGCAGTCAGGTCATGGCCAGTCCCAACTACCATAAAGGGACTACAAAGGTTTTTGGGGTTGGCCAACTTCTACTGTCACTTCAATAAAAACTTCAGCTCCATCGTCTCTACTCAAAGGTGGTCCCCATACGTTGGTCTGGAGTCCTGCAGCCGATGAGGCCTTCCACCTACTGAAAGGGCGTTTCACCTCAGCGTTGTTGCTGAAACACCGAGATCCTAGACTGCCCTTCATGGTAGATGTGGATGGCTCAGAAGTGGGCGTGGGGGCCATCCTGCCCCAACACCATGGTAACCCACAGACATTGCATCCATGTGCATACTACTCTAAGAAACTGTCTTCTACAAAGAGGAACTATGACTCCAACCGGGAGCTCCCGGCTGTGAAGTTGGCATTAGAGGAGTGGAGGCATTGGCCGGAGGTGGCCAAAGACCCCTTTCTTATCTTCACCGACCATGAAAACTGACTCTGTCATATTGCCCATGTTCAAAGGCCATCAAAGCCGATTCCCTGGCCCGTCTACACGATTCGGGAGAGGTTCCTGTCTCCGACACTGGCCCCCAATTCACGTCGCAGGTATGGAGAGCCTTCATGAAGAAGTTGGGGGCCATGGCCAGCCTCACATCTAGGTGCCAAATCAAATCAAATCGTTATTGGTCACATACACATGGCTAGCAGATGTTATTGCGAGTGTAGTGAAATGCATGTGCTTCTAGTTCTGACAGTGCAGTAATATCTAACAAGTTATCTAACAGTTCCACAACAACTACCTTTACATTCATGTGTATAAGGGGTGGAATAGGAATATGTACATCTAAATATATGGATGAGCGATGGCTGAGCGGCATAGGCAAGATGCAATAGATGGTATTAAAATACAGTATATACTGTACATATGAGATGAGTAATGTTAGATATGTAAACATAGTTAAAGTTTCATTGTTTAAAGTTACTAAGGATCCATTTATTAAAGTGGCCAATGATTTGAGTCTGTATGTAGGCAGCAGCCTCTCTGTGTTAGTAATGGCTGTTTAACAGTCTGATGGCCTTCAGATAGAAGCTGTTTTTCAGTCTCTCGGTCGCAGCTTTGATGCATCTGTACTGACCTCGCCTTTTGGATGGTTGCGGGGTGATCAGACAGTGGCTCGGGTGGTTGTTATCCTTAATGGCCTTCCTGTGACATCGGGTTCTGTAGGTGTCCTAGAGAGTAGGTAGTTTGCCCCCGGTGACGCGTTGTGCAGACCGCACCACCCTCTGGAGAGCCTTGCAGTTGAGGGCAGTGCAGTTGCTATACCAGGAGGTGATACAGCTCGATAGGATGCTCTCAACTGTGCATCTGTAAATGTTTGAGGGTTTTAGGTGACAAGCCAAATTTATTCAGCCTTCTGAGGTTGAAGAGCCACTGATGCACCTTCTTCACCATACTGTCTGTGTGGGTGTACCATTTCAGGAACTTAACTTTCCACCTTTACCACAACTGTCCCATCAATATGGATAGTGGGGTGCTTCCTGCTACTGTTTCCTGAAGTCCACAATCATCTCCTTCATTTTGTTGACGTTGAGTGAGAGGTTGTTTTCATGACACCACACTCAGAGTGCCCTCACCTCCTCCCTGTAGGCTGTCTCGTTGTTGTTGGTAATCAAGCACAATACTGTTGTGTTGTCTGCAAACTTGATGATTGTGTTGGAGGTGTATATGGCCAATCAGTCATGGGTGAACAGGGAGTACAGGAGGGGGCTGAGCATGCACCCTTGTGGGGCCCCAGTGTTGAGGATCAGTGAAGTGAAGATGTTGTTTCCTACATTCACCACCTGGGGGTGGCCTATCAAAGTCCAGGACCCAATTGCACAGGGTGGGGTTGAGACCCAGGGCCTCAAGCTTAAATTATGATCTTGGAGGGTACAATGGTGTTGAATGCTGAGCTGTAGACAATGAAAAACATTCTTAAATAGGTATTCTGTTGTCCAGATGGAATAGGGCAGTGTGCAGTGTGATGGCGATTGCATTGTCTGTGGACCTGTTGGGGCGGTATGCAAACTGAAGTGGGTCTAGGGTGGCAGGTAAGGTGGAGAGGACCAACCAGGAGCTGGGGAGGTTCCTTCCCTGGGCGGAGTATGCCCAGAACTCACTTCTTCACCCCGTTCCAGTGCGTCCTGGGATATCGGCCCTGGCTTCATGGACCCTGAGCCAGACCGAAACCCCTGCAGTCGACGAGTGGTTCCTGCGCACAGATGAGGTTTGAACACTGCCCACGTGAGGCTCCAATGTGCCGTCTCCCACCAAAAGGAGCAAGCGGACCGCCACAGGAGTGAGGCTCCCGTGTTCCATCCTGGTGATCGCATCTGGCTCTCCACCAGGAACCACCCACTCGGCCTGCCCTGCTGGAAGCTGAGCCCCTGGTTGGGGCCCTTCAAGGTCCTCCAGTGGGTCAATGAAGTAACATCAACTACATAATAACTACATAATAATAATAATAATAACTACATTATTATTATTTTAATTTCTTTCACCTTTATTTAACCAGGTAGGCCAGTTGAGAACAAGTTCTCATTTACAACTGCGACCTGGCCAAGATAAAGCAAAGCAGTGTGACAAAAACAACAACAGAGTTACACATGGGATAAACAAATGTACAGTCAATAACACAATAGAACATCTGTATACAGTGTGCGTAAATGATGTAAGAGGTAAGACAATAAATAGGCCATAGTGGTAAAGTAATTAGAATTGAGCAATTAACATCTGACAGATGTGCAGATGTGGATGTGCAAGTAGAAATACTGGTGTGCAAAAGAGCAGAAAAACGAATATGGAGATGAGGTAGGTAGTTGGTTAGATGGGCTGTGTACAGCTGCAGCGATCGGTAAGCTGCTCTGACAGCTGATGCTTAAAGTTAGTGAGGGAGATATAAATCTCCAACTTCAGTGATTTTTGCAATTCGTTCCAGTCATTGGCAGCAGAGAACTGGAAGGAAAGGCGGCCAAATAAGTGATGGCTTTGGGGATGACCAGTGAAATATACCTGCTGGAGCGCGTGCTACGGGTGGGTGTTGCTATGGTGACCAGTGGGCTGAGATAAGGCGGAGCTTTGCCTAGCATGGCCTTGTAGATGACCTGGAGCCAGTGGGTCTGGCGACGAATATGTAGCGAGGGCCAGCCGACTAGAGCATACAAGTCGCAGTGGTGGGTAGTATAAGGTGCTTTAGTGACAAAACGGATGGCACTGTGATAAACTGCATCCAGTTTGCTGAGAAGAGTGTTGGAAGCAATTTTGTAGATGACGTCGCCGAAGTCGAGGATCGGTAGGATAGTCAGTTTTACTAGGGTAAGCTTGGCAGCGTGAGTGAAGGAGGCTTTGTTGCGGAATAGAAAGCCGATTCTTGATTTGATTTTTGATTGGAGATGTTTGATATGGGTCTGGAAGGAGAGTTTGCAGTCTAGCCAGACACCTAGGTACTTATAGGTGTCCACATATTCAAGGTCAGAACCATCCAGTGTGGTGATGCTAGTCGGGCATGCGGGTGCAGGCAGCGATCGGTTGAAAAGCATGCATTTGGTTTTACTAGCGTTTAAGAGCAGTTGGAGGCCACGGAAGGAGTGTTGTATGGCATTGAAGCTCGATTGGAGGTTAGATAGCACAGTGTCCAATGACGGGCCGAAAGTGTATACAATGGTGTCGTCTGCGTAGAGGTGGATCAGGGAATCGCCCGCAGCAAGAGCATCATTGATATATACAGAGAAAAGAGTCGGCCCGAGAATTGAACCCTGTGGCACCCCCATAGAGACTGTCAGAGGACCGGACAACATGCCCTCCGATTTGACACACTGAACTCTGTCTGCAAAGTAATTGGTGAACCAGGCAAGGCAGTCATCCGAAAAACTGAGGCTACTGAGTCTGCCGATAAGAATATGGTGATTGACAGAGTCGAAAGCCTTGGCAAGGTCATGAAGACGGCTGCACAGTACTGTCTTTTATCGATGGCGGTTATGATGTCGTTTAGTACCTTGAGTGTGGCTGAGGTGCACCCGTGACCGGCTCGGAAACCAGATTGCATAGCGGAGAAGATACGGTGGGATTCGAGATGGTCAGTGACCTGTTTGTTGACTTGGCTTTCGAAGACCTTAGATAGGCAGGGAAGGATGGATATAGGTCTGTAACAGTTTGGGTCCAGGGTGTCTCCCCCTTTGAAGAGGGGGATGACTGCGGCAGCTTTCCAATCCTTGGGGATCTCAGACGATATGAAAGAGAGGTTGAACAGGCTGGTAATAGGGGTTGCGACAATGGCGGCGGATAGTTTCAGAAATAGAGGGTCCAGATTGTCAAGCCCAGCTGATTTATACGGGTCCAGGTTTTGCAGCTCTTTCAGAACATCTGCTATCTGGATTTGGGTAAAGGAGAACCTGGAGAGGCTTGGGCGAGGAGCTGCGGGGGGGCCGGAGCTGTTGGCCGAGGTAGGAGTAGCCAGGCGGAAGGCATGGCCAGTCGTTGTGAAATGCTTGTTGAAGTTTTCGATAATCATGGATTTGTCGGTGGTGACCGTGTTCCCTAGCCTCAGTGCAGTGGGCAGCTGGGAGGAGGTGCTCTTGTTCTCCATGGACTTCACAGTGTCCCAGAACTTTTTGGAGTTGGAGCTACAGGATGCAAACTTCTGCCTGAAGAAGCTGGCCTTAGCTTTCCTGACTGACTGCGTATATTGGTTCCTGACTTCCCTGAACAGTTGCATATCGCGGGGACTGTTCGATGCTATTGCAGTCCGCCACAGGATGTTTTTGTGCTGGTCGAGGGCAGTCAGGTCTGGAGTGAACCAAGGGCTGTATCTGTTCTTAGTTCTGCATTTTTTGAACGGAGCATGCTTATCTAAAATGGTGAGGAAGTTACTCTTAAAGAATGACCAGGCATCCTCAACTGACGGGATGAGGTCAATGTCCTTCCAGGATACCCGGGCCAGGTCGATTAGAAAGGCCTGCTCACAGAAGTGTTTTAGGGAGCGTTTGACAGTGATGAGGGTGGTCGTTTGACTGCGGCACCGTAGCGGATACAGGCAATGAGGCAGTGGTCGCTGAGATCCTGGTTGAAGACAGCAGAGGTGTATTTGGAGGGCCAGTTGGTCAGGATGACGTCTATGAGGGTGCCCTTGCTTACAGAGTTAGGGTTGTACCTGGTGGGTTCCTTGATGATTTGTGTGAGATTGAGGGCATCTAGCTTAGATTATAGGACTGCCGGGGTGTTAAGCATATCCCAGTTTAGGTCACCTAACAGAACAAACTCTGAAGCTAGATGGGGGGCAATCGATTCACAAATGGTGTCCAGGGCACAGCTGGGAGCTGAGGGGGGTCGGTAGCAGACGGCAACAGTGAGAGACTTATTTCTGGAGAGAGTAATTTTCAGAATTAGTAGTTCGAACTGTTTGGGTATGGACCTGGAAAGTATGACATTACTTTGCAGGCTATCTCTGCAGTAGACTGCAACTCCTCCCCCTTTAGCAGTTCTATCTTGACGGAAGATGTTATAATTGGGTATGGAAATCTCAGAATTTTTGGTGGCCTTCCTGAGCCAGGATTCAGACACGGAAAGGACATCAGGGTTTGCAGAGTGTGCTAAAGCAGTGAGTAAAACAAACTTAGGGAGGAGGCTTCTGATGTTGACATGCATGAAACCAAGGCTTTTTCGATCACAGAAGTCAACAAATGAGAGTGCTTGGGGACATGCAGGTCCTGGGTTTACCTCCACATCACCCGCGGAACAGAGAAGGAGTAGTATGAGGGTGCGGCTAAGGGCTATCAAAACTGGTCGCCTAGAGCGTTGGGGACAGAGAATAAGAGGAGCAGGTTTCTGGGCATGGTAGAATATATTCAGGGCATAATGCGCAGACAGGGGTATGGTGGGGTGCGGGTATGGCGGAGGTAAGCCCAGGCACTGGGTGATGATGAGAGAGGTTTTATCTCTGGACATGCTGGTTGTAATGGGTCAGGTCACCGCATATGTGGGAGGTGGGACAAAGGAGGTATCAGGGGTATGAGGAGTGGGACTAGGGGCTCCATAGTGAACTAAAACAATGATAACTAACCTGAGCAACAGTATACAAGGCATATTGACATTTGAGAGAGACATACAGCGAGGCATACAGTAATCACAGGTGTTGAATTGGGAAAGCTAGCTAAAACAGTGGGTGAGACAACAGCTAATCAGAGATACTGCTAGCATAACAACAGCAGGTAAAATGGCATTGACGAGGCAACGGGGCCGACAGATAAAACAAACAAGCAGAATGGAGTACCGTGATTAATGGACAGTCCAGCGTGCATCAGCTATGTAGCCAAGTGATCAGAGTCCAGGGGGCAGCGGTGGATGGGGCAGGGGGACTGGACTGGCGAGTGTTATCCAGGTTAAAACAATAACAATGACTAAGTAGCTTGTAGCTAGCTAGCTGGTTAGCTTCTGGAGGTTCTTGAGTGTGTTCTAAAAATAAAGATAACAGCAATTCCGTATCACATTGGGTGAGGCAGGTTTCCGGAAGGTATAAACAAAAAAACAAAAAAAATCGGGAAGAGATAGAAAGTACATATGGGCCACTGTGTTTTTGGGACGCGGCGATGCAGACGGTTAGCAGGCCTGTGCTAACAAGCTAACAGATTAGCAGGCCGGGGTAAACAAGGTAGTAGTTAGCGGACCTGGGCTAAACAAGCTAAACAAGCTAGCAGTTAGCATGCCGAATTAGCAAGCAAGGAGATAGAGAGGGCTAGAGAGTTAGCCTTTGGAGGAAGTTGCGATGGGGTGAGATGGGATATCCCTTCTCGCACTGTTCTAGAGAATCCCAGGCGGGCTCCGGCACACTCTCTGGGTCGACCGACCACCTCTCTATCTTTTCCCAGGTTGTCTCATACTCCAGATAGCGCTGCTTACCTGTCCAGGACTCCCTTTCCACCACGCTGCTTGGTCCTTTGGTGGTGGGTAGTTCTGTAATGATTGTCGTCGGGAGAAGGAGAAGAGGACCAAAGTGCAGCGTGGTACGTATTCATAATCATTTTAATAAAGATGAATACTAAACAAAAACAACAAACCGACAAACAAACAGTTCTGTAAGGTGCAACAAAAACACTAAACAGAAAATAACTACCCATAGTGGGAGAACAGGCTGCCGAAGTATGGTTCTCAATCAGAGACAACGATAGCCAGCTGCCTCTGATTGGGAACAATACCAGGCCAAACACATAGAAATAAAAAACATAGAACACAAAACATAGAAAGCCCACCACAACTCACACCCTGACCAAACTAAAATAGCCCAGCTGATTAGTAGGGATCCAGAATTTGCCACTCTAACAGAACATCAGCTCTCTGGATATGGGTGAAGGAGAAGAGGGGGTGGTTTGGGCCAGTTGTTGCGGCTGTGCAGAGGTGTTGGCCGGGGTTGGGGTAGCCAGGTAAAAGCATGGCCAGCCGTAGAGAAATGCTTGTTGAAATTATCGATTATGGATTTATCAGTGGTGACAGTGTTTCCTAGCCTGAGCGGCTGGGAAGAGGTGCTCTTATTCTCCATGGACTTTACAGTGTCCCAAAACATTTTGAATTAGTGCTGCAGGATGCAAATTTCTGTTTGAAAAAGCTAGCCTTTGCTTTCCTAACGGACTGTGTATATTGGTTCCTGACTTCCCTGAAAAGATGCATATCACGGGGACTATTCGATGCTAATGCAGTACGCCACAGGAGGTTTTTGTGCTGGTCAAGGGCAATCAAGTCTGGAGCGAACCAAGGGCTATATCTGTTCTTAGTTCAACATTTTTGTTAAGGGGCATGCTTATTTAAGATGGTGAGGAAAGCACTTTTAAAGAACAACCAGGCAAAGAACGACCGAGGTCAATATCCTTCAAGGATACCCAGACCAGGTCCATTAGGAAGGCTTGCTCGCAGAAGTGTTTTAGGGAGCGTTTGACAGTGATGAGGGGTGGTCGTTTGACCGCGGAACTATAATGGACAAAGGTGATGAGGCAGTGATCACTGAGATCCTGGTTGAAAACATCAGAGGTGTATTTAGAGGGCAAATTGGTCAGTTTTTCACAATTCCTGACATTTAATCCTAATAAACATTCCCTGTCAAGGTCAGTTTGGATCACCACTTTATTTTAAGAATGTGAAAAGTCAATAATAGAAGAGAGAATGATTATTTCAGTTTTTATTTCTTTCATAACATTCCCAGTGAGTTAGAAGTTTACTTACCCTCAATAAGTATTTGGTAGCGTTGCTTTTATTTGCTTAACTTGGTTCAAATGTTTCGTGGAGCCTTCCACAAGCTTCCCACAATAAGTTGGGTGAAATTTGGCCCATTCCTCCTGACACAGCTGGTGTAAGTGAGTCAGGTTTGTAGGCCTCCTTGCTCGCACACGCTTTTTCAGTTCTGCCCACAAATTTTCTATAGGATTGAGGTCAGGGCTTCATGATGACCACTCCAATACCTTGACTTCGTTGTCCTTAAGCCATTTTGACACAACTTTGGAAGTATGCTTGGGGTCATTGTCCATTTGGAAGACCAAGCTTTAACTTCCTTACTGATGTCTTGAGATGTTGCTTCAATATATCCACATAATTGTCCTCCTCATGATGCCATCTATTTTGTGAAGTGCACCAGTCCCTCCTGCAGCAAAACACCCCCACAACATGATGCTGCCACCCCCATGCGTCACAGTTGGGATGATGTTCTTTGGCTTGCAAGCCCTCCCACTTTTTCCTCCAAACATAACGATGGTCATTAATGGCAAAACAGTTATATTTATGTTTCATCAGACCAGAGGACATTTCTCCAAAAAGTATGATCTTTGTCCCCATGTGCAGTTGCAAACCATAGTCTGGCTTTTTTATGGCGGTTTTAGAGCAGTGGCGTCTTCCTTGCTGAGCGGCCTTTCAGGTTATGTCGATATAGGACTCGTTTTACTGTGGATATAGATACTTTTGTACCTGTTTCCTCCAGCATCTTCACAGAGTCCTTTGCTGTTGTTCTGGGACTGATTTGCACTTCTCGCACCAAAGTACATTCATCACTAGGAGACAGAACGCATCTCCTTCCTGAGTGGTATGACAGCTGAGTGGTCCCATGGTGTTTATACTTGCACACTATTGTTTGTACAGATGAACGTGGTACCTTCAGGTGTTTGGAAATTGCTCCCAAGGATGAACCAGACTTGTGGAGGTCCACAATTTTTTTTCTGGGGTCTTGGCTGATTTTTTGGGATTTTCCCATGATATCAAGCAAAGAGGCACTGAATTTGAAGGTAGGCCTTGAAATACATCCACAGGTACACCTCCAATTTACTCAAATGATGTCAATTAGAATCTTCTAATGCCATGACATTTTCTGGAATTTTCCAAGCTGTTTAAAGGCACGGTCAATTTAGTGTATGTAAACTTCTGACCCACTGGATTTGTGATACAGTGAAAATAATCTGTCTGTAAACAATTGTTGGAAAAATTACTTGTGTCAAGCACAAAGTAGATGTTCTAACCAACTTGCCAAAACTATAGTTTGTTAACAAGACATTTGTGGAGTGGTTGAAAAACGTGTTTTAATGACTCCAACTTAAGTTTATGTAAACGTCCGACTTCAACTGTATTTCAACTGTTTGGGCTGTCAACTGTATTTATAAAAGTAGAAGCTCGAACTGTTTGGGCATAGAATTCTGCAGGCTGTCTCTACAGTTGATTGCAACTTTGCCCCCTTTAGCAGTTCAATCTTGACGGAAAGTGTTGTAATTGGGGATGGAAATTTCAGAATTTTTGGTTGGCTTCCTAAACCAGGATTCAGACATGGCAAGGACATCAGGGTTGGCGGAGTGTGCTAAAGCAGTGAATAAAGCAAACTTAAGGAGGAGGCTTCTGATGTTAACATGCATGAAGCCAAGGCTTTTACGGTTATAGATGTCAACAAATGAGAGCGCCTGGGGACACACAGGGCCTGAGTTCCTCTACATCACCCGAGGCTAAAAGAACTGACCGTCTAGTGCACATATGTCAGAGTCAAGGCCCGCGGGCCACATCCGGCCCGCGAGAAGGTTTTTTACGGCCCCTGGGATGATCTTGATTTGTTATTAGAACCGGCCAGCAGACCGCAGCAAGCCGGCAGCCCGCAGATCTTTTACACGCACCAATACTACATTTCCCACAATGCAACGGTGACGCACCGAGCAGTAGGCTGCTTCATTTCAATATTTATTGGCACAGCAGTTGTCAGCATCACAGTAAAATTAACTTTCAGATACCCATCAAAAATGGCAAAACGGAAGGTGGACACTGAGAACCGGGGGTTTCAAACAAGGTGGGAGTCGGAGTATTTGTTCACGGAGGTAGCTGGAAAACCTGTGTGTCTTCTGTGTGGAGAAAGTGTGGCGGTACTGAAAGAGTATAATCTGAGACGACATTATGAAACGAAACACGCGGACAAAAACAAGAATATGGACATGGAACAAAGGCTACAAAAGGCAGAGGAATTAAAACGAGGCCTCAAATCTCGACAGGCTCTGTTCAAAAAAGCCAAATCACAAGGCCAGGCTGCTGTCAAGGCCAGTTTTATTTTGGCAGAAGAGATCGCTAAATCAGCCCGGCCATTTACGGAGGGGGATTTCATCAAAAACTGCATGATTAAAGTTTGTGACGAAGTTTGCCCAGAAAAAGGCAACTCTTTTTAAATGTGAGTCTGAGCAGAAACACCATTGCCGAGAGAGTAGACCAGTTGTCCATCAATCTAAAAGAGCAGCTTGTGAAAAAGGGAAAAGATTTCATTGCATATTCCTTGGCTGTGGATGAGAGCACCGACATTTCTGACATTGCCCAGTTGTCAATTTTCATCCGCGGAGTGGACTCCAGCCTAAGCGTGACAGAGGAGTTTTTGGCTTTACGTCCTATGCATGGCACAACTACGGGGCATGATTTGTATGAAGAGGTGTCAAGATGTGTAAATGAGATGGAGCTGCCTTGGGAAAAACTCGTGGGTTTGACAACCGACGGAGCACCTGCGATGTGTGGACACAGGAGCGGACTGGTGACGAAGATACGGGAAAAGATGCAAGAGGAAAACGCGACAGGTGAGCTGACAGCTTATCATTGTATCATACACCAGGAAGCGTTGTGCGGTAAAGCCTTGAAAAAAGAAAATATTGCTTTATTTATCTGATCATATTGGAATATATTTGTTAGGTTTTCAGTAGGTTCAATTAGGTTCACTAGACTATATGCGTCATTTAAAAAAATTTCAATGAACATTCGAACAGTCCGGCCCTCGGCTTGTAGCTAAATTTTTTATTTGGCCCTCCGTCCATTTGACTTTGACACCCCTGGTCTAGTGTATTGGGAACAGAGAATAAAAGGAACAGATTTCTGGGCGTGGTTGGATAGATTCAGGGCATAGTGTACAGACAAAGGTATGGTAGGGTGCGAGTAAAGTGGAGGTAAACCTAGGCATTGAGTGACGATGAGAGAGGCTGCATCTCTGGAGGCTAGGTGCGGCCTCCGCATGTGTGTGGTGTGGGACAACGTAGCTATCTGAGGCATGTTGAGCAGGACTAGGGGCTCTGCAGTAAAATAAACCATTGATAGCTACCCTAAACAACAGTATACAAGGCATATTGACAGTAGAGGCATTCAGCAATCACAGGTGTTGATTTGGAGAGCTATGACAACAACGGGTAAACAGCTAAGACAACAACAACGGGTAAGACAACAACGGGTAAATGGCTAAGACAACAACAACGGGTAAATGGCGATGAATGGGCAGAGAGGGTCAGTGAGCTACACACAGGACCTGAGTTCGAGGCTTGGGCAGACATAAAAACAAAATGAAGTACCGTGTTAATGAACCGTCCAGCAGGCATCAGCTGTGTAGCCGAGTGATCATGAGCAGCAATAGATGAAACAGGGAGCCGTTCGGTAGTCGTTACTCCGCCAGGCGAGCGGGAGAAACGGCGTTCAGAAAAGCTAGCGGGCCGGGGTTAGCAGATGCGTCTTCACCGACATCCACGAAGCAGAGGCCGGTTGAGAGCACATCGGCTGAATTACGTCAGCAGACCAGTCATGATGGATCGGCGGGGCTCCGAGTTGACAAAGGGTCCAGGCCAATTGGCAAGAGAGGTATTGTAGCTACTATCTTCTGATGGCTAGCTTCTGATGGAGGTTCCAGTTATAAGGTCTTACAAAAATAGCAGATCCGTACCACTTTTTTTTGTCCCCGAAAATGGAAAAAAGAGATTGAAATGTATACAAAAAATGAAAATAACTGAATATATACACTATACAAAAATGTCTTACTACTACGCCATCTTGGATCTGTGTGATCCACCCTCTTTTCATGTTTCCCTACTCAGACCGGTGGTTCCTGGTCCACTGGCTGGAGCCGTCCCACGCGACACTCCTCTGCCTCCCCTGGACATTGATGGGACCAGGCCGGTCCAGTACATGGTGGACTGGGAGGGTTACAGCCCAGAGGAGCGCTGTTGGGTCCCGGCGGACGACATCCTGGACCTCAACATCGTCAGAGATTTCCATCTCCACCGTCCGCTCCTCACCCTCAGGGCTGTCCCCCTGGCCCGCATCGTCATGCGGCTGGAGCCGCGCGTCAGGGAGCACACCTGCTTCCCATCGTTACACACACCTGTCCCCTAAAATTACAGTTCTGTAATTTGAATTGGCCATAACTTAATTAGTAAGTGGCATATTAAGCCTAATGAGGACTTAAAATGTTCAATGTAGTGTGGGAAATACAATCAAATGGATCCTGTATGTTTTTTTGAAGATGTATTTGAAAAATTGACCAAATCACTGATTTATTAAAATATTTTTGATCCTTCGATTGAGAAGATACAATTTCAGCATGCTCTTGATGATTTCAAAATAGTGTATGATACCTGTGGATTAGAATGATATAACATGTACCAAACAGTGCTTGCATAATTAGTAATTGTAGCCTTCGTATCTTGTCCCATACATCAAGTTATATAATGGGTGGGTCTAATCCTGAATGCTGATTGCTTAAAATTGCATTCCAGCCAGTTACCACCGGCTAAATCTATGACATTAAAATGGTTATTTACTCTGTTCCATCTGACTGTGCAATCCACTGTCTCATCAGACCAGCCAGGCAATTTATGAACTTGATCTCCACTACAAAAAGCATCTAGACATTATCTCACATTTCTTTTAGACCACCATTTCTCTCAAGTGGCGCAGCTGTCTAAGGCACTGCATCACAGTGCTTGAGGCGTCACTACAGACCCGGGTTCGATCCAGGCTGTTTCACAACCGGCCGTGACTGGGAGTCCCATAGGGCGGTGCATGGGTTAGGGGAGGGTTTGGCCGCGGGGGCTATACTTGGCTCATCGCGCTCTGGCAACTCCTTATGGCGGGCTGGGCGCCTGCAGGCTGATGGTGTTTCCTCCTACACATTGGTGCGGCTGGCTTTCAGGTTAAGTGGGCAGGTGTTAAGAAGCTTGGTTTGGCGGGTCATGTTTCAGAGAGAACAGGATTCGACCTTCGCCTCTCCTGAGCCCATTGGGGAGTTGCAGAGATGAGACAAGATCGCATTTGGATGTCACAAAATTGGGGAGAAAAAGGGGAGAAAAAAATACCTATACATACTAACATTTAGTTTTAGTTTTTTGTATAAACCTTGCGGTCTGTCTCTCCGACATTTGCAACATTGTTTCAATATTCAAATTCGATATCTAGCTGTCCCATAGTAAGGAATGTGTCCGGAGTCAAGATGAGACAGACAGGCAGCTTTTCTAAGCCAGTCAAAATCATGAATCAACATCATTTGTATGCATATATACAAAACTATCAATAGAAAGCAGGTAAAACAGCTAGTTTGCTGTCTTTCCAGCATCAGTTTGAGGTGATTGTGTTAGCTGTGTTGTTGGCTAGCTCTTCTGAACAAAAAGACTGAACGACTGGGTCCCGTCCCTGGCAACCGAACCAATAGAACAAACGACCAACCAGCTATCTTGTGGAAGGATGAAATGGTATGAATAAATTCATCAAAATAATGTTTTTAATGAAAACATTTATAATTATTTGAAAATGTTGGTAACCCGTTGTATAAAAGTGACAATGCCCTCAAAGCCGGTCTTCTGAGAATATATTGGCACAGTTTGCCAGCCCTCGACTTCGTCTCGGGTTTAACAACGCCCGTGCCGATATATCCTCCAAACACCGGCTTCAAGTGCATTATCACTTAAGTAGAGTAATATTGAAATGGCTTCATGTCCATAGTTCCAAAATGTAGATAAAAGTACATTTAAGAATTAGTCATTTTGGTAGATTTTTGGACACTTCACACCTGTCCTACCAATTCTCCCAATTTGTAAGTCGCTCTGGATAAGAGCGTCTGCTAAATGACTTAAATGTTAAATGTAAATGTAATACATATTCAGTTGTCATGACGTTGGCCTGGGGGGTAGGTTTATGACAGTCATAAATACCTCTTTCCCCCTTTTTCCTCTCTCTACCCTACTGAGGTTACATTTGCAAAATCCTTGGTTAACATAGAGATTCTGGGAACATCAGTAGGTGGGGGGAAATGAACTATATTCTGGTAATCCGAACAATTGAACATATGTGGTGGTACTTAATGAATATGATGTCAGTTCGGTTGTCATCTGAGACGTTCTCATCAATGATAAGATGACATAAACTCTACAGTGGAAAGTTTACACATCAGAGTTATCGGATTCACATGGAATTGTTGTTCAATTTAAATGTTTGAATATGAAATTATTCGTGATGGGATGAAATGTGATTTTAGCTTCTAAAATGTGAGAATTGGGTTTTCATAAGACAGGGTTCTGCTCAATCAGTGGCCCGCCCCTGAGAAGGGACATGGGCTATAAAACTTTTCAAATACGCCCTCCTCTCCCTTCCTATATAAGCCCTTGATGACAATATTAACCTCCTGTTCCGAGTATGTAGGACGACGGTCCGATGTCAGAATGGTTCAGATAATAACTACAGAATGAAGCTAACATCAGCGTGAGCTTGGTTGCGAATGGTATGAACTTTGAACTCTTATTCACTACAGAAGTGATACCTCATAGCCGTTGAGTTAGCAACAGCAGATGCAACGAGGGTTAGGAAGGAACAGACAGAGTATCCCGTCTATCATCCAACGACGTTACTACAACTTTTATAATTGACAACCAGAGACAGTCTTCAAAGGACTCGGTTGGGCAACACGGCCTTCCATCTACCACCAACCTACCGAAGCCCAGCTCAGAGTAAATATTTATTGCATTTTCCTTTTCCAAATGGGCGGTAATTTAGAATGCATTAGATACTGTGTCCCTCCGTCTTCCCGCTCTTTCACTCAAACCCAGCCTTTTTCCTTTGTGTAACAAGCTGTCATATCTGTTCCGTCCGCTAGGGACGTTTTCCTTTATGACGTAATTTGTAATCAAGTTATGATTTAATTATGTGTATGTGTAATTAGTTAGGTATTTAGTAAATAAATAATTAAACCCAATTTTGTATTGCTGATTCAAATTGTTAGTCAGGGTTCGTACAGATGACCAAGAATGTACAACTTTCAGATGAGACTGAATTAAGACGACGATTGATATTGACTGCTATTGATGTAAAATATTACTAGGTCTTTAAGAGTTTATTCGGAAGATAACAGCTCTATAAATATTATTTTGTGGTGCCCGATTCTCTAGTTAATTACATTTACATGATTAGCTCAATCAGGTGATATTAATTACGGATAAATTATTTTATAGAATAGCATGTCATAGCACTTAATCCGGCATAGCCAAAGACACAACACAGTATATGGCAAACATGGGCCATATTTCTGTGTTCTCCAGAACCTCCAGAAATATTTTAAGCCATCATTGGGCTGTATGTAGGCCTACCAATTCTTTATTGATATATGACCATGTGAATCCTGTTCATTATGGCCCTTTGGAGCTGGTTGGTGGTCATTTTGGAAACCTGAGTATAATCAAGAGTGTAGTATTGCCGGAGCTCACTGGAGCGATGAATTAATGTCTCGCAACATCAATTAATGAATGATTAGTATTCTGCATAACAGCCTGAAAATAATAGCATACTATAACATTACTGTATGACCAAAAACACCACGTAAATTCTAATGAGATTTAAGGATGATTGTGCTGAATGGTTGTGTTTTTTTCTCATGATGCGGCGAAAACGAAACAACGAGCAGCAAACAATAAATATGCTCTGATGGAAACAATACAGGTAGGCTAGTCTGTAGCTTCAGCAGCTGAGCACCTTTCACTGGGGACAGGGTCAAATTGTATTTTTGTTCACCCCCAGTTTTATCATTGCAATGTGATACAAAAAGTGCCAACGGGGTGCTTTAGGACCATGCAGACACCTACGAGCTGTCAGGTAGACTGTTTGGAGTGTTCAGACAGATAGATTTAGGACCAGTTGTGTCCACAAGTCCGCAACCACAGAGCAGGCTGACAGGCTGTGTGAAGGTAAAGCTTCTGGAAGGCTGGCTGGACCAGCACTGAAGAGTTGGGAATAGTTCAGTGTGTATGTGTTGCGCTCTTTCACCGAGTTGTAAAAGCAAGCAGAGCAGAAATTGGCTACCCTTTAGTTGACTGATGTCGCTGGCAAGGTAACTGATTTTTAACTTAACAGAAAAAAACTAGTGTTTATTCGCAGTGCTGAGCTATTATTGTAACCTGACATGTAATGTTAGCTAATGTGTCAGTCCTTCTCGACTGAGGTGAAGGAATAAGCTACACTAGCTAGTAGCTTCTACAGCTAGGTCATCTCTAGCCTCTAGTTATCTGTCCAATAGTTATAGCCTGTTTGGACTCTGCTGTTGGGATAGCTTTATGTAGGCCCTAACAATTTATGGGCACCGTTTGAGTGCAATTAATGTATTGTTTAGTGTTGTTGTCATGTATTGTATTGTCATGTCTTGTCCCTGTGCTTTCTCTTCTCTTCGTTTCCCCCTGCTGGTTGTATTAGGTTTCTTTCTCTCTCTCTATCCCTCTCTCTCTCTATCGTTCCGTTCCTGCTCCCAGCTGTTCCTCATTCTCCTAACGACCTTGTTTACTCTCTCACACCTGTCCCCTATTTTGCCCTCTGATTAGGTCTCTATTTCTCTCTCGGTTTCTGCCTCTGTCCTTGTCGGATTCTTGTTTGCTGTGCCCTTGTTCCGTCCTGTCGTGTTTTGCCTTTTCTTTAGATGCTGCGTGTGAGCAGGTGTCTCTGTCCGCTACGGCCCGCGCCTACCCGAAGGGACCTGCAGCCTGTTGCCGCTTGTCCTGCAATTCTCCTCAACAACTAGAGGATTTATGTTTTCCCTGTTTGGACATCTCCTGTAAAAATTGAGGATTATGTTTTCCCTGTTTGGACTTTAATAAACTCAGTTTCTGTTAAGTCGCTTTTGGGTCCTCACTCACCTGCATAACAGAAGAATCCGACCAAGAATGGACCCAGCGACTACGGATCCTCGCTACTCAGCCGTCGAGATCCAGGGAGCGATGCTAGGCAGACACGAGCAGGAATTGTCTGCTGCTCGGAGGGCTACTGGTGAGCGCTACTACTCAGGTCTCTCCGTCAAGATCCTGTACTACCTTGCCGGTCCATCTACGCTGGACCGGTTGGGCAGCTTCCTGCAGTGCCTTGATAGACTCTGGGGCTGAGGGCTGTTTTATGGACGAAGCCTGGGCTCGGGAACATGACATTCCTCTCAGACAGTTAGGGGAGCCCACGGCCATGTTCGCCTTGGATGGTAGTCCTCTCCCCAGTATATTATGTGAAACGCTACCTTTAACCCTCACTGTTTCTGGTAATCATAGTGAAACCATTTATTTTTTGATTTTTCGTTCACCTTTTACACCTGTTGTTTTGGGTCATCCCTGGCTAGTGTGTCATAATCCTTCTATTAATTGGTCTAGTAATTCTATCCTCTCCTGGAACGTTTCTTGTCATGTGAAATGTTTAATGTCTGCTATCCCTCCTGTTTCTTCTGCCCCCTCTTCACAGGAGGAGCCTGGTGATTTGACAGGGGTGCCGGAGGAATATCATGATCTGCGCACGGTCTTCAGTCGGTCCAGGGCCACCTCCCTTCCTCCTCACCGGTCGTATGATTGTAGTATTGATCTCCTTCCGGGTACCACTCCCCCCCGGGGTAGACTATACTCTCTGTCGGCTCCCGAACGTAAGGCTCTCGAAGATTATCTGTCTGTTGCTCTCGACGCCGGTACCGTAGTCCCTTCTTCCTCTCCCGCCGGTACGGGGGTTTTGTTTGTTAAGAAAAAGGACGGTACCCTGCGCCCCTGCGTGGATTATCGAGGGCTGAATGACATAACGGTTAAGAATCGTTATCCGCTTCCCCTTGTCGTCAGCCTTCGAGATTCTGCAGGGAGCCAGGTTCTTTACTAAGTTGGACCTTCGTAACGCTTACCATCTCGTGCGCATCAGGGAGGGGGACGAGTGGAAAACGGCGTTTAACACTCCGTTAGGGCATTTTGAATACCGGGTTCTGCCTGGTACGGGTTCTGCCTGTATCACCGCCTGGTACGGCAACTGCTCCGCCCTCAACCGTAAGGCTCTCTAGAGGGTAGTGAGGACTGCACAACGCATCACCGGGGGCAAACTACCTGCCCTCCAGGACACCTACACCACCCGTTGTTACAGGAAGGCCATAAAGATCATCAAGGACATCAACCACCCGAACCACTGCCTGTTCACCCCGCTATCATCCAGAAGGCGAGGTCAGTACAGGTGCATCAAAGCTGGGACCGAGAGACTGAAAAACAGCTTCTATCTCAAGGCCATCAGACTGTTAAACAGCCACCACTAACATTGAGTGGCTGCTGCCAACACACTGTCATTAACACTGACCCAACTCCAGCCATTTTAATAATGGGAATTGATGGGAAATGATGTAAATATATCACTAGCCACTTTAAACAATGCTACCTTATATAATGTTACTTACCCTACATTATTCATCTCATATGCATATGTATATACTGTACTCTACATCATCGACTGCATCCTTATGTAACACATGTATCACTAGCCACTTTAACTATGCCACTTTGTTTACTTTGTCTACACACTCATCTCATATGTATATACTGTACTCGATACCATCTACTGTATGCTGCTCTGTACCATCACTCATTCATATATCCTTATGTACATGTTCCTTATCCCCTTACACTGTGTATAAGACAGTAGTTTGGGAATCGTTAGTTAGATTACTTGTTGGTTATCACTGCATTGTCGGAACTAGAAGCACAAGCATTTCGCTACACTCGCATTAACATCTGCTAACCATGTGTATGTGACAAATAAAATTTGATTTGATTTGCCGTTCGGTCTCGCTAATGCTCCAGCTGTCTTTCAGGCATTAGTGAATGATGTACTGAGAGACATGCTGAACATCTTTGTTTTCGTTTACCTTGACGATATCCTGATTTTTTCACCGTCACTCCAGATTCATGTTCAGCACGTTCGACGTGTTCTCCAGCGCCTTTTAGAGAATTGTCTTTATGTGAAGGCTGAGAAGTGCGCTTTTCATGTCTCCTCCGTCACATTTCTCGGTTCTGTTATTTCCGCTGAAGGCATTCAGATGGATCCCGCTAAGGTCCATGCTGTCAGCGATTGGCCCGTCCCTAAGTCACGTGTCGAGCTGCAGCGCTTTCTCGGTTTCGCGAATTTCTATCGGCGTTTCATTCGTAATTTCGGTCAAGTGGCAGCCCCTCTCACAGCCCTTACTTCTGTCAAGACGTGCTTTAAGTGGTCCGTTTCCGCCCAGGGAGCTTTTGATCTCCTCAAGAAGCGTTTTACATCCGCTCCTATCCTTGTTACACCTGACGTCACTAAACAATTCATTGTCGAGGTTGACGCGTCAGAGGTGGGCGTGGGAGCCATTCTGTCCCAGCGCTCCCATTCTGACGATAAGGTCCACCCTTGCGCGTATTTTTCTCATCGCCTGTCACCGTCGGAACGTAACTATGATGTGGGAAACCGCGAACTGCTCGCCATCCGCTTAGCCCTAGGCGAATGGCGAAAGTGGTTTGAGGGGATGACCGTTCCTTTTGTCGTTTGGACTGACCATAAGAACCTTGAGTACATCCGTTCTGCCAAACGACTCAATGTGCGTCAGGCTCGTTGGGCGTTGTTTTTCGCTCGTTTCGAGTTCGTTATTTCTTATCGTCCGGGCACTAAGAACACCAAGCCTGATGCTTTATCCCGTCTCTTCAGTTCTTCTGTAGCCTCTACCGACCCCGAGGGGATTCTCCCTGAGGGGCGTGTTGTCGGGTTGACTGTCTGGGGAATTGAGAGACAGGTAAAGCAAGCACTCACTCACACTCCGTCGCCGCGCGCTTGTCCTAGGAACCTTCTTTTCGTTCCCGTTTCTACTCGTCTGGCCGTTCTTCAGTGGGCTCACTCTGCCAAGTTAGCTGGCCACCCCGGCGTTCGGGGTACGCTTGCTTCTATTCGCCAGCGTTTTTGGTGGCCTACTCAGGAGCGTGACACGCGCCGTTTCGTGGCTGCTTGTTCGGACTGTGCGCAGACTAAGTCCGGTAACTCTCCTCCTGCCGGTCGTCTCAGACCGCTTTCCATTCCCTCTCGACCATGGTCTCACATCGCCTTAGACTTTATTACCGGTCTGCCTTCGTCAGCGGGGAAGACTGTTATTCTAACAGTTGTCGATAGGTTCTCTAAGGCGGCTCATTTTATTCCCCTCGCTAAGCTTCCTTCCGCTAAATAGACGGCACAAATCATCATTGAGAATGTGTTCAGAATTCATGGCCTTCCGTCAGACGCCGTTTCGGACAGGGGTCCGCAATTCACGTCTCAGTTTTGGAGGGAGTTTTGTCGTTTGATTGGTGCTTCCGTCAGTCTCTCTTCCGGTTTTCATCCCCAGTCTAACGGTCAAGCAGAACGGGCCAATCAGACTATTGGTCGCATCTTACGCAGTCTTTCCTTTCGAAACCCTGCGTCTTGGGCAGAACAGCTCCCCTGGGCAGAATACGCTCACAACTCGCTTCCTTCGTCTGCGACCGGGCTATCTCCTTTTCAGAGTAGCCTTGGGTACCAGCCCCCTCTGTTCTCGTCTCAGCTCGCAGAGTCCAGCGTTCCCTCCGCTCAGGCTTTTGTCCAACGTTGTGAGTGCACCTGGAAGAGGGTCAGGTCTGCACTTTGCCGTTATAGGGCGCAGACTGTGAGAGCCGCTAATAAGCGTAGGACTAAGAGTCCTAGGTATTGTCGCGGTCAGAGAGTATGGCTCTCCACTCGTAACCTTCCCCTTACGACAGCTTCTCGCAAATTGACCCCGCGGTTCATTGGTCCGTTCCGTATTTCTCAGGTTGTTAATCCTGTCGCAGTGCGACTTCTTCTTCCGCGACATCTTCGTCGCGTCCACCCAGTCTTCCATGTCTCCTGTGTCAAGCCTTTTCTTCGCGCCCCCGTTCGTCTCCCCCCCCCGTCCTTGTCGAGGGCGCACCTATCTACAGGGTCCGGAAGATTATGGACATGCGTCCTCGGGGACGTGGTCATCAGTACCTAGTGGATTGGGAGGGGTACGGTCCTGAGGAAAGGAGTTGGGTTCCGTCTCGGGACGTGCTGGACCGTTCGCTGATCGATGATTTCCTCCGTTGCCGCCAGGTTTCCTCCTCGAGTGCGCCAGGAGGCGCTCGGTGAGTGGGGGGGTACTGTCATGCATTGTATTGTCATGTCTTGTCCCTGTGCTTTCTCTTCTCTTCGTTTCCCCCTGCTGGTCGTATTAGGTTTCTTTCTCTCTCTCTATCCCTCTCTCTCTCTATCGTTCCGTTCCTGCTCCCAGCTGTTCCTCATTCTCCTAACGACCTTGTTTACTCTCTCACACCTGTCCCCTATTTTGCCCTCTGATTAGGTCTCTATTTCTCTCTCGGTTTCTGCCTCTGTCCTTGTCGGATTCTTGTTTGCTGTGCCCTTGTTCCGTCCTGTCGTGTTTTGCCTTTTCTTTAGATGCTGCGTGTGAGCAGGTGTCTCTGTCCGCTACGGCCCGCGCCTACCCGAAGGGACCTGCAGCCTGTTGCCGCTTGTCCTGCAATTCTCCTCAACAACTAGAGGATTTATGTTTTCCCTGTTTGGACATCTCCTGTAAAAATTGAGGATTATGTTTTCCCTGTTTGGACTTTAATAAACTCAGTTTCTGTTAAGTCGCTTTTGGGTCCTCACTCACCTGCATAACAGTTGTGGCTTTGCTGGCATGCATCCCACTTTTTCTTCTTGCCCCACATAGATTTACATGCTAAAATCGCCACTGAATATGAGTGATCAATATTTAGGCCTATTTCTAGGCAACGTAGTAAACTATGGCCAGATCATAGGCTTATTTAGGAAGGTTTGTTCATTTGTCAGGGTATTGGTTAAAAGGAATAACACAATATTTATTTTTCAGTTACCTTTGATCTAGTTCAGTCTTATTAATCACTTAAACATACGTAGTAATGATCTCTTACCTAGCTTGATGACTGTGGGAATTTTAGCTTTCTTTTTGTTCTAAATGGAGATGGCATATTGGATTGTGTAAAAATACAGGAAATTAGCTTTAGATGCCCCAAAGATTCTGGGAGAGGACCCCCAGACATCCCGCTAGATTATGTCCACCCGTCTTCTAAAACCAAAGTGGCGCCCAAGAGCTCGTTAATATCATCTGCTCTGAAATCCGCTCATGGAGTATTTACTCAGTATCACTCAAGGACAGATCTAAATACATATTCTCATGAAACCGATTGAGATCAAATGGTTATGGTTGGCATTCAGACGCAGGTTGGAAATTTCACCTGTAAAACAAAAATAATTGTCATACACGATGTCCTATTTCGAAATTAGGTAGGCCTAATTTGGTGTTTGAGGGTATTAAAACACAATGTGTGTCGGCATAGGTAGACGTTGCATTTGGATGATGGGTTTTATGAGCATAACATGATATTATTCAGCAGGGCAAATACGGGGCAAACTTTGATTGAGAAATTATGGTGTAATTTTTTTTTAACGCTCAGGCACCTAAAAATATTGCACTACACTACTGAGTATAATAGGTTAAATCTGCGATGGCCGGACATCTTCGTTTAGACTTTTGCTTACTTTGAGTAGAGGTGGAAATGGGTCTCTCTGCTTGACAATTCACCTAAAGTGACATGTAAGGGGTGGGGGGGTTATGGCCCTTATAATACAAATGAATTACCTTTTAATGTGGCATGAACACAACCAGTCATGATGCTTTCGTCTGATTGTCAAACAAATCACTTCAAAAAGTATGCTACCGGTGTATGTTTCTCCACTTCAAAATCATCCAAATAGTGCAATGCATGTACGTACACTCAAGCCATTTGAGGAATGGAAACAGACATCTGTTAACCAAACACAAAAAGTGCTAGGGTGACCATCTCGTTTTTCCTGTGACAGTTTCAGCCCCATTTCAGGAGTTCTTGACTTGTCAGGCTACAAAAAAGGTCAATCTGTCACAGCATGACACATCAATTAATGTAGCCCTAATCAATGGCAATCGCTGAACGTCATTAGGCACACTTTTTGAGTTTATGGTCAATTCATACTACCGGTAGCCAGTGATGTAGTGGTAGAAAAAATGTTTTGGTAAACTCTGATTGGTGGTTGGGGTGAAAATAGTAACACTCCCTGTAATTTCAATGCATTTTTTTCTGAAAAAGGTGGATAATCTGCGTTTACCCTCCACTTGGCCTACACCACTACCAGTAGCCTACCCTCTGAGGCAATATTACATACATGAACACATGCAGAGCAGGTAGTTGAATCAAAACATGTTTACACCGTAGTTCATGAGTTGTCCATAACTTATGGGTTGAATGCTTGGAGTCTTCCCAGATCCTGTGACATAAAACACTACCTTTCTTTCCTTAATGGCATTTATGACAGTGTTCTTAGTCATTTATAAGCATTTAACAATTGAATTAGAACATTGAACTTAAACCCTGTACAATTCCTGGATCTTGGAGATCTGGAAAACGCAAGTGTAACTCTGCCTACGTTGCAATTCATTATGTTTCACTGTGAAAACAGTTCTTATGGGCACATAATAATGTAGACCTATGCCATTGCAAAATGGAATGCTTCTAACCGAAAGAGTCAACTATAGGCCTATTGTCATTAATGTTGGATGGATTGGATGCACATTCCTGTCTAGCTGTAGGCTAGTAGTCTAGTGATATTGGCAACCATCATCATCAGCTGATGATGAAAAAAATATAGTGTGTGATAGAAAATGAATGAAGCTAAATACATGGTCTACTTCTTCTGGCCACGGCTGGGCACGGCTGGGCACGGCTGGGCACGGCTGGGCACGGCTGGCCACGGCTGGGCACGGCTGGCCACGGCTGGGCACGGCTGGCCACGGCTGGGCACGGCTGGCCACGGCTGGGCACGGCTGGGCACGGCTGGCCACAGCTGGCACGGCTGGGCACGGCTGGGCATGGCTGGGCACGGCTGGCCACAGCTGGCACGGCTGGGCACGGCTGGGCATGGCTGGGCACGGCTGGGCACGGCTGGCCACAGCTGGCACGGCTGGGCACGGCTGGGCACGGCTGGGCATGGCTGGGCACGGCTGGGCACGGCTGGCACGGCTGGCCACGGCTGGCACGGCTGGGCACGGCTGGGCATGGCTGGGCACGGCTGGGCACGGCTGGGCACGGCTGGCACGGCTGGCCACGGCTGGCACGGCTGGGCACGGCTGGGCATGGCTGGGCACGGCTGGGCATGGCTGGGCACGGCTGGCCACGGCTGGCACGGCTGGCCACGGCTGATACGGCTGGCACGGCTCTCTAAACAATGATAAATAAACGGATAAATCAAATGCATTAGAATAAAGGCTATTTTTATACTGAGTGGATAGGCAGTGTGCAGCCACCTAGAAATACATGGTTTAAACCATGACAGAGGGTTGGGGGTGTTAGTTTCATTTGGAAGAATTTATTTTCAAATTTACCACTGCATTTGAACAAATAGGAGAATGGTTAAATTAACATTAGAGACCCCCCCCCCCTTCCCCAGTTTGACTTTTGTTGCATTTAGGGAAGCTAATGTCTCATTCAGGGGAGTTGACTGTCTCCCTCATAATTCACACCCTGCTGCCTCCAATCTATAATATGTTCTTAAAGGTATCTAGTATTAGTGTACCAAGTTTGATACCTATATCATGAAGTGGAACAATCTGAGGTTTGGTTCTTATCGGCTGGACTATATCCGGTGAGCAGAGATTACTGATGATTACAGAGTCCTCTCTCTCTCTCTCAACTCTGTGTTCTTTTTTCACTTTCTGTGCCAAACGATACTTTAGAAAAAGGCTACTTTTAGAACTTGAAATACAGTACAAAACTGGATTACTAATGCTATGTTTTGCCCATTGGCACTCCCCAGTAGAAGCAGTCCTCCATAGGAATTAATGTGATTCTACAGTATTTCTATTAAATGTTTAAGGACAAAATTACATGTATTTAATTTTTTTTTTTTGTAGTGGGGATAGTAACACTAGTTATCTCCAAAAATGATACTTTAAGGAAAATCTTTATATATTTGTAAAATAAATAAATAATATATATATATATATATCATTTAAAAGTATCTGTAATAGAATAACGTGGCAAAAACAAATGTAGGGGGATGGGGGAGTGCCAAGATGGAGGTAAGGTTGCTTCAACACAGCACCTTCTATTAGTCAGTTAGTGTACACAGTGCCTTTGGAAAGTATTCAGAACCTTTGACTTTTCCCACATTTTGTTACTTTACAGCCTTATTCTAAAATGTATTATATTGATGGGGGGGGGGGGACCATCTACACACAATACGGCATTAAAGACAAAGCAAAAACATTTTTTTTTTACATTTCTTCTAATTCATATATATTTTGTATAATAATATCACATTTATATTAGTATTCAGACCCTTTACTCAGTCCTTTCTTGAAACACCTTTGGCAGCGATTACAGCATTGAGTCTTCTTTGGCATGACGCTACAAGCTTGGCACACCTGTATTTGGGGAGTTTCTCCCATTCTTCTCTGCAGATCCTCTCAAGCTCTGTCAGGTTGGATGGGGATGCACAGCTATTTTCAGGTCTCTCCAGAGATGTTCGATCGGGTTCAAGTCCAGGCACTGACTGGGCCACTGAAGGACATTCAGAGACTTGTCCTGAAGCCACTCCTGCATTGTCTTGGCCGTGTGCTAAGGGTCGTTGTCCTGTTGGAAGGTGAACCTTGGCCCCAGTCTGAGGTCCTGAGCGATCTGGAGCAGGTTTTCATCAAGGATCTCTCTGTACTTTGCTCCGTTTATATTTTCCTCGATTAGCCTCCCAGTCCCTGCCGCTGAAAAACATCCCCACAGCATGATGCTGCCATCACCACGATTCACAGTAGGGATGGTGCCAGGTTTCCTCCAGACGTGACACTTGGCATTCAGGCCAAAGAGTTCAATCTTGGTTTCATCAGACCAGAGAATTTTGTTTCTCATTGTCTGAGTCTTTAGTGCCTTTTGGCAAACTCCAAGCGGGCTGTCATGTGCCTTTTACTGAGGAGTGGCATCCATCTGGCAACTCTACCACCACCAAGGCCTGTTTGGTGGACTGCTGCAGAGATGGATGTCCTTCTGGAAGGTTCTCCCATCTCCACAGAGGAACTCTGGAGTTCTGTCAGAGTGACCATCGGGTTCTTGGTCAACTCCCTGACCAAGGCCCTTCTCCTCCGATTGCTCAGTTTGGCCGGGTGGCCAGCTCTAGGAAGAGTCTTGGTGGTTCCAAACTTTTTCCATTTAAGAATGATGGAGGCCACTGTGTTATTGGGGACATTCAATGCTGCAGAAATGTTTTGGTACCCTTCACCAGATCTGTGTCTCGACACAATCATGTCTCAGAGCTCTACGGACAATTGCTTAGACCTCATGGCTTGGTTTTTGCTCTGACAACTGTGGGACCTTATATTAACAGGTGTGTGCCTTTCCAAATAATGTCCAGTCAATTGAATTTACCACAGGTGGACTCCAATCAAGTTGTAGAAACATCTCAAGGATGATCAATGGAAACAGGATCTCAAGTTCCAGTCTCATAGCAAAGGGTCTGAATTTCTGTTAGATTTTTTTTTAACATTGCAAATAAATCTCCAAAAACCTTGTTTCGCTTTGTCATTATGGGGTAGTGTGTGTACATTGCTGAGGATTTATTTTTAATCGAATCAATTTTAGAATAAGGCTGTAACGTAACAAAATGTGGAAAAAGTCAAGGGGTCTGAGTACTTTCCGAAGGCACTGTATAGATCATTGTGTAAATGCCTGAGGTACATAGCCTACAGCAGGGTTCCCCAATTGACATTTTTTCAAATTTTCATTGTAAAAACACCAGGAAACAGCTCCAAGTGATTTTAATTTTGGATATCTGTTCTTAATTATTCCCACACACAATACAGAGACTTGATCATATACAAATGTAAGCAAAGGTTTCAAATTTTTACGTTTTAGTCAAATACTGGGCAAAAACAGGTTGAATCAACATTGTTTCCAAATCATAAGAGCGTCTGCTAAATGACTTAAATGTAAATGTAATGACGTGGGAATCAATGTGGGAAACTGATTGGAATTTAGTATTTTTTTTCACCAAACTTTTAACCTAAATCCAATGAAATGGTCAAATGTTTTGTTGATTTCACATTGAATTCACCTTAGTTGACAACTCAACCAAATCTAGATGTTTGTGCCCAGTGGGATGATTCTCTCACTCCCTCTCTCTCTCCCTTAGATAACCGTGACAAAGGCTCACCAGCGCCCATAATTCCACCAGCTCCTATAATTCCACCATTTGACATTGTTGTTTTTCAACCTCACTCAGACGCATCTGAGCTAACTACACTGTGCGCCCTTAAGTACACAAATGTTTGTGTGTTAATTTGTAAACAAGTTATTGTTTAATTATAACTTTGCGTAAACTTTGCTGATCAGTGGGGTGAAGCATGTCTCCCCTTCAGCGTGTAATTATTCAGCCTAATTGCTGGCCCTGTTCACAGAGCATAAAGCACTGCTCATCCCTCAGCATGGCCATCTCACATGCCTTCATTTCACTCTCTGTGTCCCAAATAGCACCTTATCCCCTATATAGTGCCCCACTTTTGATCAGAGCCCTATGGTCCCTGATCAAAAGCAGTGCTCTATATAGCGAATAGGGTGCAATTTGGGAAGCACTCACTGGCTGTCTCCTCAACAGAAACATTAACAGCATTTTAATGGTTCAATGTCTCTTATGATCCTAATTGTCAAGATAAAAGCATATGGTGTTGAAAAGAAGGAGGGGGTGGATATACATGTTTTTTTTTAATTCTCACATCTAAAATGGATATAATAATAATAAAGGCATGATGTTAGCCATTTGTCTGTCTTTACACCGTATACATGCAATGTTGTCCCACCCAGTCTGGTCTCCTTCCAAATCAATGCTGGGTAATCAGAGGACACAAAGTCACATACAGACAACTGTCATGGTGAGGCCTCCCTCAGGCAGGTTAGGTTGAATCTCTCTCCCTCTCTCTAAAGATGAGCAAAAAAGACTATATAAAATAATACAAATACTTAGCTATATTGTATGCTACATTTTTTTTAAACAATTCTATTATTTTATCCCCCTTGCTAGAATAATGACACTTAGCCTTTTTCTAAAATGCTTTATGAGATTGGAGAACACATTAAGAGGGATCTTAGACCATTTTCTCCATACAGAATCTTTCCAGATCCTGGATATCCTTCCTCTGTGCTTTATGGACTGCCCTCTTCAATTCAAATCACAGGTTTTCATTAGGGTTCCAGTCCGGAGACTGAGATGGCCATTGCAACATTTTGTGGTCAATTAACCATTTCTTTGTGGATTTTGATGTGTGCTTGGGGCTATGGTCTTGCTGGGAGATCCACTTGAGGCCAACATTCAGCCTCCTGGCAGAGGCAACCAGGTTTTTGGTTCAAATGTCCCGGTACTGGGTAAAGTTCTTGATGCCATTGACCTTAACAAGGGCCCCAGGACCAGTGGAACCAAAATGAACCCATAACATCAAAGACCCCATTTTTTACAATAGGGGATTATTTTCTTATTATGCTTCTTTATTTCAACGCTAAACCCACCACTGGTGCGTGTTGCCAAAGAGCTCTATTTTCATGTCACCTGACCATACCACCAGTTCAAATCAAAGTGCAATGCAGTTAAGCAAACTCCAGGCGTTTACATTTGTTCAATGACATGAACATAGAGCTCTTTGGCCATGCACACCAGCGGTGGGCTTTGCTTTGAAAGAAAGATTGGCACCCTTCTACTTTTGACCTGAACACATTTCCTCTTCACCTTTGAGACCACACCCCGCTCTATAAGTCTCACATCAGTTCATTTTCAGTTCCTCCCTGTCGCTCACAACAGTTACGATGGCATCTCGGTCTGTGTCAAACAACAAATTCTCACTGAATCTCTTCGAGAAGATCAGTGAGAGGAACAGTGAAGGAAACATCTTCTCTCCTCTGCTTTGGCTATGGTATTCCTTGAGGCCAAGGGCAATCCTGTTACACAGATATCAGAGGCGCTGCACCTCCACAAAGCTAATGGTGACATCCATGATGGGTTCAAAAAAACTCCTGTCTGAGTTGAACAATGACAGACCCCATACATACTGAGCCTGACTAACCGCCAGTTTGAAGGGGCCAGGGGCAATATTGCCACACGGATGTTAGAGACCCTGCCCCGCCACAAAGCTGAGGTGTTCAGAAAACTCCTGTCTGGGCCCCGCACGCACTACCCCCTATGCACTGAACCTGGCAAAGCCTTTACAAAAGCTTTTCTCTGTGAAACTAGGAAGTACTACGGTGCCAGGTTAGAGTCTGTCAACTTTGAGTCCAATGCAGAGGCAGCTAGAGTTAATATTAACTGGGTGGATAAAAAGACAGAGGGAAAACTCCAGGACCGGTTGCAAAAGGAAGCTGTCAACAACCAAAACTTGTTGGTGAATGCCATTTATTGCAAGTGAGGCAAGGAGAGATCCACCAGAGAAGATCAGTTCAAGGTGAGAAGAAATTAGAGTAAACCAGTGAAAATTATGTATCAGGAGAGCATGTTCTGCTTGACCTTAATCCCTGAGGTCAACTGCTAGATTTTTGGAGTGATCTGAGCATGCTCCCAGAAGAGATAGAGGACAAACTGGGCTGGAGAAGCTGGAGAGGGAGCTCACGTATGATACATTTGTTGCATGGACCAGGTGGGACATATGCACTTCCCCAGATTGAAGATGGAGAAGACCTGCAACCTAAAAGCAGTTCTGGTCAGCATGGGCATGATGGACTCCTTTGAAGAGTTCAGGAGCAATTTCTCAGGTACGTCACCCAACAACAACCTGGAGATGTCGGAGGTGGTACACAAGGCCTTTGTAGAGGTGAATGAGGAAGGCACCGAAGGCTGCAGCTGCCACAAGGCGGTCTCCCTGATCAGTAATGTTAAATATACGTACCTTCAAAGCAGACCACCCCTTTCTGTTCTTCATCCGCCACAACAATACTCAAAACATCCTCTTCTGTGGCAAGTACTGCTCCCCTTAAAGTGATGCTACAGAGGTTTTGTATAAACGGGCCCCCGAAATGTTGCACAATTGTGTGTAACGTCATTCATTTCATGTATGTTACGTCCTGCAAAAAAAAGATATGTTACGAATTCCAATTCATACAATTGGACTTTGCAATGCTTAAGGGTGATCGTTCTTGTAAACAACGTTGTCATTTGTATTAATTATGTTAATTTATGTAATCTCGGTTAACCCAGAAGTAAAATATTGTGTAATTTGGTCAGCTGCATGATTAAGTTCTGGGCCAAAACGTGTTAGAATTTGAGAGTTTCGGCAAAGACGAAGGCCTAGATTCAATCAGATCAAGCGCTAACCAGCGATAGCCAACACCCGCATAGAGGATGTTTTGGCAGTGTAAGAGGTGGAACTGTGTTGGAATTGTCAAATTGGCAAGGAGCTGCTCTTGTGATCATTGTCACGAAGCCACACCCACCCCACTTGCGTTGGAAGTTCAGAACGTGAAAGTGTACGCTATATAGAAATAATGACGCTCAAATTGAAAACCATTAAATGTGACCATGAGGATTTCTATCAGCCTAATCGAGGTGTAGATACAAATTCACATTCCAGTGTTCGGACTTGTATACATGGCTGTATGGCATTTCTCTTAATTAAAGCGACTCGGTGCAGCCAATGGCAATGTCTGCTTTAGGTATAACGCTGGGAGCCGCTTCTGGATTTGACAGCTCAAGAGCAGTCCCACCTCTGACACTGTCAAAACATAATCTATTTCGGCTAAAGAGAATCTGAATATATTTCTCCCAAAGTCTCCACCCTCACAAAGCCAAAGCAACCCTCCCATGCGCAAAGCACTTGAATTGAAGCAGTTTAAGCACTGCCTTCGCCCAATCCTAAAACATCCTAATAACAAAAAAGCAGAAATTCTGCTGCTTGTCATCTCAAGCATCCCATTCAGTTCCAACTGATTCTTTGGTCTACACGCAGAATCTGCCTACAAGAGATTATACTGTTATTTTATGTTTGCGGAATTGTTTAATAATGTAATTATGTTGCATAACAATGTCTGTAATCTTAATTTGAACATTTTTGTGTTTAATTTGTGTCTGAAAAAAACTACAAAAAGAAACATGTATTATAAATCATAAAATCATATATAGCCTATTTCTGGCTGTGGTAACTAGTGGAAACCATAAATTGAACATCAAAGGAACCCCACCTTTCTGAAAAAACTACAGCTTGGACAGAGGGAAATTTCCAACAGTGACATCACTGACCCCATGCACTGCTTTTTCACGCAAGTGTGCCAACAAGATCTGACCTTTTCCGCCTAGTTCTATGGATCTGTAACCAAGCCAAGCTTGGTCTGGTTCGGATCAGTAGTGTGAAAAGCTCTCATTATGCCATGCTTAGATATTTGCTTGTTAGACCAGCAGTAACCACAATAGTTCAACATCATCTGTTGGGAAAGTTCACATCTGCTCCTTCCTGGTTTAGGGTTAAAAAAAATGGACTTCAGAACTTTTAATTTAAGAGGCAATCATTTCATCCAGACTTTTTACTTCTAGATTCATCTGGCCTGGCTCTTGCAAAACAAATACAAGCTAAACTAATTGCTGAGGATCCCCTACGGATGCATTAGGATTATAGTAGAGCATGACAGTGAAAAATCAAGCCGCTGCATCGAGCAGAAAGTCTCCATGAATCACGTCTTGTGTGTGTGTGGGGGGGGGGGGGGGACAGGCAGCGGCGGTGGTAGTGGCGGATCAGTAATCATCGGGGGAGGCAGTCCAAATGAATACTTCACCGGCAGCCGCCTCGTTCTCCATCATTAGGGCACATTACAGGGCCACAATATACATCATTAAACCGGGCACAAACTATTTATTAAAAGGCAATTAAGGAGACAAGAGTATGTCACTTATCCCTGTAGTATTAATAGGCAGTAAAACGGCAGAGGCTTAAGGCTAATGCTGAACTTCCAGTCAACCTGACTAATGGCCTCTAGTTGTTCCAAAAACACAAGACGACCCTTTGCCTGGCTACCCAAACTCCTTGCTCTGGCCTAATGCTTTGCCACGCCCACAGACATTAGTTTCTTCTCTGCCATGTCTGGATCTGAGTAACTCCATGACAATTTCTAGAACGGAAAAAACATTCTAACCGTTCTGATTGGTCCCAGAAACCGATGGGCTGAGCAAGAGCCAGAATACACGTGTGTAAA
Organism: Oncorhynchus gorbuscha; assembly: GCF_021184085.1. Taxonomy (NCBI): domain Eukaryota; kingdom Metazoa; phylum Chordata; class Actinopteri; order Salmoniformes; family Salmonidae; genus Oncorhynchus; species Oncorhynchus gorbuscha. Next base: position 53,917,576 of record NC_060187.1, read on the forward strand.
GCCTATGGGTAAATGGGTGAAAATGTGTCAATGGCTTTGTTACTCCAATTGGTTAGAGGTGATCCAATCACTGATTACTTTGTTTGGTACAACACCCCTCAATTTGACATCACCACAAACGACTTCAATGACGGCAATCTCAGACTGAAGTTCGTAGCAAACGAAAGAGCGTCGGCAAAAAAAATCAGTTTGAGTCGTAAGGCAAGAAGACTCTACCCCTACCCTTCAATATAGTTATTTCTGTTGAGTCACCGCTCATGAGAAGGCACCTCAGAAACCTTTTTCATGTAAAGAAACTTGACATTTTAGGGTTCGATGTTGGGTGAAATGGTTCCAAGAAGAATTATCCTACAAGGGACAAGCCAGAGAACACTGTATGGCACCTTTCTATTTAAAGAGTGATCAAAACAAGGTGGTGTAATGTCAACACAATGTACACTATGAGCCATAAATACAAGGCAGTCAAACCTGGCATTTCAATGGATCTACAGTTGGGGATAAATATGTAGTCGTAGTCATCAACCTTCTGTTTATTTAAAACTAAAGCACCCAGTTTTGTCGTAGTAGAGGTGCAACCTTTTTTCAATACTTTAGAGCGGTTATTTGCCGGTGAGTCTTGATGACACCACACCTGACATTCACACTTAGTTAAGGGTACATTAAAGTTTTTACAAATGGCACAAAAGTTTGACCACACGCACACATCCAAAACTAACTGGGAAAGGTCAATCGCTGCAAAAAATAGCAGGTCCACATAAATAAATGCCTTTAAATAAAAGTAGCATTACAATGTGAAAATTGTGGTGACTTTGGTCAACTAGTGACCGGACAAAGGAGAGGAACTAGATTTGTGTAGCAGGATGACAGATTGTGTGTGTTTGTTGTGTGCGTGTTCATTGTACGAGTGTTAACATTAATCTGTTTTTCAATAGTTTGCCTGTGCAGGTTACTTTAGTGATTTCAGTGTGACCAGACCACGTTTCCACAGATAAAAGAAAATGTAATCCAAAAAGCAGACATTCACATAACTGCCACTTAATAAAAAGGGAATTGAAAGATGGAGATAAGATTCTGTTTAAAATAAATATGGCTTTGCATATGTCAATCAAGATGACAGATCTGCATGGGTTTCTTCACTGGTCAAATAAAGCTATAGTGAGGGACCTGGGATTTGCTAGTAACTTTGGTAGAGGGCAGGAAGCAAAGCATTACAAATCACTGACACACATGGACACCACTTTCAGTCATGAATATAAGGCACAAAAAATACTTCACATACTAGCTAGCATGTGCTCAAAATGAAACTTCAGGTTTTGCATAAAGGTAGATTCAGCTATACAAATTTCAGAAGGGCTGATATCAGGCCGATATCCACAACAACAAAGATAGTGAAGAGAGGGGATAAGAGAGGCTAATCTACTCCGCAGTAGTTGCCCCTCGACTATCACATTTGCAGGAGAGTGAAAGGACCTCCCATGCACATGTGAAGATGCTCTGTATGGGAATGTGGGTGCTCAAAAGTACAGCCTATTGGATAGCGTTTATTCCTCAATAGCTTTGTTTCACACTGCTGCTCGTATCGCTGAGTCTCAGTTTAAAGGAAATGCTTCGTAGCATTGGAGATGTGCAATAATATACTACAAGATCAATAAATAATTAAGGAAAGTGATATAATTTTACAATCATACAATTTGCACAATATTCAACATCAAATACACCCCAAAAATGTTTTGTCTCAGTATCAGTGCCAAATGTAATTTTTATGAACTCCCATAATTTATGTTGTCTCAGAACAAACTGTGGCAGTGGAAATCAAACAGGACTCAAATGTTTCGCTGACAAAAATAAATAAAACAAATTAAAACAATATAAACAAAATAAAAACCCTGAGATTTCAGATTCAGATGCAACATTGAGGTCACCCCTTTTACTAAATGCGTCACAGGGGGGGGGCAGATGACAAGCAGCCACCAGATGTGTCAGTTAACGGCTGACCAATGATTAAATCTAGTGGCTTTGGCAGCCGTGACCCTGATTTCAACCAGTTTTACTCTTAAGACTCTTTCTTGCATTCAGCGGCTTGACACGAGGAGACTGTGTTGAGGTGTGCGTGAGGTGTTCAGCTGATGCTTAGGGCACCACAACACAACACTCCTAACCATTCAGTCCACATTACAATAGGCCTCAGTGCTCTCAGCCATCAGGCCCATTCATTCTACCCACTGGAAATCCAGTAGTACTCTACCCTGCTAGTCTAAATTAGCACCTCCCCCTGGTGTCCCTGCCCCTGTGTGAGGGTGGGGCTGAGCGAGGTCACTGGGTAAAGCTCTTCTTGATGGCCACGTTGGGGAAGAGGCCGCAGAGCTCTTGGACGATGCGGGCGTCCACCTGCGAGCAGAAGGACACGTCCAGGAGGAGGAGCTTAGGACACACCTGCAGCAGCTTTCTCAGAGAAGAGGAGCTTACCATCCGGGTGCCTGTCAATCAACAACACAAACATACCACATGAGTGAGCAACATTAATGTGACCACTCAGAAATACATAGATTAATCAGATAGGCAATTACAGACAAATAATAGTGAATACTGTGTTATAAACGCTCCAAGTAAAATACTATATCAAATATCAGGTGTGAACATAAAATTACTTTATATAAACTTGTGTGAGACCGAGAGAAAGAGATATAGATTAAGAAAGAAAAGGGGGAGGTAGTACCCACCCAATATGTCGAGGTGCTGCAGTGCGGGGCAGTTGGCAGCCAGCTCCTCAATGTCTGAGTCGCACACGGTGCGGTTGGCGGTGAGGAAGAGCTTCCTCAGGCACGGCAGGTTGCGGGCCAGGTGCTGGAAGCAGCCCGAGCTGCTCTGCAGTGTGGAGCACCATCCCAGGTCCAGCTCTTCCAGTAGTCTGCATCCTGCAGCCAGCTCGGCCAGGCCGCGCTCCGTCAGGTTTCTGCAGCGCCACAGGTCCAGGGAGCGCAGTGAGCGGCAGCGGACAGCCAGCATGCTGGCCACCACGTCATAGTCGTCTATCTGAAAGGAGAACATAGGGGTGGTGACCTCAGGGCTGTCAGCTAACATTGAATGACTGAATCAATTGTCATGATTGTGGTTAGGAGTTAAGCTGATCCTATAAATGTCTATCTGGCACAAGAGAAGGGTATGATAGTGAGTGCATTTGTGGGGGGAATCTTACCATCACACAGCTCCCCAGGTTGAGGTGTCTCAGCTCAATGCAGAACGTTAGGATGTTCAACATGGCTGTTTGCTGCAGTAACATAAACAAAGCAAGAGAGAGAAAATGTCACGGAGTTAAGTTTCTATCAACTCACCCAAAATATGATGATTGCACCCCTTTTTGTACACACACAGTAAAATGAGACTCAGGAATGTGTGTCAAAGGTGTCACTTCAAAAAGTACAATAAAACAAGTCTACCCATGTTATTCAATATCTCTCCAAGATGACTTGGTCTGGCAAACACACAACAACAGTATTAGGGTAGTATAACATTTCAAAACGTAAATAAATACATTTGCTTATCACCTATCCACCATTGCAAGACAGGGATAGAGGTGAGATTTCAATGTGGAACTGTCAACGTGCCACCGAATGGCAATTGAGTGTGCGTGCCGTGTGCTTTAGCAAATATCTCGAACGTGTACGTGTGTGTGTTGTGGTCTCTTTCTTTGCCTTTTGACAGTCAGAGAACTATTTAATTATACCAGCGACAGCTTAATGACAGACAACAGGGCTGGATGACACATAGGACTGCAGACACACACACACACACACACACAGCCTGCTCAGTCTGCCTGCAGTAAACAACCCGAAAGCCTAGACCTCAACCTCACTGCACTGGAAAGACTACGGTATGGTGTCTGCCTTAGGAAAAGGCTGAAACCTGAAAACAACACTCAGAAATGCTCTGTAAGGTTTTGTAGCAAGCCTGGGCGAGAACAGTGACCCGAGCTCTGTGTTCATTACAAATGATGACAGCAGAGAATTAGTCCTACGTAAACCACAATGATGCCATCCACAGGTCATGCATCTAATAGGAAACTCAACTACCTCTTAACCCATACACACCGCCAATATACCCATGTGCATTAGCCTAAAAATAAGGCATAACTTGTGTTACAACATCGTCTCAGTATATGCAACTCAGCAAACGCTTTTAACCAAAGTGACAATGCAGTGAGTGCATACATTTTGAGTCTCTGTGGGAAATGAATCCACAACCTCAGTGCCGGCATCATGCTTAAGTTATGGGTGCCCCAAGGTTCGATACTCGGCCGACTACTGTTTACAATCTATATAAATAACATCGGTAATGCTGTAAAATGCAGATGAAACAGTGTTCAATTGAACCATCGGTTGGACAAGCCTTTTCACACTTGAAGTCTGATTATAAGCACTGCGGAGGACACTATTGGATCTAAAGCTAGTACTAAATTCAGACAAAACACATGCTTTTGTAGAACAGGAGAGAAATGCTGTTTAATGGCATGAAGTCTTCATAAAATAATTGCCTCCACACTTCTATGGTTGGATTTTTGGTAGGCTACTTTGAAGCAGGGTAAGACTTTCCTCGTTACAGGGAAGTAAAACTTTCAGGTTTCAAACAATTGGCACAACGGTCTAAGGCACTGCATCTCAGAGGCGTCACTACAGACCCTGGTTCGAATCCAGGCTGTATCACAACCGGCCGTTATTGGGAGTCACATAGAGCGGAACACAATTGGCCTAGCATCGTCCGGGTTAGGGTTTGGCTGGGGTAGGCCGTTATTGTAAATAAGAATTTGTTCTTAACTAGTTAAATAAAAGGTTAACACATTTTTTTTTAAATGTAAAAACAAAAAAAATACAGCCTCATGCTTACATTGCAAAGTGGTGAGTGACGCGCTATTAGCTTGCCTACCGTTGACTATAGCCAATGGCAAATGGGAGGCTCGCTTTAATTACGAGTTGAGAAATACAAATTGTAACTCTTTTTAAAGTGTAGACATCAAAACAGTTAACAATTCCAAATGCAATCGTGTGCTATTTGTTACGCAATGACTGGGCTTATAAAAGGATGTTTCACTCCAGTAGGCTACCAGCTTTTTGAGGAGCTGCTCTCGAGCTGTCTGACAGTTGACTGGCCATTCCGCTCCTCAGACTAGGCTCTGTATGATGTATGCGTGTGATAAATAATATGCATGATTATGGCTAACGAAAATACACACTTGCCAATTTAATTCCAGTAAATTATGCAAATTAACCTACAGACCGATAAGCATGACCGGTCAAATGCATTTTTGGTGGCTAACCGATTAGCATCCCTATTTAGCATACAGTGCCTTCAGAAAGTATTCACACCCCATTGCTTTCTTCAAATTTTGTGTTACAGCCTGAATTTAAAATGTATTACATTTAGATTTTTTTGTCATAATACGCCATAATGTCAAAGTGGAATGTTTTTCAAAATGTTTACAAATTATAATTAAAAATGAAAAGCTGCAAGGTCTGGAGTCAATAAGTATTCAACCCCTTTGTTCATGGCAAGCCAAAATAAGTTCAGGAGTAAACATTTGCTTAAGAAATCACAAATTGCATGGTGTGCAATAGTGTTTAACCCTTTAAACCCCAATATAAATTTAAGAATGCTGCTGTAGATTACTGAGAATTTTCAAGATAAAGCTCATTCTCTCACATTTCAAACAAACAGACATAGCTCCAAAACAAAGAACAAAATGACAATTACAAGTTAACTTATTATTGAATAGGTTGGGCTCTTTAAAACTATGACACCACATTCATGTCAATGGGAATAACACTCATTTTGTCTTCCATTGTGTAAAGACACTATCAAAAAACAATTAACACTCAACACAAGAGGACAATATCCAGAAACTATTTCAAAACACACACACAAAGTATTCCATTTGATTGACAATGATTCTTACTTCTGTAACAATGTAGAAATGCAAACAACTATTCAGAGCCTACAGTATTTCAAAATGTAGGTAACCTCTCTCAATAAGATTTAGTACAGACCAGGGCTGACACAAAATGTAGAAATAGTAGCCTACTTTGACAATTCAGTGAATGCAACAAGTATTAGATAGAGACGGAAAAAGAGAATATACAAAACACAACAACTGTTCAAGGACAAAAGACTTGTAGGACAAATTCATATTTCACACTGTCACTTTAGCGTTTGCATTTAGCCTAAACATGGAACTTCTACATGCATGGCCCCATCCTGCAAAGTGGCATAGACCACCCAAAAGGAGGTTTCTACATATCTCCCATTTTTTTACACTGCGTCCACTCTGGATACACACAAAACACCCTCTCTTGTGCCCTTCAAACTTCACCTGCTTTCAAATGAGCTACATCTTGGTCCACACACCCTGGTGCCACACCCGTCTCCCCTCTTCCTGCCACTGTGGTAATATCAAAGTGAATGCACAAGCAGCATTTTGAATGCCTTCAGGGACTAGCACCTGTGTTTTCTGGAAAGGGGCCTTTGCAGGATCCCTCATAAAATGTACGCTTATGATGGCAATGTTGAGCATCCCCCAAAACACATACGTCCACCATTTTCTACCTGTGCGTCCAACATTGTAATAGCTCCTCAGTTGGTCAAGATGGTCAACCCCGCCCACGTTCTTGTTGTAATCCATTACAAGCTCTGGAACAGATAGAAGTTCCTACTACTTTAAAAACAACTCCAAAACCCATGCCACTGTCACTTTAGGCCCAGGCTGTGTGGTACAAGGGTGAATGGTGGGACTTAAGGCAGACACGCCATGGAAGTGTAGGCTCCCCTCTCGGGTGTGCCCAGTCTCCCTCTACTCTCGTCTCCCTCCTCTTCACATCTCTATCCCTCCAATTACAACCAAGATGGCATAGCAGTTCAGACGTCTTTTGTCCTCGTCTTGTCATATATATATATACACACACACACATACACACACATATATATACACGTATATATACATATATATATATATGTATATATTAATATATACATATATACACGTATATACGTATATACACACACACATATACACACACACACATATACACACACACACACACACACACATACACATATATACACACACACAAACTTTTTTCACATACATTTTATTTTTATTTTCCATCACCTCATCTTCAAAACACTCTCCTGCAACCCGCCTCACCAATTTATATTTATAAAAAAGTATTATTTACCTCAAATCTGTAATCCTCCAAGAAGCTAGCCAGAAACGCCAGGAGCTAGTTCAGGAGCTAGTTCAGGAGCTAGTTCAGGAGCTAGTTCAGGAGCTAGTTCAGGAGCTAGTTCAGGAGCTAGTTCAGGAGCTAGTTCAGGAGCTAGTTCAGGAGCTAGTTCAGGAGCTAGTTCAGGAGCTAGTTCAGGAGCTAGTTCAGGAGCTAGTTCGCTTCTTTACTGGCAAATTGTTAGTATTCAACTAACCACGGTTTGAGATCATCAGCTATCCTTTAGCTCGAAAATCTATCGCCAGTTTTGTAAATCTATGTCCCTGGATTTAAACTGATCTCTGGAGGATCTCACAGCTTTAGCTGCTATCCGTGTGACTATCGGCTTTCGTCGATTCCGGAGCAAACATCAATTATTCCGGAGCTAGCCAGCTCCGTCAATCACCCGAGTCCCATCAATCACTCCTGGGCTGCAGTCACCTATCCAGACCTGTTTTACTGCCTACGCGGAGCCCCACCGGGCCTTCACAACTGGACTGCCGACGTTATCTACCTGAAGGAGATCCGGCTGGCTCCTCCGTCGCGACGTTACCTGAACGCCCATCTTCGGCCTGCTAACCGTTAGCTGTCTTACCGGCTGCTATCTGAATAGACAATCTGACAATTTATTTATTATTATTATTATTATTAATATTATTATGTTTCTTCTTGGGCCTCTATAACTATATCTATTGTTTTTATTTTTGTTGTGTGATTTGGATTAATCCCCTCTACCCCACGGAACCCCACTAATCTACTGACGGAACGCAAGAGGTGGCTAACAACAGACCTCCATCCTATGCTAGCTTGCTACCGATGGCCTGGCTTGCTGTCTAAATCGCTGTGACCCCCAACCAACCTCTCCACTCACTGGACCCTTTTGATCACTCGACTAAGCATGCCTCTCCTTAATGTCAATATGTCTTGTCCATTGCTGTTCTGGTTAGTGTTTATTGGCTTATTTCACTGTAGAGCCTCAAGTCCTGTTCACTATACCTTATCCAACCTATTAGTTCCACCACCCACACCTGGTTTCAATGATGTTTCTAGAGACAATATCTCTCTCTTCATCACTCAATACCTAGGTTTACCTCCACTGTACTCACATCCTACCACATCCTACCTACCATTGATCTCATCCCATCAGCAGAGGATGCCTGGATATTTTTTTTAAATGACTTCCTAACCATCTTAAATAAACATGCCCCATTCAAGAAATTTAGAACCAGGAACAGATATAGCCCTTGGTTCTCCCCAGACCTGACTGCCCTTAACCAACACAAAAACATCCTATGGCGTTCTGCATTAGCATCGAACAGCCCCCGTGATATGCAGCTGTTCAGGGAAGCTTGAAACCATTATACACAGGCAGTTAGAAAAGCCAAGTCTAGCTTTTTCAAGCAGAAATTTGCTTCCTGCAACACTAACTCAAAAAAGTTCTGGGACACTGTAAAGTCCATGGAGAAAAAGAACACCTCCTCCCAGCTGCCCACTGCACTGAAGATAGGAAACACTGTCACCACTGATAAATCCACCATAATTGAGAATTTCAATAAGCATTTTTCTACGGCTGGCCATGCTTTCCACCTGGCTACTCCTACCCCGGTCAACAGCACTGCACCCCCACCAGCAACTCGCCCAAGCCTTCCCCATTTCCCCTTCTCCCAAATCCATTCAGCTGATGTTCAGAAAGAGCTGCAAAATCTGGACCCCTACTAATCAGCTGGGCTAGACAATCGGGACCCTTTCTCTTCTAAAATTATCTGCCGAAATTGTTGCCAACCCTATTACTAGCCTGATCAACCTCTCTTTCGTGTCGTCGGAGGTTCCCAAAGATTGGAAAGCAGCTGCGGTCATCCCCCTCTTCAAAGGGGGGGGGACACTCTTGACCCAAACCGCTACAGACCTATATATCTATCCTACCATGCCTTTCTAAGGTCTTCAAAAGCCAAGTCAACAAACAGATTACCGACCATTTCGAATCTCACCATACCTTCTCTGCTATGCAATCTGGTTTCAGAGCTGGTCATGGGTGCACCTCAGCCACACTCAGCCACACACAAGCCACACACAAGGTCCTAAAGCCACACTCAGCCACACAAGGTCACCTCAGCCACACTCAGCCACCTCAGCCACACACAAGGTCCTAAACGATATCTTCAACCGCCATCGATAAGAAACATCACTGTGCAGCCGTATTCATTGATCTGGCCAAGGCTTTCGACTCTGTCAATCACCACATCCTCATCGGCAGACTCGACAGCCTTGGTTTCTCAAATGATTGCCTCGCCTGGTTCACAAACTACTTCCCTGATAGAGTTCAGTGTGTCAAATCGGAGGGTCTGCTGTCCGGACCTCTGGCAGTCTCTATGGGGGTGCCACAGGATTCAATTCTTGGACCGACTCTCTTCTCTGTATACATCAATGAGGTCGCTCTTGCTGCTGGTGAGTCCCTGATCCACCTCTACGCAGACGACACCATTCTGTATACTTCCGGCCCTTCTTTGGACACTGTGTTAACAACCCTCCAGGCAAGCTTCAATGCCATACAACTCTCCTTCCGTGGCCTCCAATTGCTCTTAAATACAAGTAAAACTAAATGCATGCTCTTCAACCGATCGCTACCTGCACCTACCCGCCTGTTCAACATCACTACTCTGGATGGCTCTGACTTAGAATACGTGGACAACTACAAATACTTAGGTGTCTGGTTAGACTGTAAACTCTCCTTCCAGACCCATATCAAACATCTCCAATCCAAAGTTAAATCTAGAATTGGCTTCCTATTTCGCAACAAAGCATCCTTCACTCATGCTGCCAAACATACCCATGTAAAACTGACCATCCTACCAATCCTCGACTTTGGCGATGTCATTTACAAAATAGCCTCCAATACCCTACTCAACAAATTTGATGCAGTCTATCACAGTGCAATCCGTTTTGTCACCAAAGCCCCATATACTACCCACCATCGCGACCTGTACGCTCTCGTTGGCTGGCCCTCGCTTCATACTCATCGCCAAACCCACTGGCTCCATGTCATCTACAAGACCCTGCTAGGTAAAGTCCCCCCTTATCTCAGCTCGCTGGTCACCATAGCATCTCCCACCTGTAGCACACGCTCCAGCAGGTATATCTCTCTAGTCACCCCCAAAACCAATTCTTTCTTTGGCCACCTCTCCTTCCAGTTCTCTGCTGCCAATGACTGGAACGAACTACAAAAATCTCTGAAACTGGATACACTTATCTCCCTCACTAGCTTTAAGCACAAACTGTCAGAGCAGCTCACAGATTACTGCACCTGCACATAGCCCACCTATAATTTAGCCCAAACAACTACCTCTTTCCCAACTGTATTTAATTTATTTATTTATTCTGCTCCATTGCACCCCATTATTTTTATTTCTACTTTGCACATTCTTCCATTGCAAAATTACCATTCCAGTGTTTTACTTACTATATTGTATTTACTTTGCCACCATGGCCTTTTTTGCCTTTACCTCCCTTCTCACCTCATTTGCTCACATTGTATATAGACTTGTTTATACTGTATGTTTGTTTTACTCCATGTGTAACTCTGTGTCGTTGTATCTGTCAAACTGCTTTGCTTTATCTTGGCCAGGTCGCAATTGTAAATAAGAACTTGTTCTCAACTTGCCTACCTGGTTAAATAAAGGTGAAATAAAAATATATAAATAAAAAATTATTTCTAACTCCTCCCTGCCTTTTACTGCTGAGCCCTGACTCTCCACATCACTTCCCTCACTTTCACTGACCTGGAAGAACAGTAACAGAGGGAGAGGAGAGGAGCAACAAATAGGATACAATTGTAGTCAAGGAACATAATCTCTCTCCCCGTCTCACTCTTCCTTCCTCTACACACTCTTCCTAATAAGGGGTGTCCATAATAAATTGTGTGATAAAGTCAGCTACACGCCTCCCAGTCCACACATGCACGCACACACTCTCGCTCTCCTCCAATCAACTCTAGCTTTCTTGCCTGAGACTAACTACAGAGTTCACCAATGTTAGGCGATTTGTCACGAAGCTGGGACAGTTTCCAAATTAACTGCATCGGTAGAAACGGGACAAAACAAGCAACGTGTTAGCTGGCTATCTGCACCTAGCAAACCATAACCGAAGACCAACAGATACACACAATTTACTCTAGCCTTCATTACAGTGGCTAGTTAGCAGGTTGTCTGTAGTAGTAAAAGTGACAGCTGAGGTTGACGTTTCGTGAGCGCCGTCCAAATGTACCGCTACACACAACTTTTCTTGCCTGAGATTAACTAATTAACTATAGCAAGCAGTTTACATATAATTACATTGGTAGAAACAAGAGAAAACAAGCAACTAGTTAGTTGACTATATACAGCTAACGTTAAACACTGCAACTATTTCCATGAGACAGAGAGCAATCATTCGAGCTTGACCACTGGCACGGATGTGCAACCAAATGATGATTTACTAATCTGTGAGCTATTCCCCAAGACACCAAACTGCTGTTTACTTATTTCACTCACCTCGACATCATCACTTTTCGAAGAGCAAGGACGTGTGCGAATCACCAACCAACATAGATAAAGCCTCTTTCACAGTGAAAAGTCATGTCTGCTTCTGCGATGTCATATTCAGTAATGAAGTTTTTTTTTAAAGTCAGCATACCCTGTTTCCGGTTGATGACAACAGCCACGGCAATACGACAACAGGTTGTTAGAAAGTTCATTTTTCAATATTGACAGAGACATTGTTAGAAAAACAAGGCCATTTGTGGCGTTACAGTAATTTAAAGAAAGGCCGTTGACGGCCGTTTGGGTTGTAAAAGTTAATATGATTTTTGAAAGACTACCTCATCTCTGTACCCCAAACATACAGATAATTGTAAGGTCCCCTCAGTTGAGCACTGAATTTCAAGCACGTATTCTACCACAAAGACCAGGGAGGCTTTCCAATACCTCACAAAGAAGGGCACTTATTGGTAGATGGGTAAAAGCAGACAGTGAATATCCCTTTGACCATGGTGAAGTTACACACACATGCCACACTGAAGACGGAGACCTATGAACCACAATACACCCAGTCACTACAAAGATACAGGCGTCCTTCCTAACTCAGTTGCCAGAGAGGAAGGAAACCACGAGGCCAATGGTGACTTTAAAACAGTTAAAGTTAGAGTTGAATGGCTGTGATAGGAGAAAACTGAGGATGGATCAACAACATTGTAGTTATGCCACAATACTAACCTAATTGACAGAGTGCAAAGAAGGAAGCCTGTACAGAATAAATATATTCCAAAACAAGCTTCCTGTTCGCAACAAGGCACTACTATAATTCCGCAAAAAATGTAGCAAAGCAATTCACTTTTTGTTCTGAATACAAAGTGTTGTGTTTGGGGCAAATCCAATATAACACATTACTGAGTACCACTCTCTATATTTTCAAACATAGTGGTGGTATGCTTGTAATCATTAAGGACTGGGGAGTCTTTCAGGATAAAAAAAAAATCAAATGGAACGGAGCTAAGCACAGGCAAAATCAGTGAAGACAGTGAATGTGGCAGAGTTATAGTTTTGACTTAAATCTACTTGAAAATATATGGCAAGACCTGAAACCTAGGAAGACTCACAGCTGTAATCATTGCCAAAAGGTACTTCTACAAAGTATTGACTCAGGGGTGTGAATACTTATGTAAATGAGATATTTCTGTATTTAATTTTCAATACATTTGCAAAAAGTTTTCACTGTCATTATGGGGTATTGCGTGTAGATGGGCGATTTTGTATTTTTATTTAATCAATTTTGAATTCAGGCTGTAACAACAACATCTGGAACAAGTCCATGGTTCCATTCAGAAGGCACTGTACCTCTATCTTTGTGCGGTAGAGCACTAGCCTGCGCAGTTGGGTGAGCTTGGAGATGTGTGTAAAGGCCTGGGGGTGGAGGCGGTCGCACGAGGACAGGTTGAGCTCCTGCAGCCCGGGACACGTCTGGGAGATGACCTCCAGACACGGTTCACTCAGGAAGTGACAACACGACAGCTCCAGACACACCAGGCTCCCGCCACATGCCTTCATGAAGCTGAGGGGGAGGAGGGGGAGGAAGTCAGACCTGTGTTGTGGCGTGGCAACACAATATTAACAGGGAAGTTTCAGATTTGGCAACTTTATGTTAGTTTCAGTCTCAAGATTTATTAGTTGCATATACGGGATACACATGGTATACACCGTCCAACTAAAAAATGCTTACTTGCAGGTTCCTTCTCGACAATGCAACAACAATAAATAATAAAAGGTAAGAATATGAACATAAAGTAAATGGCTCAGTAGAATAAAGATTTTAGCACAAGTAAAATACAGTAAGGTACAATTTATAGTCCAATATTTACACAGATGGCTCCTCACCCTGAAATCAACAGAAGTGATGGGCACACACATGCCACACTGAAGACGGAGACCTATGAACCACAAATGTCCAGATCCTCTAGCCCCCAAACCCCATAACTCACCTGCTGAAGCCAGTGAGGGTGAGGGCTCCACGGTTGCCGGTCCAGGAGAGGTTGAGTCTCTGGAGCAGGGTGCAGCGGCCCTGCAGGTGGCCCAGGGAGGTGTCACTGAGGCGAGACCAGTATGGCTGCAGGCTCAGCTGGATGTACTGGAGGGGGTCACAGCAGTGCTGGTGGAGTAGCTTACAGGTCTGGGTTAGGCGACATAGGTCGGGCAGGGTCAGGTGGCTGACTATCAGCTGGATCAACTGCAGGGGGAGAGAGAGGGAGAGATAATTACAGAAAGAGAATAAGAGAGAATGGTGGAAGAGGGGGGTAGAGGGAGAGAGAAATATAAATAATGGAGGAAGAGAGAGGGATAAGGAAAGCAAGAAAGAAAGCAGGACAAATGTAAACAGACGGGATGATGTCAGGAAGAGCAGATTAATATAAAAAAAGTGTATGTGGCACACACACAAAGCAATATTCTTGTGGCAGTGAATCTGCTTGTTTGTGCAATATGGATGTGTGCTTCTCTCAGTAAGACAGAGGTAGAGAGAGAATAGATGTGTGTATGTGTGCAGTGAATAAACAATACCCTGTTGAACACAGTGTATCAGCAAGCAGATAATAGCTATATTGTATTACACACACACACACACACACACACACACACACACACACACCGGTCTGGAGAGTAGTACATAAAACCAAGAGAACAGCCAGTGTTTTTAAGCTCGTCTTAGAAAATATGACATGTCTTTATGACATGAAAATTACTAAGCATAATATCAAATATCTCCATGGGTCCAAGCCAGTATGTTTAGGTCTATGGGAGATATCTTTTGTCCAATTAAGTCCTCGCAAAGTGCAAAAACTGCCCAAGATATCCTAAGCATAAACATTTTCAGGACTACACTCAAAGCTGCATTATGTCACTTTTTGGGCGACCCGACCGAATTCACATAAAAAAAATCTATATCACATGTTATAGATCTGTCATTCTCATTAAAAGCAAGTATAAGAAGCATTACATCTGTTCTATGTGTGCTATTTCTATGCTTCCATTAAGTTTCACTTCTGCATATTTTACTTTCAGTTTTGTACACCAGTTTCAAACAGCTGAATATACAATATTTTTGGTTATGGAAAATATTTTTCATAGCGGTTTAGATGGTACAATGATTCTCTACACTGTACTTGCTTGTTTTAGTCACAAACTGAAATCAGGCGAACTATTCACATTTTTGCAACCAGGAAATGGCAGAGCGATTTCTGCATAGTCCATCTTTAAAACCAAAGCGAGAATTGTTTGGAAAACAACATCTTGCAATTGTCCTGCAACTATTGCTGTTTCGTGGACAGAAAATGCAGCCAGCAGCCATATACGAGTGTTGTAGTATATGTGAGTGTCTAAAAGCGTATTCTCCCTACCTCGTAGGGCAGTTTATCGAAGTATCCATTCCCCAGGTTAATGTGCTTGCCATCCCCGGCCTGTCGGAAGGAGGCTCCCGGGTCAGACAGCTCCTCATCACTGTCACTCAGGTCACAGATGTCGATCCTGGGCATCTTATAAAGGGAGAGGATGGGCCTCTCTTTCTGGCCGCGCAGGACTACGGCGTCCAGCTCTGTGTAGTACTTTAGCAGGGAGCTGTTGACCTCCACGCGGATCAAGTTGGTGGGGAAGCTCAGCTGCTTGATGCTGGGGGAGAACTGCCTGGCCTGGGGGGTCAGCACCTTGGTGGGCTCCTCAGCCCACAACACCTCCCACCTGGGGACAGACAGAGGTACACCTCTCAGGAGGTACACACGCACTCACCACTCTTTAGTCATTCAGGGCAGTTTTCCCATACACATACTAAGCCTAGTCCTGAACTAATAAAACGTGCTCAATGGAGAATCTAAGTGGAAGTGCTTCTTATTCCGAGACTAGGCTTAATCTGTGTCCGGGAAACCAGCCCATAGAGTACAAACACGAATTTAGTTGTGGTCCTCTGTAGCTCAGTTATTAGAGCATGCGATTGCAACGCCAGGCATGGGTTAGAGTCCCAGGGCTACCCATTTGTAAAAATAACAAACAATGTGCACCGATGACCTTAAAAAGGTCCAATGCAGCCGTTTTAATCTCAATATCAAATCATTTATGTGTAACAATTAAGTACCTTACTGTGATTACTTTTGACCATTTTAATTGATAACAAACTAAATAGTTTCTTAGCAAAGAGCAGTTTCTCAAGAAATACTTTTTCTAGGACTGTCAGAGTGGTCTGAGTGGGGAGGGGGGAACTGAAAACTAGCTGTTATTGGCAGAGAGGTTTGGAACTCTATCTTATTGGTCTATTAACTAATTAATAGAAAAACTCCATTCCACAATTGAGAGCATCTTGACTGGCTGCATCATTGCTTGGTTTGACAACTGCACCTCCCTCGATCGCATGGCACTACAGAGGGTGGTGCGCACAGCCCAGTACATCACTGGGGCCGAGCTCCCTGCCATCCAGGACCTCTATATCAGACGGTGTGAAAGGAAGGCGCGGATAATTGTTAAAGAATCCAGGCACCCAAGCCATAGACTGTTCTCTCTGTTTCCACACAGCAACTGGTACCGGAGCAACAAGTATGACATCAACAGGCTCCTGAACAGCTTCTATCACCAAGCCATAAGACTGCTAAACAGATAACAAAATGGCTACATGGACTATCTGCATTGAACCTTGTATTACATTTTTATTTTTGCACAGACTATGCACACACTCACTCTATGCCCAATCAGTCCTTAATTTGCTCACACACACAAATACTGACTGTAAACACACACACGCTAGTCTGTTGCATATCCTGATGCCTAAAACGGTGTCTCAAATAGCCGCCTGTCCCTTTTAATAGTCAGGCATCGGCACACATTTCAGCCTGTTTCAAATAAACGCCGGGTCTAAATTAATTGTTTGAGGTTACCATGGACCCAGCTTTGATATTCCTACAGTCATGTGCATTAAAAACATTCTTTAAAAATGCTGTCTTCGTTGCTAACCATGGCGCCACCAAAAAGAAAACACGGCTTGTGATTACCGGTACCGCTCTCCATGGTGCTGAATGGCAAAATTGGAGTGTATGATAGGCAGCTTAGTCTTTGCAAGTCTGACCTGCGATAGATTTGTTATTATAATGGTCACAACAAACAATGTGGTAGTCTTTTCAAAATTGTATTGAGCAAGCGTGTGCATTAAGGAAATAGACGACTGACTCAAATAGAAGCCTGTCTCATAATACGCACCGGTTGTGTTGAGAGATTATATATTTTTTTTAAACCTTCATTTTACCAGGTAAGTTGACTGAGAACACATTCTCATTTACAGCAACGACCTGGGGAATAGTTACAGGGGAGAGGAGGGGGGATGAACGAGCCAATTGTAAGCTGGGGATGATTAGGTGACCGTTATGGTATGTGGGCCAGATTGAGAATTTAGCCAGGACACCAGGGTGAACACCTCTACTCTTACGATAATTGTCATGGGATCTTTAGTGACCATAGAGTGTCAGGACACCCGTTTAACATCCCATTCGAAAGACCCCAATTACTGCCTTGGGATCTTTTTTTTTTAGACTAGAGGAAAGGGTGCCTCCTACTGGCCCTCCAACACCACTTCCAGCAGCATCTGGTCTGCCATCCAGGGACCAACCAGGACCAACCCTGCTTAGCTTCAGAAGCAAGCCAGCAGTGGGATGCAGGGAAGGTGTGAAAGTGTCTATGGATGAAAAGCAGAGATTTCACAATAGAAGATTTGTCAAACTACATTTCTACAACCCGAGTCCCACACCACCACTGATCCTTACCTGACGTCTGTGGGAGGGTTCTGAGAGAAGGGATTGAGGGAGCAGGCCATGATCTGGACAATGGCCCCCGGGTGGTAGGTCTCCAGCACCTCCACAGCTGTGGGGTAGACGGGCTCCTCGAAGGCCAGCTCGATGTAGTCCTGGCTATGGAAGGCCTTGGGCGTGCGGCGGAAGGGCAGAGGTGCGCTGGCACACTGCTCCCACCACGTCCCGTAGGCCCTGAACACGGCCGTCTGGGTGAAGTCCCCAGAGCTGGGGTAGACGTTTGGCATGCCGGCCAGGTTCCACATGGTGTACGACATGCTGTTCTCACTGCCGTAGTGGGAGCTGAAGTCCAGCACCTCTATAGGATAGGATAAGGTTAGTCCATCTGATCCCAATCCACCAGACAAAAGCACACAAACACACATTTTGGGAGGAGCACAGTGTCAGCTCCAGTGCAGCACACCTGGAGATATTTTAAGGGGTTGGACTAAGTGCCTTTCTCAAGGGCACAATAGCAGGTGAAAGATTATACCTTTGGCATACTGTTCCACCTCCACACTGATGGGCAGGGTGGCCCGCTGGCCTGACTCCACGGCCCGCCTGCTGGTCAGCGCCTCACCCCGAGTTCCGCTCCTGGACCGGCGCCGCAGACAGATATAGTAAAACATGCTCAGAAGGGTTAGCATAGGGAACAGTGGGTCAGGGGAGCAGTGGGCTGGGTGTGGCTTGTGGGATGAGGCCCCAGAAGCCCGCCTGGCTCGGGAGGTCGTGCTCAACACAGCGCAGGCTACAGGCCTAGCCACATACAGGACCTGTGGGTTAGGGAAAGAGACAAAGACACACAAGGCAAGAGTTAGAAAAGCAAGACAGAAAAAGATTCCCCATTGATCTTCAAGTGCTAGTAGTAAAACCTTGGGCATATTTTTTTTTTTCTTCACAAATTCTTCACAAATAAGCAAATGTATCTGTCTAAGTAATGGATCGAAGTCAACTTTATAGCTTGCTATTACAATAATAGATTTTATTAAAAACTAAATGTTTCTTGCTCATGATGTTATTGAGTTCTTGACCTCACATTAAGCCAGATTCAAGTAACTTACACTGTGGTTCTGAAACTTGAAGCATTGTGGCACAATCAATAATTGCATAATTAATTTCAATCTTAATTTGAACAAGAGGGCTTTGTGTTGGAGCCTATTTCTTCCTATTTAAGAAATAAAAAGGTAGGCCTACCGGTTTGACAGAAATATTTAGGCTATAGGCTGATATGTCCATAGATTTGGTCGTTCAATTACTCCACCCACCATGCACTCTTTAAATAGCCTACCTCCATGTCAGTGAAGGGCTGTTAAGTTAAATCCAAGACACAAATTGAGGGGGTATGAGAGGGTGCCATAAGCCTGCCTTTTATTAAAGAAAATGTCAAAAAGCAGAGGCCGTCTTTGTCGTCTTAAAACAGTGCCTTCGGAAAGTACTTTTCCCACGTTGTTAGGTTACAGCCTTATTCTAAAATTGATTGGGGGAAAAAAAACAATGACAAAGAAACAGGTTCAGACATTTTCTCTAATTTGTTTGTTTTTTTTTAAACGAAAATATCACATTTACATAAGTATTCAGACCCTTTACTCAGTACTTTGTTGAAGCCTTGAGTCTTCTTGGGTATGACGCTACAAGCTTGGCACATCTGTATTTGGAGAGTATCTCCCATTTATTTTCTGCAGATCCTCTTAAGCTCTGTCAGGTTTGATGGGGATGCACAGCTATTTTCAGGTCTCTCCAGAGATGTTCGATCGGGTTCAAGTTCGGGCTCTCCCGAAGCCACTCCCGCATTGTGTTGGCTGTGTGCTTAGGGTTATTGTCCTGTTGGAAGGTAAACCGTTGCCCTAGTTGGAGGTCCCGAGCGCTCTGGAGCAGGTTTTCATCAAGGATCTCTCTATACTTTGCACCACTCATCTTTGCCTCAATCCTGACTAGTCTCCCAGTCCCTGACGCTGAAAAACATCCCCACAGCATGATAACCACCATGCTTCATAGTAGGGATGGTGCCAGGTTTCCTCCAGACGTGATGCTTGGCATTCAGGCCAGAGTTCAATCTTGGTTTCATCAGACCAGAGAATCTTGCTTCTCCTGGTCAGGGTCTTTGGGTGACTTTTGGCAAACTCCAAGTGGGCTGTCATGTGCCTTTTACTGAGGTGGGGCTTCCGTCTGGTCACTCTACCATAAAGGCCTGATCCACAGAGGAACTCTGGAGTTCTGTCAGAGTGACCATCGGGTTCTTGGTCACCTCCCTGACCAAGGCCGTTCTCCCCCGATTGCTCAGTTTGGCCGGGCAGCCAGCTCTAGGAAGTCTTGGTGGTTCCAAACTTATTTGATTTAAGAATGGAGGCCACTGTGTCCTTGGGGACATTCAATGCTGCAGACATGTTTTGGTACCCTTCCCCAGATCTGTGCCTCGACATAATCCTGTCTAAGAGGTCTACGGACAATTCCTTCGACCTCATGGCTTGGTTTTTGCTCTGACATGCACTGTCAACTGTGGGACCTTATATAGGTAGGCGTGTGCCCTTCCAAATCATGTCCAATCAATTGAATTTACCACAGGTGGACACCAATCAAGTTGTAGAAACATCTCAAGGAAGATCAATGGAAACAGGATGCACCTGAGCTCAAAGGGTCTGATTACTACTGTAAATAAGGTATCGGTTTTTGTATTTTTAATACATTTCTAAAAGTCTGTTTTTGCGTCGTAATTATGGGGTATTGTGTGTAGATTGCTGAGGATTTTTAAATTGAATCCATTTAAGAATAAGGGCAGTAACGTAACAAAATGTGGAAAAAGTGAAGGGGTCTGAATACTTTCCGAAGGCACTGTATAACAGCGCTTTGGTCCGCAATGTTTTATGCTAGAAACAAGCTGTAAAATACAGAGGAAAGACGTGACTCGGATGCATATGGGAATATCATTGTTTAGTTGACATTCAGAGGCTGAGCTACAACCTTCTATAGCCGAAGAAACAGAACCTAGACTATACTTGGGAAGTAATCTAATTGTCACCATCAATTGATTAAGCTACTCACTTTTTGAACAATAAAATATGTTTTAACCCAGACAGCTTTTAGGGAAACACTTGTAACCTTCTCTCATTAGGTTAAGCCACGGAAGAAGAGTAGCCAGCAGTTAAAACTTACATTTTTATGCGTGAGTAGACCTACTCTGTCTGCGTAGGCCTAACTTTTGAAGGTACCAAGCTCAGATTCCTAATGAGGTCTTAGATTAATTATTAACAGGGACAGTTTAGTTGCAAACAAGACACAGTGATGTGGCATGCAATTCCAGGTCATTCTATGTCATTTTAATACCACACAAATTACAGAAAATGTCCCTGTTAATAATTAAATCTGAGGCGTAATTAGGAATCTGAGCTTGATACTTTCAAAAGTTAGGCCTGCCCAGACAGAGTATGCTTACCCACGCAGACAAATGTGAGCCTGCAAATACGATGATAGATTCACCCAATGTTTTTACTATAAATGAGATCTTTCCACCCCTACTCTTCTCCACAGTGAACCCACAACCTCCACAGTGAACCCACAACCTTCTGGCTCGCAGCCCTGAGCACTATCAACATTTCTGCATTGCCATGTAAAGCTAACAGGACAAAAATGTAAATGTAAAAGTGAAGGCAAATGGTAGACATGTTCTCTGCTATCCATATTGTTTTAATTATTATTTGGGGTTTAGGGGAGGGTCACTTGTTTTTCAAAGCATTCAGGGAGGGTTTAGGTTAAATATATTTTGCTTGAGGGAGGGCCTTCCAGTTTCATTCCAGAGGTCAGACTTTCTCCATGTAACCCTTATGATAACATTTACTCCCTAAACTATTCTCTACCTTAGCAGTATGTATGTTTTTTGGTTTGCTGTCTGTTTCTTCACAACGAACAAATGTTTGCTACAGTACCACTCTGCCACACGGTGGAGAAAATGGGCTAACTCTCCTTGATAACTAGTCCTGATGAAGTCACTTTGGTTGGAGGTATGTAGCAAATGGGCAAGGAGAGGGATATACTACAAAGCAAGATCAATGAGTTAGCCAGCTAACTTGTCTAAATATTCTGAAAAAAACATTTACATTTTATTTTTTAAGATGAGCTTGAAATAGGCATGGTCTGATTGACCCAACAACCAAAAACATATTTCTTAGTTTAGCTTTTCTAATGAACCAGATAGCTGGCTTACTTATTGATTCTGTGGTTCTGTGTCGCCAGTTGGTAGAGCATGGTGCTTGCAACATCAGGACTGTGGGACCAGGGTCTACAGGGACCAGTATGAAGAAAACACATTCTGAAAATGTATGCACTCACTACTAGAAATCACTCTGGATAAGAGTGTCTGCTAAATGACTAAAATGCTAAATGTGGTACACCCCTCAGTTTTTGGTCAGATAGCACACAAAACACACTCTCCGATGAGATCACAACACTCATGTTATTATCGAAGTTCACACTGTAGTTTCAGTGTTACACAAAAACGCATAGCCTAGGCTTAATGTTACATGTCTAAAATGAGGAAGAACTGCTGTCATACTTCCTGCCTAACCATTCGGTTTTCCAATAACACAATCTTCCTCTTTGGTTAGGCCTAGGCTATATCAATGTCATAAAGCAATCAGAAATTATAGGTTGCTCCACCACATTAATTTAGTCTCAAACCAACAGATTGGAAAGCAAGTTTCCTTGCAAAGATACTGGCAAAAGGATAAAAACATTTCAGCACCAGATAGATAATACATTCAAAAAGTAAAATTATTGTATTATTGATAAACAATACTTAAAAGTTGAGCTGAAACATCAAAGCTTTAGATGTTCCTTCACAGATGTGTCAAATTATATTTCCTCTACTTCCCACTCCGTGGGCCTACCCCCACCACAGCCAATTTTTGTAGCTAGAATCCCTTTAGTTTCCACGAATTCTTGACATAGCTAGCTAAGCTAACCCTACCCCAAACATCTGTCAACTAGCGACAGAACATGCCATTGCAGCAATGCCAGATATAGCTTGTTACGTCGTCGTCGTTGTTGTTGTTACGTTAATTAGTTGTTCTTGTGATGTACTATAGCTAGCTAATGAGAAACCATGGAACACACATTAACGTTAATCACCCAGGAATGTGGCTAGGTTAGCTGTGATTATCTTGACATATGGTGGACCAAAAATAAACCAGTAAAAAATAAATATAATTTCAGCTAAAATGGATACAAATGCTCACTTAATCTAATATTCAGAAGACATGATAATATGACGTTTGTAACCGAATAACATGTAAGTGGATATTGTAGCCAGATAGCTAACGTTAGCTAGCATGATTTGTCTAGCTAGCAAACGACCAACTACTGTGGCAGACTCAATAATAAGAACAAACATAACAAGGTTTAATATGTACTTACGTTAACAGTAGATCAAATTAAGCATTCATATAGCAAGACTGTCTTTGTTCCATATCTGAGATTATTTTAGCAGAAATCCTAAAACGGCAGACTTTTGTTCTCACTTCTGTTTACATCGAGTATTAATGCCTATGAAGCAGAGCATTGTGGGAATTATAGTCTTTTGTACTGGAAATATATTTAGTCTGGTTGTGTGTGTGATTATAATCAGGAATTTTAAAAAAGTGTGAATAAAACATTTGTCTGTCAGAATTGACTGAGAATGTAGTGGTGTGACATTTATCCTCTCCTAAACAGAGCACTCTCCTGCCACAACCTGCCTCTGACCTCTCAAGGCAGAGGGACTGCATTGTTGGCTGTCTCACTCACTCACTCACTCACTCACTCACTCACTCACTCACTCACCACACACACACACACACACACACACACACACACACACACACACACACACACACACACAGATAAAAAAAAGAGAGAGAGAGAGAGAGATATTAATGTATGCTTCTGGTCATGTCTTGGCTAGAATTTGCATAGATGAATGACTTGTCCAGTCACTTTGTCTCTCTGGTGCATTGAGGCCCTATTGTCACCACAAAAGAGCAGTGGGTCTCTACGGAACCCTCAGCAGCCAATCACAAGCCAAGCTCTCGTTAGCAGGCGTCCTTTGTGGGTGAAGAGAGCCGATTAATTACCTTTGACTAACAGAGCTGCATTTCTCTCTTTCTATCAATTTGAACATTTTGGGGTTTTTTTTTTTTAAAAAAAAACATCATTTTCATGAACATCAAAAACTTTATCTTTAAAGCTTTGATTTCAATTCAAATAGCCAAATATATTTGGCACCATAAATTAATTGACACGATTAGCATATTTTTCTTGTCAGACAAAAATTAGAAAGGAGAACAATTCAATGCGTTCAATAATATTATATGTTAAAAATTGTAATAATTTTCTTTGATTATTTCTTATCCCTAGAATAGGCTTTGAGACTGCTGCGGTCATTGGACACTGGCTGAGGTACATTACCAAGACACTGGAACAGAGGAGAGTATCAGAGGAGAAGCCGGTGTCCATCCAGCTGCAGAGTTAACGAGAGAGGAGGGGGATGATTTGGAGCCAGCAGGCACCGGGGCTGCCAGTTCTGTGATTGACAGTTCCTCTAGGCATCACCGCCGCCTAGCCTGTCTACTGTCAGGCCTTTGTTCCGGCCCACTGTGCACACATGCATATACACATGGGTGAGCACACACAAATGCAAATGACCACACACACATAGACACACACACAAAAAAAGTTCATTTCTGTCCCTGTGCTTTGCCCCAGCTGTCAGAAGCTTAGTTAAATAATGAATCTGCCCCTCTCTTGCCTCTGTGGAGAAGCTAAAGAGGGGGTCAGACTAACGTAATGTAAAATACTGGCTTGCTTAGCGAGTACCACTTCCTCCCGATTCGGCCCATACCTGGCGCAAACTCGGGACCTCTGCCTTACTAGAACATGTGATCACCCTCCTGAAGCGTCTTACCGGCCGGTGCCACACTTCAAGCTGGCTATTCGCTGGGGCAAGTGGGGACACTTCAAACTGAGGAGAAAGTTTCACATATCCACATGTGATACATTCACCCCACAAACTTACTCAACAGCGACCCCAGCGTTGAACTGAGCGCAACTGTAAATTTGGGTCACGGCACCATTGTAAAGGACGTCACGCTGCTTGCTTAGTGAGTACCACCTCCCGATCCGACCCCATATTCTGGGGAGGGGGGGGGGTTGTCGGGGGAGGTTCTCTTCTGCACTGTTCAACCAATCCAGTAAATGTCGAGGAGAAGTTCAGAGGGAGTGTAGCCTTGTTATCGTCCGAAAGCGGAAGTCACATCACAGGCTTCCTTCCACAGGCTTCCTTCCAACCGACAGACAGTAGAGAGAGAAGCCACTCTGCATTGTTATAGCCAAGTTCAACTTCCCAGGCAGCCTTAGTCAAGCCACATGGGGTAACATCTCATGGGGTGCATAGAACATCCAGCCATGCCTAGTGCCCATCCCCCTCGACATTAGCATAGAATCTGACCAATGCCATGCCTTACCATAGAAATAGATAGGGTGCACTCAGTATGTTCACCAACCCTCATCGAAGTTGAATACAGAAAACAGACAATGGTAGACAATGTCAAAATATTATATATATATATATATATATATATATATATATATTTGATTTTTCTCACGTCAAATAAGTCAGCGGTCAAACGTCCCAGTTATTAGAAACTTGACTTCCAGGTGCCAGCATGTTTATTATTCACATGCATTTGATATCCCAACAGGTGTTAACAAATGTATGCTGCACATCACCCCAGCATGATGCTCGACTGAAGTCACATCACAGGCTGCTGCACAAGGTCTCCTCTACAAACACAGAGGGTAAAGAAAGGTGAAGAAAGACTGAGGTTGAAAAGAGAGGAGGTAATGTGTAAGTGGGGGGAAAAGCAGTGAATGCAGTGAATAATAGAGGAGGGTAGATGTATTCTGTATCAATATGAAGACTAGAAGAGAAGATGAAGGAAAAGTCAAGAAAGTGAGTGGAATGGCACAGAAACACAGCAAAAGACACACACACACTCACCTGAAATCATACACCTATTGCGTTACAACCAAGGGCACAGGAGGCTTTTAGTGAGGTTGTAGGAGGAGATGCTAGGGGAAAAAAACAAAAGGACTGAAGACGAAGAAGAACATTCTTTGCATTTTTTGATCTGATATACAGTTGAAGTCAGAAGTTCACATACACTTGGAGTCCACTCCACAAATTTATTGTTAACAAACTACAGTTTTGGCAAGTCGGTTAGGACATCTACCTTGTGCATGACACAAGTAATTTTTCCAAAAATAGTTTACACACAGATTATTTCACTTATAATTCACTGTATCACAATTCCAGTGGGTCAGAAGTTTACATACACTCAGAAGTTTACATAGACTGCCTTTAAACAACTTGGAAAATTCCAGAAAATCATGTCATGGCTTTAGAAGCTTCTGATAGGCTAATTGACATCAAAATTTTTACAAACTAATAAAAAATGTCTTGCGTCAACAAGTATTCAACCCCTTTTGTTATGGCAAAGCTAAGTAAGTTTAGGAGTAAAAATGTGCTTAAGTCACAAAATAAATTGCATGGACTCACTGTGTGCAAATAGTTAACATGATTTTTGAACGACTACCTCATCTCTGTTCCCCAAACAAGGTCCCTCAGTCGAGCAGTGAATTTCAAACACAGATTCTACCACAAAGACCAGGGAGGTTTTCCAATGCCTTGCAAAGAAGGGTACCCACAGTTGAAGTCGAAAGTTTACATACACTTAGTTTGGAGTCATTAAAACTAATTTTTCTTGTTAACAAACTATAGTTTTGGCAAGTCAGTTAGGACATCTACTTTGTGCATGACACAAGTCATTTTTCCAACAATTGTTTACAGACAGATTATTTCACTTATAATTCACTGTATCACAATTCCAGTGAATTTCAGAAGTTTACATACACTACGTTGACTGTGCCTTTAAACAGCTTGGAAAATTCCAGAAAATGATGTCATGGTTTTGGAAGCTTCTGATAGGCTAATTGACATCATTTGAGTCAATTAGAGGTGTACCTGTGAATGTATTTCAAGGACTAACTTCAAACTCAGTGCCTCTTTGCTTGACATCATGGGAAAATCAAAAGAAATCAGCCAAGACCTAAAAAAAATATATAGACCTCCACAAGTCTGGTTCATCCTTGGGAGCAATTTCCAAACACCTGAAGGTACCACATTCATCTGTACAAACAATAGTATGCAAGTATAAACACCATGGGACCACGCAGCCGTCATACCGATCTGGAAGGAGACGCGCTCTGTCTCCTAGAGATGAACGTACTTTGGTGCGAAAAGTGCAAATCAATCCCAGAACAACAGCAAAGGACCTTGTGAAGATGCTGGAGGAAACAGGTACAAATGTATCTATATCCACAGTAAAACAGGCCATATATCGACATAATCTGAAAGGCCACTCAGCAAGGAGGAAGCCACTGCTCCAAAACCGTCATAAAAAAGCCAGACTGTGGTTTGCAACTTGCACATGGGGACAAAGATCGTACTTTTTGGAGAAACGTCCTCTGGTCTGATGAAACAAAAATAGAACTGTATGGCCATAATGACCATCGTTATGTTTGGAGGAAAAAGGGGGAGGCTTGCGAGCCGAAAAAACACCATCCCAACCGTTAAGCATGTGGGTGGCAACATCATGTTGTGGGGGGTGCTTTGCTGCGGGAGGGACTGGTGCACGTCACAATATAGATGGCATCATGAGGAATGAAAAATGATGTGGATGTATTGAAGCAACAACTCAAGACATCAGTTAAAGCTTGGTCGCAAATGAGTCTTCCAAATAGACAATGACCCCAAGCATACTTCCAAAGTTGTGGCAAAATGGCTTAAGGACAACGAAGTCAAGGTATTGGAGTGGCCATCACAAAGCCCTGACCTCAATCCTATAGACAATTCGTGTGCAGAACTGAAAAAGCATATGTGTGAGCAAGGAGGTCTACAAACCTGACTCAGTTACACCAGCTCTGTCAGGAGGAATGGGCCAAAATTCACCCAACTTATTGTGGGAAGCTTGTGGAACGCTACCTGAAACATTTGACCCAAGTTGAACAATTTAAAGGCAATGCTACCAAATACTAATTGAGTGTATGTAAATGTCTGACCCACTGGGAATGTGATGAAATAAATACAAGCTGAAATAAATCATTCTCTCTACTATTATTCTGACATTTCACATTCTTAAAATAAAGTGGTGATCCTAACTGACCTAAAACAGGGAATTTTTACTCTGATTAAATGTCAGGAATTGTGAAAAACTGAGTTTAAATGTATTTGGCTAAGGTGTATGTACACCTCCGACTACAACTGTACTTCAATGTGTATTGAGAATGCTTAGCAGAAGTTCCACTTTTATTAGTACAGGTTTGTCCAAATCCAAGAACAAAACAAATGTTGACTTGAGGGCGGCAATAGCCTTTGCATAAAACAATCATTATTATTAGGCCATACCTTTCACCATTCATCAGAGCCAACCATCATTTGTAATCATTTATAAGATATAATCCCATTAATTAAGTTTTCAATTCCAACCTCCCAATCAAATTGATCCCATATCTAGCATTTGACCCCAGTTTTAAAGGTTGGCAATACTATCTAAAGAGCATTTGAAATATTTCACCCTGATTACAAAAGCTCTCAGGCTTTTGTCTAAATGACTGAATCTGCAAATATAATTAGCACAGGAAGAAATGCAGCAAGATAGCCGAAGAGCTGTCATCTCCTTCTGCTATTGTTTTCCAGCGCGCGTCCTACAACTGATCTTCATCGCTAACTCTTTCGTTGGTTTCAGGAAATTGGTTGCGATGAAAAGTCATGACCTTGATCTTTCCTTTCGATAAATGTTTTTTTTTTTTTTTGCCTGGTACATGCAAATAGGAGGTGGGTTGGGGTGCAAAGTAAACAGACACAGAATGTTTCATTTTATTGTGTGTTTCGTGGCTGATTAGAAGCCTAATTAAATACACTGTTAAAGAGTTCACTGGCACACAGAGGAGACTCTGACCCTGCAACTTCTCATAGACCCCAGAGATCCTCTAAACAAAGAGATGATTAAATGCACTAAAGAGCACGTACTCAGAGTCTTTAACAAACAACCATCATTAGACCTTTGTTATTATCCGATCCTGTTCTTCATTTACTTTTCACCTAACAGCTGAACATCAATGGGGGTAGAAAGAAAAAGGAAGCCGACCAAACATTAGCTCATTAGGTTGGTGATATACTGTATATACTGTATATACTGTATATCAACTGTTCCAGCTCACGGCAGGGTCGACACACACACATTCAGATGTCATGCCTAGAACAGGAAGGAGAGTCAAATGTGCTTGTGATGTAAATCCATTACAATTCATGGTGAAAACAAAAGAGATGTAAAAAAAATAGCCCACAGTTGGATTTTGTCAGCGATGATGAGCTCTTGAGTGGGGGGAGGGGGGTTTCTTGAGTTTGGGGGGTGGTGGGTACTTGAGTATAGGCCTATGCGGGACCCCAGCATGCAATATCGTTAAGTCTATATCCAATAAACCGTCCACAGAGTGTGATCCATATTGACAATTATAATATTGTATTGTTCCTTATATTGTTCCTTTGAGCTCCCAACATCGTCTCTCCACCCCTCCCACTTTCCTTTTAGTTCAGAAATGCAGTGTACCAGGGCATCTCCCATCCTCCCAATTCATCCATGGAGTAGACGGAATGGCATTCTTATCGAGTCATTCTATTGCTATGAGCCAGGGTTACAGTAAACACCAGTCCTGGTGCAGGAAAACTCTCTCACCTCTCAAGGTCTCAGGGATGCTCTTATACCGTAAAGCAGAGCAGCCTTGACGCAGTGCGTCGTCGACTCTTCGCTATGACAGCCTCAGACACAGAGGACACACGTTACACCACAAACCTCACAGCAGGCGCTTAGCTACTCACAGTGAACTAACACACCACACACTCCTGGAGGTTCTCCCATCCAAAAGGTTAACATGGCTGCGCAGAGGGGATTATGTTTGTCATCCTCTCTCTCCCTCTCTCTGGACTCACTCTAGCTGGTAGTGGAGGGCTGTGGTCAGTAGAATGGTATGGACAAATGGTCAGGGGTCGGGAATTAGTAAGATAAAGCCAGAAAATACGTTGTTGCTATGTAACGGTACATCGGTGAAAGGGGGGATAAACAGCCACAGAGGTTTATCCAAACACGGCAGATACATGGTCGTCAAAACAGGCCATAATACAACTATGTTGGCCAGTTCCTATTTAGTCCATATTTCTCCACCTCCAGCTGTGAGGGCTATTTCAAATGCCACCCGTCCTCTCCTCACCACCTCCATCCACCCCACCACTGACAACAATTACACCTCTCTTCCCTCCTTTGCCCTCCTCCTCCCTCTCAACAGGCTTCTGTGGAATTTATTCAAATATTTTGACATTTCGCCTCTCCTCACTGCCCGAGCAGAAATGATTTGTGACAGACGGAGATGGGGCTCTGTCTGAAGAGCTTCCTCTAACACCCACCAACCCCCCCCCCCCCCAAAATGAGCTTTTACAAAGACCAGTTCTCTCCTCCTTTCTTCTCCACTGCTCCTCCTGTCAACTGCTGCAGCCATTGAAAGCAAAGCTCTGCTCCTGGTTTTCGCCATGCGCCGCATCACTGCCATCGACAAACTGTGTGAAATTGCAGTTCCTGAAGTAGTTTTATGTGCTTTTAGCTCAGTGGCCACCTGTGATCTAGGACACTATGTATGACAACAATGTAAGGGTGTAAAAGTACTGTAACCTGGTAAGCCAAATACTTTAGCACACCCCCTTAAGGTGTCACGTCTTTACCACACAGCAAATTCCCTTGTGTTAAATGAAAACAGATAGTGTTAAATTTGACACTGAGAGTGTAGACCCTAATAAGCAATGGGAGAGTATTACATTAACTCACTGCTTAGTGTAAAGCCTTATTTGCATATATTGCATATATTTTGCCTTTCGAGTGAATCGTAGTTTACCACTCATGACAGTATTTATTAGTGATGGAGACATGGTTGTTGTGTTCATCCATTTTCAGTCCTGTGGATTTCGCCAAGTAAGATCCTTAGCGAATATGTTAACATTAAATCAATCAATGTACAAGCAAAAATATAGATATTGAAACAAACAATTGGAAAAAATCAACCTGCAATAGAGCATGCTGGGAATTGTGATATGGTGGGTGTGGCTTTGGTTCAACTCTGGTATTAACAACACTGGGGTTCTTTTAGTTATTACTGTGTAGTTATTCGTTATACTCCATTTCATTAAAAGCAGTTTATTCTACAAGCAAAACCTAAATGTTGAACCAGTCAGAGTAGTGTCCAGCATAAAAGTTGCTATTGTACTTTTCTATAAGTCGTGGTAGATGGAGTACATTTCTGCAAAATCAAAAAGAGGATGTTATGTCCACTGAAGGAAGCAGCTCAGATAACAAGTGATGTAGAGTACACTGCTGTAGACAGTTCTGCTCTGACAACACAGCCTTTATTTGAATAATGCAGCTTATTAGCTTGGGGAGAGGTTTTTTTTCTGCTCCTGTCTATCCATGGTCACTTTGCTCCGCCACAATAGACAAACAAGGCAACTGAGCAGGAAGGTTGTCATCCATCAACAGAGAGGGAAAGAGAGAAAGAGAGAGAGAGAGAGAGAGAGAGAGAGAGAGAGAGAGAGAGAGAGAGAGAGAGAGAGAGAGAGAGAGAGAGAGAGAGAGAGAGAGAGAGAGAGAGAGAGAGAGAGAGAGAGAGAGAGAGAGAGAGAGAGAGAGAGAGAGAGAGAGAGAGAGAGAGAGAGAGAGAGAGAGAGAGAGAGAGAGAGAGAGGTATGAAGCAGTGCAAGACAAATGCATTTCTGGCTTGTTATTTCCTCACCAATAATACGACTTCTCTACTTTTCACGTTCGTTCTCCCCTGAAACCCTGGTTTCCACTCAGCTTGAAACAAACTCACATACATTTTAAAGTATAATTTATAATTGCAATTAATGATAATAAATTCTTCGAGAAATGTAAACCAGACATATTTCCAAAACTGAACAGCTAGCGAGTGAGTGTTGCTCAGTGTCACATGTGACAGCTCTCACACATTCACACACAGACACCACACACGCACACAAGCCAGTCTATATCAGGCAGTGTCAGAGGAAGGCCCTAAAAATTGTCAAAGACTTCAGCCACCCTAGTCATATACTGTTCTCTCTGCTAACACACGGCAAGCGGTACCTTAGAGGCAAGTCGATGTCCAAAAGGGCTTCTTAAAAGGAACCGCCCCTTTTTCAATTTTCGCCTAAAATGACCCAAATACCCAAATCTGACTGCCTGCAGCTCTGGACCTGAAGCAAGGACATGCATATTCTTGATACCATTTGAAAGGAAACACTTTGAAGTTTGTATTATCCTTTACCAGATATAATGTGCTATATTCTCCTACGTTAATTAAAACAATTATTTTTTTAAATAAAATAAAAAGTTTGTACCATTATCTTTGAAATGCAAGAGAAAGGCTATAATGTATTATTCCAGCCCAGGCACAATTTTGGCCACTAGATGGCAGCAGTGTATGTGCACATTTTTAGACTGATACAATGAACCGTTGCATTTCTGTCACGCTGTTCGTAATAATGGTAATAAGTAAATATTTCACTGTAAGGTCTACTACACCTGTTGTATTCGGCGCATGTGACAAATCAAATGTGATTTGATTTGATTTGAATCAACATGGACAACTTATTGGATTTGCAAAAAGTCATCAACGGAAGTGAATGTCATCTTTTCTTCACCCAAATTCTTACCTAAATCCAATGACAGGGTGAAATGTTATGTTGAGTTCACATTGAATTCACGTTAGTTGACAACCCAACCAAATGTAAATCAAAACTAGACGTTGAACTGACATCTGTGCCCAGTGGGCGCACGCGCACGCGCACACACACACACACACACACACACACACACACACACACACACACACACACACACACACACACACACACATTACAGTTTTGTGGTGAATATTCAAAACTCTTAGTACAAAACTATAAACTGGTAACTATTGTACCACAGAAAGTCATATTCAAACCCTTTTATTGTGCAATCATTTTGTTTGGAGACATTTTTCACCACATAACCATTGATCCAGTTTACTGTGAAATGCCATGAGAACATTGATGTTCTAACAACCAGTTAATCCAATAGCAAAAAATGCAAGATACATGTTTCAAAATTGTCCTTTGAATATTATATTTACATTACACTGCTTTTACATTAGGCAATAGACTTGCACTACAAATCAAAAATATAAAATCAAATTTCCATCATTTCTATGTGTGATCAAAGGCATCATTGAATACATATTTCACAATCATTGATGCAAAAATAAATGCATTGTTCAGATATAATTTCAACATAGGTGTACTGTAATTAAATGAAACAAATCAAATTAATGAAAGAAACATAACATTTAACGGGCATTAGGTTGCATCAAGCCTGTCTTGAGCATTTGGCCATAGGTTCTCATTTACATTACATTTACATTTAAGTCATTTAGCAGACGCTCTTATCCAGAGCGACTTACAAATTGGTGCATTCACCTTATGACATCCAGTGGAACAGCCACTTTACAATAGTGCATCTACATATTTTAAGGGGGGTGAGAAGGATTACTTTATCCTATCCTAGGTATTCCTTAAAGAGGTGGGGTTTCAGGTGTCTCCGGAAGGTGGTGATTGACTCCGCTGTCCTGGCGTCGTGAGGGAGTTTGTTCCACCATTGGGGAGCCAGAGCAGCGAACAGTTTTGACTGGGCTGATCGGGAACTGTACTTCCTCAGTGGTAGGGAGGCGAGCAGGCCAGAGGTGGATGAACGCAGTGCCCTTATTTGGGTGTAGGGCCTGATCAGAGCCTGGAGGTACTGAGGTGCCGTTCCCCTCACAGCTCCGTAGGCAAGCACCATGGTCTTGTAGCGGATGCGAGCTTCAACTGGAAGCCAGTGGAGAGAGCGGAGGAGCGGGGTGACGTGAGAGAACTTGGGAAGGTTGAACACCAGACGGGCTGCGGCGTTCTGGATGAGTTGTAGGGGTTTAATGGCACAGGCAGGGAGCCCAGCCAACAGCGAGTTGCAGTAATCCAGACGGGAGATGACAAGTGCCTGGATTAGGACCTGTGCCGCTTCCTGTGTGAGGCAGGGTCGTACTCTGCGGATGTTGTAGAGCATGAACCTACAGGAACGGGCCACCGCCTTGATGTTAGTTGAGAACGACAGGGTGTTGTCCAGGATCACGCCAAGGTTCTTAGCGCTCTGGGAGGAGGACACAATGGAGTTGTCAACCGTGATGGCGAGATCATGGAACGGGCAGTCCTTCCCGGGAGGAAGAGCAGCTCCGTCTTGCCGAAGTTCAGCTTGAGGTGGTGATCCGTCATCCACACTGATATGCCTGCCAGACATGCAGAGATGCGATTCGCCACCTGGTCATCAGAAGGGGGAAAGGAGAAGATTAATTGTGTGTCGTCTGCATAGCAATGATAGGAGAGACCATGTGAGGTTATGACAGAGCCAAGTGACTTGGTGTATAGCGAGAATAGGAGAGGGCCTAGAACAGAGCCCTGGGGACACCAGTGGTGAGAGCGCATGGTGAGGAGACAGATTCTCGCCACGCCACCTGGTAGGAGCGACCTGTCAGGTAGGACGCAATCCAAGCGTGGGCCACGCCGGAGATGCCCAACTCGGAGAGGGTGGAGAGGAGTATCTGATGGTTCACAGTATCGAAGGCAGCCGATAGGTCTAGAAGGATGAGAGCAGAGGAGAGAGAGTTAGCTTTAGCGGTGCGGAGCGCCTCCGTGATACAGAGAAGAGCAGTCTCAGTTGAATGACTAGTCTTGAAACCTGACTGATTTGGATCAAGAAGGTCATTCTGAGAGAGATAGCGGGAGAGCTGACCAAGGACGGCACGTTCAAGAGTTTTGGAGAGAAAAGAAAGAAGGGATACTGGTCTGTAGTTGTTGACATCGGAGGGATCGAGTGTAGGTTTTTTCAGAAGGGGTGCAACTCTCGCTCTCTTGAAGACGGAAGGGACGTAGCCAGCGGTCAGGGATAAGTTGATGAGCGAGGTGAGGTAAGGGAGAAGGTCTCCGGAAATGGTCTGGAGAAGAGAGGAGGGGATAGGGTCAAGCGGGCAGGTTGTTGGGCGGCCGGCCGTCACAAGACGCGAGATTTTATCTGGAGAGAGAGGGGAGAAAGAGGTCAGAGCACAGGGTAGGGCACTGTGAGCAGAACCAGCGGTGTCGTTTGACTTAGCAAACGAGGATCGGATGTCGTCAACCTTCTTTTCAAAATGGTTGACGAAGTCATCTGCAGAGAGGGAGGAGGGGGGAGGGGGAGGAGGATTCAGGAGGGAGGAGAAGGTGGCAAAGAGCTTCCTAGGGTTAGAGGCAGATGCTTGGAATTTAGAGTGGTAGAAAGTGGCTTTAGCAGCAGAGACAGAGGAGGAAAATGTAGAGAGGAGGGAGTGAAAGGATGCCAGGTCCGCAGGGAGGCGAGTTTTCCTCCATTTCCGCTCGGCTGCCCGGAGCCCTGTTCTGTGAGCTCGCAATGAGTCGTCAAGCCACGGAGCGGGAGGGGAGGACCGAGCCGGCCTGGAAGATAGGGGACATAGAGAGTCAAAGGATGCAGAAAGGGAAGAGAGGAGGGTTGAGGAGGCAGAATCAGGAGATAGGTTGGAGAAGGTTTGAGCAGAGGGAAGAGATGATAGGATGGAAGAGGAGAGAGTAGCGGGGGAGAGAGAGCGAAGGTTGGGACGGCGCGATACCATCCGAGTAGGGGCAGTGTGGGAAGTGTTGGATGAGAGCGAGAGGGAAAAGGATACAAGGTAGTGGTCGGAGACTTGGAGGGGAGTTGCAATGAGGTTAGTGGAAAAACAGCATCTAGTAAAGATGAGGTCGAGCGTATTGCCTGCCTTGTGAGTAGGGGGAAGGTGAGAGGGTGAGGTCAAAAGAGGAGAGGAGTGGAAAGAAGGAGGCAGAGAGGAATGAGTCAAAGGTAGACGTGGGGAGGTTAAAGTCGCCCAGAACTGTGAGAGGTGAGCCATCCTTTATCAAGGCATCAAGCTCATTGATAAACTCTCCGAGGGGACCTGGAGGGCGATAAATGATAAGGATGTTAAGCTTGAAAGGGCTGGTAACTGTGACAGCATGAAATTCAAAGGAGGCGATAGACAGATGGGTAAGGGGAGAAAGAGAGAATGACCACTTGGGAGAGATAAGGATCCCGATGCCACCACCCCGCTGACCAGAAGCTCTCGGGGTGTGCGAGAACACGTGGGCGGACGAAGAGAGAGCAGTAGGAGTAGCAGTGTTATCTGTGGTGATCCATGTTTCTGTCAGTGCCAAGAAGTCGAGGGACTGGAGGGAGGCATAGGCTGAGATGAACTCTGCCTTGTTGGCTGCAGATCGGCAGTTCCAGAGGCTACCGGAGACCTGGAACTCCACGTGGGTCGTGCGCTGGGATCACCAGATTAGGGTGGCAGCGGCCACGCGGTGTGGAGCGTTTGTATGGTCTGTGCAGAGAGGAGAGAACAGGGATAGACAGACACATAGTTGACAGGCTACAGAAGAGGCTACGCTAATGCAAGGAGATTGAATGACAAGTGGACTACACGTCTCAAATGTTCAGAAAGTTAAGCTTACGTAGCAAGAATCTTATTGACTAAAATGATTAAAATGATACAGTACTGCTGAAGTAGGCTAGCTGGCAGTGGCTGCGTTGTTGACTTTGTAGGCTAGCTGGCAGTGGCTGCGTTGTTGACACTACACTAATCAAGTTGTTCCGTTGAGTGTAATAGTTTCTACAGTGCTGCTATTCGGGGCTAGCTGGCTTGCTAGCAGTGTTGATTACGTTACGTTGCGTTAAAAGAACGACAACAATTATCTTTGATACACAGACGGCTATGTAGCTAGCTATGTAGCTAGCTACGATCAAACAAATCAAACCGTTGTGCTGTAATGAAATGAAATGAAAAATGTGATACTACCTGTGGAGCGAAGCGGAATGCGACCGGGTTGTTGAGTGCGGAAGTTCTATTCAGTAGACGTTGGCTAGCTGTTGGCTAGCTAGCAGTGTCTCCTACGTTAAGGACGACAAATAGCTGGCTAGCTAACCTCAGTAAATTAAGATAATCACTCTAAGACTACACGCTCTAAACTACACAATTATCTTGGATACGAAGACAGCAAAGACAACTATGTAGCTAGCTAACACTACACTAATCAAGTCGTTCAGTTGAGTGTAATAGTTTTTACAGTGCTGCTATTCGGTAGACGGTGGACGTATGCTAGCTGGCTAGCTGCTGGGCAGATAGCAGTGTAGACTACGTTAGGACGACGAAATACAAGTTGCAATAGAAGTGCTGACTGTTTCACTATGTTGTCCTCTTTCTTTTCCTTTTTCTTCTGTCCTTCTTTTGTCCTTATTTTGTCTTCCTTTCTTCTGTTAACTAGATATTTTTTGTTGTTCTCATCGACATCCCATTGTTCATGCACCTGGCATGGTAAATCTAAGCCTGACATAGGTCTGTATTGATGCCATTGCATGCCTCATGTACGGCCTGGAGCAGGGTGGCATGCTCATGGGATGGCGATCATACCTTCCACCTGTATTGTAATCATGTATTGTATTTTACAATATTGTATTGTACTTATGTATTGTAGTGGTCCTGTGTGGCTCAGTTGGTAAGAGCATGGCACTAGCAACACGCAAGAGTGGTGGGTTATATTCCCACTAGGGTCACATACAGAAATGTGTGGACTCACTGTTGTCACTTTGGATACAAACGCCTGCTATGTGAATGGCATATATTATAGTTTTACAATACTGCATCGGCCAATGTCAATTTAGTAAAACAGTGTGAAACGCCCCCATCAACAAAAAAACTGCAACTTTTGATACAAGTACTGTATAACATGCTGACCAGACCGCTTGCGCAAGTGCGTCTGCGTGCACCATCGCGCACATGTTGATTTTGTCCACCCACACCAGACACGATCAGGACAAGCAGGTTGAAATGTGAAAACAAACTCTGAACCAACTATATTAATTTGGCGACAGTTCGAAAACCATGAAACATTTCTGGCAATTTAGCTAGCTAGCTTGCTGTTGCTAGATAATTTGTCCTGGGATATAAAAATTGGGTTGTTATTTTACCTGAAATGCACACGGTCCTCTACTCTGAAAACGAATCCACAGATAAAAGGGTCAGCCAAGTTAGTTTCTAGTCATCTCTCCTCCTTCCGGCTTCTTCTTCTTCTTTGGACATTATATAGCGGTTGGCAACCAGGTGCATTAAAGTTGCATTATCATACTATCATACTTCTCAAAATCGGTTGTAGACAAACCAGTTTGTCAGACAAACCAGACAAAACACTGAACCAAAATAGTTAGGTGATTATCAATTAAGAACAGTCAGATGAAGTCAAATCTATTTTAACAAATGAGAAGACAATCATATCAAAAGTAATATGAGCATTGGTTTGTGGAAAGCAATTACTTTACATGAGCATGTATTGCAATGTGAAACATGTATTTCTAGATGAAACACTGACTACATTTGGTGAAAAAGTGTATGTGTATGATTGTGTGTGTGTTTATTTAGTCAATGGGAAATGTGCTTAGAGTTTTGAAAGAACTGCATTTTTGATGATCTGTTTTGAGTTTTGTACTAAGAGCTGTGAACACCACATACTTCTGAATATTGCACCAACACGATTGGAAAAAATGTAATCCACTTTCCAAACCACACATCCCAGAGAGGACAAGCCTGAGCTAACATGAAAACAGGCTATTTCTAGTGAACCAGGGCCTGCTACTGGACACTTCATCATCACTCAATCTCAGTGATCTTCTACTAACTACTATTTCTCCCTCTCTACCTCTTCCTCATCCTTTGCTACCTAGAATGAACTGTGGCAAGCAACCCCTCCACTCACAGTGCCTCACAAGTTGTTATGTCAAAACAGATCAATGTCAACAATAGAGAGTACTGTACTTCTAAACAACAGAATGTGGATGTGGAGGGTTGCAACGTTTGGAAAACAGGTGTAAGTCAGTTGTTGATGAGACTAAAACTAAGCAATAGGCCAATACCCCACTATAGGTGAAAGCTAGAAGTATTCTGCTGTTTTGCTATTATGGCAGACTTGAAAACAGACTCCAGCTTCATAACAGAGTGAGAAACAGCAGTCAACTGCTACAGACAGCCCGTGCTAATAAACGTGTAACATGATAGAAATCGAATTAGTTCAATTCCATCCATCTCATTGATGAAGAGCCAATCAAAATCAAAACGAAACATTCCATGCAGATTGTGTTTTGGAATTCAAATAGGCAATGCTTCAAAATGACAAATCAGTGCATCAGAGTGGTGCATGTTGATTGATTCCGTCCATGAAACTCCTAATAGATTTAGTCCTCTGTGAATTTGGCACTCGTTAACCTCGCAGCGTTTTCATGTGAGAATGTATTGGAGCCATTTTATCCACCACTCAAAGGCAATTCACTGGGTGATAAATCCTTTGGCTTATCTGGATCCAGGTGGCAGCACAGGGAAGTGCATAGGACAAAAACACACCCACCCGCACTAGCGCACATGTACTGTAAGTGTGTGCATACACACACACAGATGCGCGTGTGCGCGCACACACACACGCACACACACACACACACACACGCACACACACTCCTATGGCATCTTCAGATAACGCTCTTCTGAATAGGTTGTCATGGTGACCCGGGCGTAAGAAGAGGATGCGGAGCACGGAGAGTGTGATCCAACCGGAACCGAAGAGAGACACTCCACGACCTCAGTGACTGAGCGCAACAGAAATTGCTTCCCCTTTCTCTCCCCCAAAAAGAAAGAAAAAAAGCTGAATTCAATTACACAGCTGAAACCCCAATACTACCCCTCGGGAGTGTTATCAGTGCCATTTAAAGTCTTATTACTCACAAAACCAATAACATTTTGACTCCTTGGTAATGGACCAGTAGATTAGAAAATTTAGATTACATTTAACCTCCTGTAGATTCACATTAAAACACCACAAACTAGTTAGAAACAATAGGTCATTGAGAGTTTAATGAAGCATGTTAGCGTTAGTGCTAGTCGGCTGTATGCTTCTCTTGTGGAATAAAGCCTTACTTTGCACTTATCCTGCAGCAAAGCCAGGGCAGCGTCGCATTTGGGCAATACGACGTATTTCATTAGATTAATGAATTTCTGTAGCGTCTCCCAGGGCTCGACGAGCTCCTCGTGGTGACAGAGTAACAACAGATTATATATTAGGGGAGGCCCGCGACGCTCCAGGCAGACTGATATGGTTCGGTCCCTCGTGACAGAACTGCAATATGTGACAGGTACAATGGCTGTGTAAACTGTATCCCGTTTTACCTCCTACGAAATTGCGGAATGCAAATAATTTACCCCCACAAATTAGTTTATGTGAGAGAATTTTGGGGGGGATTGTTAAGTCATTCAATATTTAATTCTGAAGGTGGTGTTAATGGTAAATAAATAAAACATTGTGGGGGTGACAACAGAACGGTAAACTCAGTCCTACCAGTTCCTTTTTTTCAGACGATTGTGTCGAACTCGACTGCACTCTCACAGACGATACCATAGTGTGAAAAGGGTACTGTAAAGCCACCTTGGCTCGGACCAGAACCAAAGGTCCATAGATAACTGGTGGAGTTACCACCCATTGAAAGCTAATAACAAGGTTTGATATAAAGGTTCTCTATGATCTGAGAGGACTTGGAGCAGATGGAATCATTTTCCTTGCCATTCTTTTTTTTATCACTCTATCCAGACAGATAAGATCCGAGATCAAGAAGGACAGGAGACAAGGAGAGAAACCTGGGTCGTATTCAGTAGTGCACACTGTAGCAAAACGTAGAGAAACATTTGTCATGGTAAATGGAAACTATTTTCTTGTTGGGCAAATACAGGTTGTCCCTCCCTGTTTTAGTCTTAGTACCTAGTGAATTACAACCCAGGTGGGCGAGGCACGTAGGTATAAATGCACTGTGATTGGACATTTAATTTTTGGGGGGGTATTTAAATGTGAGTGCAGTACAGTCCTCTACACATGTCTTCTCTGGCATTAGTGGGGTCAGCGGGGTTCTGCTTAATAGCCAACAGGTCACTGTTCTGTGGTAAAACACTGCCCTCTATAGGTCCTCATACCAAACTGTACTATATATTTATACACCAGGGCTCTCAACCCTGTTCCGGGAGAGCCACCGTCCTGTAGGTTTTCACTCCAATCCTAATCTAGCGCATCTAGTTCTAATAATTAGCTGGTTAACAAGCTGAACCAGGTTAGGTACAACTGGGGTTGGAGCGAAAACCTAGAGGACAGTAGCTCTCCAGGAACAGGGTTGGAGAGCCCTGTTTATACCCCTCTGTGGAGTTCTAATACCATTTCAACTGTAGTGGGTCTGACAACTGAACCATTTTGACGATAGAAGCAAACTGTAAACTGTCATCCAATCATCCGGGGCTACTATGAACCAACACAACTGTGAAACATCTCGGTATAAACCATGGAGACTGAAATATACTATTGTGCACTTAAACCCTCAGACACCTCCAAAGTCTTTACTAAACTGCACAGAGGACAAGTATTAAGAGAATGTGTTTTCTCTAGACTTGAGCTCTGAATGACACAGACCTTCACCACCAGGGGAATTCTGCAATATCAGCACACACACGCACGCACGCACGCACGCACGCACGCACGCACGCACGCACGCACGCACGCACACACACACACACACACACACACACACACACACACACACACACACACACACACACACACACACACACACACACACACACACACACACACACACCTCCAGCCTGAGCGTGTTTGCAAACAGCTGAATAATTGAGCCACATTCAACACATTCAAATCCACTGCCATTCCAGGCCGAGAAAAGAGGAGGAGAGGAGGAGAGAAAGAGAGAGCGAGACAGATGGTCTAGCGTAGATAGTGCTAGAGACTGGGAACTGGGAGTGTACTCTGAAGGATGGGTCCCGGCATTGTTCTGGCCGCGAGGGCCACTCTGTCAAGGCACGTTCCATTGGTCCCCAAAGAGCCCAGGTCTTACAGTGTCAGTGTCCCCATCCCCGACGCATTATCATCCCCTCATTTTTTAATTTCTCAAACGCAATCAAGTGTGACACAAACTGTTTACCTAGCGTGTCTGCCCCCACAACCAGGAAGGGAAAAAACAGAAACACCCGCCAGGATCTCGGCACCAAAATAATCCCCCGCAAAGCCAGAGAGTTTAAAGAGGCTTTGCCAATATCCCTCTGCTCTTCAGAAAAAAAGAGAAGATAAAAAGAAGGAAAAAACATGAGAAAAAAGCTGTTAAATTTGCCCCTCAGTCTCATTTGGGATTGTTAATTATTGTTTTTAGAGCCCAACAATTGGGGTATTAGGGCATAAGCAGCTGAAGATAACATCCAGGGGAAGGGAAGGATGGATGTAGGGAAGAAGGGAAGGGGAGTGTCGCATGGGGAGAGAGATAATGGACCAACAGAAGGGAAGCCATGATAGGGCCTGGTCCATAGTGGTGTCTCCGTCTGTGCTCTGTGTCTGGGTATAAAGGCCTGAACTCTTAGTCTCTCTCTTTCTTTCTCTCTCACCTTTTCTCTTTCTCTTGCTCTCTCACTTTCTCTCTGCCCTCTTTTTCTTTCTCCCAGAGGAGAAGTCAACATTAGAGTCACTAACCTCAAAGTATATCAGTGCTTGCTTGAGACATCCCCACAGACCAACCACATAGAGAAACAACTAGATCTGCTGATAGAGCCACGTATGAAAGACTCATAGAGTGGCAAAATGATCTTAAGGTTTACCATGACAGTCTATAAATCAAACCTAAGTGCTGACTCAAAACATTACACACACTCTGTTGCATGAAGACCCTCTATGGTACTCCATATAGCTCATACAATATGTACAGGTGCCACATTTAGTTATGAGCACAAATGGCAAAAGCGAAACCAGACACATAGTAATCTGAAACACAACCAAAACAAACAGCAAATGCATCCAACACATTTGTGTAGTCATTGCAACACATTTGTGTAGTCATTGCATGCTATGATGTAGTCATTGCATCCTATGAATATGGGACCAAATACTTAACGTTTTACTACTTTAATACACATAAGTGAATTTGTCCCAATACATTTGGTCCCCTAAAAGTGGGGGACTATGTACAAAAAGTGCTGTAATTTCTAAATGTATCGCCTAATATGGATGAAATACCCTCAAATTAAAGCTGACAGTCTGCACTTTAAATTCATAGTCATTGTTTGATTTCAAATCCAAACTTCTGGAGTATAGAAACAAAAGAAGAAAACATTTGTCACAGTCCCAATAATTTCAGGGGGGCCACTGTATATAAACACAAACACAAACACATACAGTACCAGTCAGAAGTTTGGACACACCTACTCAATGAAGGGTTTTTCTTAAATTTTTAACTCTTTTCTACATTGTACAATAATAGTGAAGACATCAAAACTTTGAAATAACACATATGGAATTATGTACTCACCAAAAAAGTGTTAAACAAATCAAAATATATTTTATATTTCAGATTCTTCAAATTAGCCACTATTAGTCACCTGGAATGTATTTCAATTAACAGGTGTACCTGGTTAAAAGTTTATATGTGGAATTTCTTTCCTTCTTAATGCGTTTGAGCTGATCAGTTGTGTTGTGACAAGGTAGAGTTGGTATACAGAAGATATCCCTATTTGGTAAAATACCAAGTCCATATTATGGCAAGAACAGCTCAAATAAGTGAAGACAAATGACAGTTCATCATTACTTTCAGACATAAATGTCAGTCAATTCAGAAAATTTCAAGAACTTGGAAAGTTTCTTCAAGTGCAGTCGCAAAAACCATCAAGCGCTATGATAAAACTGGCTCTCATGAGGACCGCCACAGGAAAGGAAGACTGAAAGTTACCTCTGCTGCAGAGGGGTAAGTTCACTAGAGCTACCTACCAGCCTCAGAAATTGCAGCCCAAATACATGCTTCACAGAGTTCAAGTAACAGACACATCTCAATGTCAACTGTTCAGTGGAAACTGTGTGAATCAGGCCTTCATGGTCAAATTTCTGCGAAGAAATCACTACAAAAGGACACCAATGACAAGAAGAGACTGGCTTGGGCCCAGAAACACGAGCAATGAACATTAGACCAGTGGAAATCTGTCCTTTGGTCTAATGATTCCAAATTGTAGTTTTTTGGTTTCAACCTCCATGTCTTTGTGAGATGCAGAATAGGTTAATGGATGATCTCAGCATGTGTTGTTGCCACCGTGAAGCATGGAGGAGGAGGTGTGATGGTGGTTTGCTGGTGGCATTGGCTGTGATTTATCTAGAATTCAAGGCACACTCTTCAGCAATACACCATCCCATCTGGTTTGAGCTTAGTGGGACTATCACTTGATTTCAACAGGAAAATGACCCAACACAAGGGCTATTTGGCCAAGGAGAGTGATGGAGTGCTGCATCAGATGACCTGGCCTCCACAATCACCTGACCTCAACCCAATTGAGATGGTTTGGGATGAGTTGGACTGCAGAGCGAAGAAAAAGCAGCCAACAACTGCTCAGCATATGTGGGAACTCCAAGATTATTGGAAAATCATTCCTCATTAAGCTGGTTGAGAGAATGTCAAGAGTGTGCAAAGCTGTCATCAAGGCAAAGGGTGGCTACTTCGAAGAATGTCAAATATAAAATCTATTTGGATTTTTTTTTTTAAGTTTAGGTTACTACATTCTATGTGTTATTTCACAGTTTTGATGTCTTCACTATTATTCTACAATGTAGAAAATAGTAAAAATAAAGAAAAACCTTTGAATGATTAGGTGTGTCTAAACTTCTGACTGTACTGTACATGCACGCACGCACACACACACACACACACACACACAGAGAGAGAGAGACACTGGCACGTATCCTGTGAACGAGCGGGGCGGCCAAAGTCATCTGGAAGCCTCCACATGCCAATGAATAAATAAAGCTGTAATTAGTAAAGAAAACAGTGCCACCTGTTGGTGTCAAGTCCCCCTGAACCCAGGCATTGTGGGGAACACCTGAGCCTGTGGAGTTTGCGGCGGGCGGCTGGGTGTGGGGGTACTGTGCTCGTTGTG
Source organism: Oncorhynchus gorbuscha (assembly GCF_021184085.1). Taxonomy (NCBI): domain Eukaryota; kingdom Metazoa; phylum Chordata; class Actinopteri; order Salmoniformes; family Salmonidae; genus Oncorhynchus; species Oncorhynchus gorbuscha. The sequence goes on from NC_060187.1 coordinate 53,962,438, forward strand.
GAGGTACTGTGGCGTGTCCCGGGGTCCATCGGGGCCCACTGGGACCCACCTGGCAGAGGAGGGCTGATTCTGGAGGATGACCAGCTGGCCCGGAGGCCATAGTGGCCCTTGTCCCCCAGGGCCCCAGACAGACAGTGGAAGGCAGATGGATGGGTCACTGCCACTGCCAGAGGGCCAAGGGAAGGGCCAGCCAAAACCATCAAACCACACACATTCATACTTACAGTGGAACAGATCAATATGCTTGAATATGTTGATATACAGTGAATTTAGCAATGGCTAGTGAAATGTACAGGCAGAAATCTTACTTAAAAAGCATCATAAAATCTCATAACATATGTATCATATATTAGAACTTGAATTCGCCCACATTACGATTCAAGCACAAATTGTTCAACTCACTCCTTACACTTTTTGAAACCGACACATTTTTTTCCTGTAATACTAACATACCACTAACTTCTCATACTTCTTGTGTATGGGCCTACTCTTAAATATACTGAGCTAACAATCTCAGATTCATTCTCTAGTCGTGAATTCACATTCATGGTATAACAACTAGATTTGTTGTTGTTGTTGTTGTAAATATAATAGTTGGAGTTAATCTGTTAAAGTTTGTTAGTGTAACTCTATGAGAGTGTAGTGTGTGGATTGGTTTGAGAGAGCGTACAGTACTGTATGGTGGCTGTAATGGTGGTGTCTGAGGTTGAGGACACCACCAGCTCCCCTCAGTCAGTCCAGAGCCACAGATGCTCCAGTGTTTGTGTGTTGACTCAGTGTAATTTGTTTGCTCTAATTTGTTTTGGTGTGCCAGGGGAGTTCCCTTTTTAATTTTCCTCTCTGTGTTTATCCCTCTTTGTGGAGTGCTGATCTGTTAAGCGTGAGAAAAAGAGGGAGAGGGCTAAGGAGCGAGAGAGGGAGAAAAAGAAAGAGAGGGGGCACAGAGAAAGAAAGAGGCAGTGAGAGAGGTGGGATGTTTCAGAACAGGATTTTTTTTTAAAAGGAGCTGTGCAGATTGTTTTAAGCTCTGTGTGTCCCTTTGGGCCCAAAGGCCTCGCTCGAAGCCTGCACCTGCTCCATCCCTGGGGATCCTGGTTCCTGATCCGTGGCCCTCTCTCCCCCAGCCCAGCACCACCACACAGCCCCCTCTCCCCAGCCTTCTCTCCTCCTCCTCTAACCCCTCCTTGCCTCCAGCTCCTGGCAGAGCCTTAATCAGCCCGCCTCCGCGCCTGGATGCCTGCCACTCGTTAGCCTGATTGAAAACACTGTGGCTCACATGCTAAACACACACAGACCCAAGCACACACAATAAATGCAGAGTAATAATATAGGGTACTAATATGTAGAATACTAATATATGCACACAAGCAAATAATGTTAGAGGTGAAAATAATTGGGAAATTAATTATTTTAAATACTGAATGCGCAAATGTAGTACATTTACAGTATAAAATACCAACATTCAGACACACAGTAACACAACTCATACACAGATCCTTTTTTAAATATATTTTTTAATATCACAGCTATTGTTTAATGAAATCATTGAGAGTAATCAGTCATACAGCCACCTCACCTACGGGTTATCATAATTGGACATTCATAGGTAGTTTGTCAGTATGTTACAGTGAATTCATGAGTTTATCACACTTATGTACATTTCCCTGTAAGGTAATGTTTCCACTAACAGGACATACACTGTTCTAATATAGCTTGACAAAGTAGTCGCACTGATATAATGAGTTATCCATATGTAGCATGGTAAAAACACATCCCATAATATAACGCAGGTTGACGTTTTTGGGGGGATGAATCGTGTTCTGGAGGCAGCTCTGCCTCATATGATGCCACCTCCTCTGCTGTTCTCTCATTGCAGGTCTGGTCTGCCCATACTTCTAAAATAAAATCATTTCAAACAATAAGACAATGCAATTCAATCAAACACCCTCAAAGATATTTGTTCAATTACAGACACAAAAAGTCTAATTAAAAGACACTTAAAGGACAGTTGAGAAAAGGTTTAGACAGATCCGTGTCTTGGTCCCCATTGTTTTGCAATGTTATGTTTCATCATTGGGAGGTAGGGTGACTATAATCCTAGCAGATTGACATCTTACTCTTTTATTTGGTCTTTTGTCCATGTGCCTTTGCAAACAACTATTTACTTTGACATTGCAACTTTGCGAATAAACATGATCTTCTCTCAAGGTCATCCTGATACACCTATCAATAGTTCAACTTGAATGCCTAGCTACCACACAGACATCCAGTGACCTGTGTCATTTATGTACATGTCTCATTCCATTCATTTGGCCTCACCATCTTATCACGACAATCCCCAGCGTCCGAGTTGCATTAGTTTTGCCCATTTTAAACAACATGCAACAAAAATCTCTCCGTGAGAGCAATAAAGATGCAAACGATAAAACATCGCAAACTTAAGTTAATCTCAAATAAAAACAAAGTGCTGGTTTCACTGTTTTCAAATAAGTTGAGAGTTACTGAGTAAAGAAAGCAAAAATCAATCTGCATTCACGATTCACATTCAACCCCTCTTTTCATAACTTCTGTGCACTAAGGCTTATAGCATAACTGGTAACGTAGTCATATTACAACCCACTATCATCCTTCCGGTCTCTTTCTCTCAGACGCGCACGCACGCCCGCCCGCCCGCACGCACGCACGCACACACACGCACACACACGCACACACACGCACACACACGTAAAGGGATAACACTACTTGCTACAAACGGGCCTTTCCATTCTGTTTCAGAAACGTTCTGTATTCGTATGGTGTTAATACTGAGGTGAAAACGAATGCATTGTATTATTGTTATTATTTCATTAAACAATGCAGCTGTTTTTATCTCAATATCAAATCATTTCTGTGTAATATTTAAGTACCTTACTGTGACTGTTTTCAATTAAAATGGTCAAAAAGAAAGAAAAACAGCTTCTTAGCAAAGAGCAAATTCTCAAGCAAAAATGTAGCTAGGACTGTCTGGAAGTGGTCTGGGTGAGGGTGGGGAAAACTGAAAACTAAGCTGTTATTGGCACAGGTTTGGAACTCTATTTCTTTATGGTCTATTCTTATTGGTCTGATGTCACCAGGCAGGCCAAAACTCCATCCCACCAAAACAGACTGAAAAGCACTGTCTTTTCAAACAGCTCTTACACTAAAAGGGCCTTATCATCATTTTCACAATATCATTCCAAGCTCATAGTTTGGAAATGTATATAAAACACAGGAATATCACGTTTTGACTTCATTGGGCCTTTAACATTCCAAGTGGCAGAAACCGACAGGACTCGAGACCATAGAGCTAAATAGACAGCAGGATGAATGTATAGATACAGCACCCTCTAGTGGTGAGATACAAGAGTCGACTCTACTCCGACAAGAATGTTCCATCTCCAGTTCCTTTTGCGCATCCCAATCTCCTTTACTAGAGTGAAGTTAGACACAGTTGATGGAAAGGCCAGTGATTATGGCTGATGCTCAGCAGCAAGCCACAAACCATAGGACTACTGGTAGAATAGCCCACCGTTAGTAAGACACAGACTAGAGCAGCCACCCAAGTCAAAGACTCTTTATATATCACTCTTTACAATGTGTCAAAATGACTGACCTCGGTTTTCTCTAAAAACTCCAGTGTTTTCATGTTTCTGCTACCATCATCATCGTCGTCTCTCTTTCACTAGCTACATTTCTAAAGAAACAGCCATGTTGTCTGTATTCCATGGACAGACACTCCACTCACTGGTTCAACCAACAATCTCTCTCATGACGTTTTACACTAGCCTGTAGCCTTGGACAACTGACACAAAATAAGGCAATGTCTGTGATAGTGCCATATTGACAATGTCACAATCACTCAGGGTGAGGAAATCACATTGTAACACATGTAACACGGGGTTCGATTTATACGCTCTGCATACAAATACACAGTTAGGATATAGTTTTCAGTCATCATGGAATATAACTGCGCCTCCATGTGTGAGCACAGATCTCTGGAAGAGAGGGAGGGGCAGCAGGAGAAGCAAGAACTGTGCCTCTCTGTTCCGCAGCTCTATGATGCCAAGCCAGATAGCAGCGCCCTGACTAGTTTGGAGTTCCCGGGCCGTCTGACTGCCTCAGCCAAACCCACCCCACCTGCCTTGGTAAGGATGGGTCAAGGGTTGGGAGGTTTGCGACTGGAAGGGGCAGGATTAGGAGGGTCAGGACTAGGAGGGTCACACTTAAGCTGCGGCCCATTGTCCGAGCCCGTGCCCACGTCCGAGTCGAACAGCGAGTGGTCCGTATCGGGGGAGTGAGTGTGTGAGTGTGTGTGTTTGTCAGAGGCTTCACTCTCCTCCATGGTGTCTGTCCGGGAGAACAGGCCAAAGTCCATCAGGCCTGTAGAAGAGCCCTCGCTGCTGTCAGTGTCTGCTCCGTCATAGTACACGTCCTCTATGTCCACGAACCACTCAGGCCAGAACTTTCTCCGCATGCGCTCACAGAACATGGCCAGGTTGATGAGCTCGCCTAAACCACAGTGGACAGGGGATAGAGGAAGTACAGGTTCCAACGTCAGTACTCAAGGAAAAATGTACATCAGTGTCAGAGCGTCCTCTGATTTCATACTCAGACTTTGATTGTCAGATTTTGTACAGTACTAAAAATAAAGAGAGACTGGTCTTTTGTCTCTGATTGTCTCTGTTCTCTAAAGACAAACCATGATTAGTAAATGTGCAACAAAACTGCACATTACAGTCTTTCACTGTCATCTAGTGGAAGAAGTAGGCAAGTACACCTGGAGAAAAAAATGAGGCCATTGCATCCTATTCCACACATGCCTTTAAATCTATACAATACATTAGGTACATAATTTGTTATACAATCTTGATAACAACATAATAACACAATAATAGCACAATCACAATTCACACTTAAAATCAACCAATTATGATGCTTTGGTATTTTGAGTATGAGTAAAACATTTCAACCAGAGGCTGAGAGATTGAACTGACCTTTGATGAGCTGTTCAGGACGTGTGCCGGGTAGTGTCCACATAGCCTGGGCCAGGTGACCAAACACAGCAGCATCTACTGTCGACATCTTAGGCCCCATGAAGTACTTCTTATCTCCTGCAGGACAGATGAACAGCTGGGGTCGGTAACAGATATCAACCAACTATCAGTCAAGAGAACACCATAAGAAAGGCCTGCTGAGTGCCTCAGACTCTTCACGGAGCAGCTTGTAAATTACAAGCAAAACAGCGAAAGCAACTTTGTATTTAAGTGGGATCGAGTATTTTGCAACTCATGATTACATTTTCTGTCGTCGTTGGAAAGACAACTGGTTGCTGTTCAGAGTTAACTTGGATACTAAGGAGATCCTGAGGAAAATCGACGAGTATCAACAGCTTTATGCTATGGAGGAACAACATACTCCACTGTGGAAAGATCCGGCTAACTCACAAAATAGCTCTAACCCAACAAAAAAAAGAGGATGATTTACTTACCGTTTAAGTAGAGGATAGTGCTCTTGCTGGAATCCATGCAACACTTGAAAATTCACCCCATACAGATCCAATCAGTCAATATGATTGAGAACATCATCAGAAATCACGCGATATGAATCAGCAGGGCTGCGTGGGAGTTCGGAGTTTAGCCAGAGTGAAATTCTCACACTCCAATGAGAGAACAAGGCACTCACAGCCAAGGTAACCTTCGATTCCAACATGGATTGTCTACTCAGGGAAAACAGGGTGATGAGGGAGTCACTACTATACATACAAAGCCGTAGCATGCGTGAAAATCTCATATTTTCTGGGATTCCTAAGGACGCATCCAATAATCCAGAGGGGGTGATCAGAGAGTTCATGCCATCTGCCTTGAAACTTCCTCTCTAGAGACTGTAAATAAGGTGGCTTTCCACCGAGTGCACAGACTTGAAGCGACAAGATCAAGAGCCCCCGACCGATCATCGCAAAGTTTGAACACTGCCAATGACAGGAGCTGATCAAAAGCAGGGGAAGGGAGCTTAAAGGGACAAAATTCGGTCTCAATGACCAATTTCCCCGGGAGGCAAACGAACGCCGCAAGAGGCTGTATCCTGTACAGAGCAGAGGCGGGAGAGGGGTAAGCGTGCCTTTCTCATTTTGGACAAACTCTTTATAGCTGGACAGTTCTTCCAAGACAGCTTCATAACACCATGGTTGTACTAAATTCTACGGGGACGTCAGGTTACGGGAAAAAAAGTATGGGACTATAAAAATATCTGAACCGTACGAAGTTGATATGAAACCACACGCAATCAATTACATGCTCGCTTACACATACGGACTTATACATACACACACACTTGATCTCGCTCTCTTCTCCCCTCTCAATTGTTGAGAACTTTTTTTTGTTTATCTAACTTTTATATGTCTTTGTCTACATATTTATCTATGTTTACAACAAGCAAGGGGAAGATATCAGAATAGGGACATTGGGGAATAATAAAATATTGTACAGGATACATTTGTACTGTAGTGACGCAGTCTATCTTTCATTTCACCTTTATTTAACTAGGCAAGTCAGTTAAGAACAAATTCTTATTTTCATTGACGGCCTTATGAACAGTGGGTTATCTGCCTTGTTCAGAACGACAGATTTGTACCTTGTCAGCTCGGGGATTCGAACTTGCAAACTTTCGGTTATTAGCCCAATGCTCTAACCACTAGGCTACCCTGCCGCACTCTATGGTAATGCAAGGTTGTAAAGGGATTTTTTAAATCAATAATGACTAATTATGTATACATTTCAATCAGGACTGACTAATCAGAATACTATTATGTTGCTGTATAGATGTATGAATTTTCTTTTAATCCTAGTACTGAATATAATAGCGTTAGCTAACAAGTAGGCATAGAAGTTAAAGATAGAACATATGAGAAACTGTTTGTTAACCAAGCCTGTATGCCCAGGATTTATGCACTACAGGTGAACTACAGGATAAGGTGATTCACTCAACCCAGTCCCCGAGGAGAATAGACGGGAAGCAGCACGGTGGGGAGGGGCCAGACCAAGCACTCCTGGTGACTGCCGTCGCGGTGAGGATAGCCGAAAGAGCTCCCGGGGTGCGTATCACACATTGTAGGAGGGTAGGACACACTGACACTGTCGAACAATCACAGAGGTAGGAGAGGAACCACAACCTTTTAGGGTAAGGGGGGTCAAACTCCTACTGAAGATTCCCTTATAACCGACTTTTCCCCAGCTGTGAGCGTTCATAGAAGTGAAGGTGTGTTTTGGCCTCTTGCTGGTGATATGTTTTCTGGGAAAAGGGTGGTGCTTCATCGGAGGGCTGTTCGTCTGAGCTGTCTTATCGTGGGTGCCATATTCCTGATACAGCACGTCCCACCTGAGTATGCGGAGAGTGGTAATTGACAATGAGGATTTTATTCCAAACAAGCATAAGAGATCCCTAGATCTGGGTAGACAGGAAGTTAGAGTAGAGGTTGGGAAGGATCTCTCAATGGAGTTTTATGTAGACCAAATGGGGTCTCTAACTACATGGCAGTCTAGGACTCTGAGCCATTATGGTATATATCGGTGCAGGTCCCCATGTTGGTCGTGGACACAGGTCATAGCTCATACGGAGAGAGAGGGCTATATGAATCCACTCACCCACTACTGTGTTATTGACTTGTTAATTGTTTACTCCATGTGTAACTCTGTGTTGTCTGTTCACACTGCTATGCTTTATCTTGGCCAGGTCGCAGTTGCAAATGAGAACTTGTTCTCAACTAGTTTTTGGTCGACACCCTAGTACGGTTCCGGGTAGAGGAGGTTAGGCCAGTATGGTAAAGCTGTTCACGAAAGCAGGAATGCCAGATAATGACAGTTGCATTGATTTGCACTATTTATATCCACAGGTTCCCATTAAATCAAGACTTCCTCCCTTTACAGTGACCAGAGGAGATTATTACCGTTTGGCCCGGTACAGTACTCTTGGGAAAAATGTAGGGGAAGTTAGTACCTGCAATTGGACAGAGAATATTACCGCTGACGAGACCATGTCTAATTTGACAGGTTGTTTGAACTCTGGGGATTTCAATAAGGTAAAGTGGGCCAGGGCTAACATCTGGAGATTGTGTGGGGTAATGATGTTAGGGCTAGGTTTTACCGACAGATTGGACAGGATTATGCTACCTTGTACATTTGGGAATGCCTTTCACACTCATTCAACTCCAAGAAATGAAGTTGGCCAAACGGGAGAAAAGAAGTACTCCATCTGGGTCTTTTGACGAGAGAATATATATTGATAACATTGGGGTTCTACGGGGGATAGACGAGTTCAAAGCAAGAAATCAGATCGTAGCAGGATTAGAGTTAAGTATTTTCTAGTGGTCCACACTCAAATAAGAATGTGAACTGGATTAATTATATTGAGATGTATTGAGATGAATTCTATTCTGCCAATTCATTCATTACATCTTGGATATGTTTGTTGGCTGGAAAGGGTGAGAGTGGGTGTAGATGATTTGTTTCTCGATGGCACAGCTCCGGACGAATCAGTGACCGAAGCCTCAGCTGGTTTGACCACCCTGGCTCACGGTTTGGCAGAAAACTCTGGGGTGGATCTTTCTTTGACTACTTGGGTTGATAGTATGTTTGGAAAATGGAAAAAATGTTACTACTATGTTATCACTGTATTATGGGTTACCTTCATCTGTGTAACTGTTTTAGTTTTGTGTGAACTGGTTTAGTTTTGTGGCTATTGTCTAATTCCCTGTGTATGAGATCTAATTTCCAGGACTCTGGAGAAATCAATGAGAAAACAGATGGTGCGAAATGGACTGATTCCAAGATCTGACCAGTGGAATGATGGATATATGCCTCAAACCTAAATAGATGAATGAATCCGGGTTCTTCAAATGCGAGGAACTTATGTTTTTGATTAGAGCATTTTGATATTTAGAGATGTTAGGTTGTTTCTTGTTTCGATGAAGATTGTAACGAAAATTCTGATGAGAAGAGTTATGATTCTGATGTTGGCCTAAAAACAGTCAGTGTGAATGCAATAATTGGGTTATGTTTAGGTGATATTTTGATAACAATAAATATTTCTAATACATTTACATTTAACATTTAAGTCACTTAGCAGACGCTCTTATCCAGAGCGACTTACAAATTGGTGCATTCACCTTATGACATCCAGTGGAACAGCCACTTTACAATAGTGCAACTAAATCTTTTAAGGGGGGGGGGGGTGAGAAGGATTACTTTATCCTATCCTAGGTATTCCTTAAAGAGGTGGGGTTTCAGGTGTCTCCGGAAGGTGGTGATTGACTCCGCTGTCCTGGCGTCGTGAGGGAGTTTGTTCCACCATTGGGGGGCCAGAGCAGCGAACAGTTTTGACTGAGCTGAGCGGGAACTGTACTTCCTCAGTGGTAGGGAGGCGAGCAGGCCAGAGGTGGATGAACGCAGTGCCCTTGTTTGGGTGTAGGGCCTGATCAGAGCCTGGAGGTACTGAGGTGCCGTTCCCCTCACAGCTCCGTAGGCAAGCACCATGGACTTGTAGCGGATGCGAGCTTCAACTGGAAGCCAGTGGAGAGAGCGGAGGAGCGGGGTGACGTGAGAGAACTTGGGAAGGTTGAACACCAGACGGGCTGCGGCGTTCTGGATGAGTTGTGGGGGGTTAATGGCACAGGCAGGGAGCCCAGCCAACAGCGAGTTGCAGTAATCCAGACGGGAGATGACAAGTGCCTGGATTAGGACCTGCGCCGCTTCCTGTGTAAGGCAGGGTCGTACTCTGCGGATGTTGTAGAGCATGAACCTACAGGAACGGGCCACCGCCTTGATGTTAGTTGAGAACGACAGGGTGTTGTCCAGGATCACGCCAAGGTTCTTAGCGCTCTGGGAGGAGGACACAATGGAGTTGTCAACCGTGATGGCGAGATCATGGAACTGGCAGTCCTTCCCCGGGAGGAAGAGCAGCTCCGTCTTGCCGAGGTTCAGCTTGAGGTGGTGATCCGTCATCCACACTGATATGTCTGCCAGACATGCAGAGATGCGATTCGCCACCTGGTCATCAGAAGGGGGAAAGGAGAAGATTAATTGTGTGTCGTCTGCATAGCAATGATAGGAGAGACCATGTGAGGTTATGACGGAGCCAAGTGACTTGGTGTATAGCGAGAATAGGAGAGGGCCTAGAACAGAGCCCTGGGGGACACCAGCGGTGAGAGCGCGTGGTGAGGAGACAGATTCTCGCCACGCCACCTGGTAGGAGCGACCTGTCAGGTAGGACGCAATCCAAGCGTGGGCCGCGCCGGAGATGCCCAACTCGGAGAGGGTGGAGAGGAGGATCTGATGGTTCACAGTATCGAAGGCAGCCGATAGGTCTAGAAGGATGAGAGCAGAGGAGAGAGAGTTAGCTTTAGCAGTGCGGAGCGCCTCCGTGATACAGAGAAGAGCAGTCTCAGTTGAATGACTAGTCTTGAAACCTGACTGATTTGGATCAAGATGGTCACTCTGAGAGAGGTAACGGGAGTGCTGGCCAAGGACGGCACGTTCTAGAGTTTTGGAGAGAAAAGAAAGAAGGGATACTGGTCTGTAGTTGTTGACATCGGAGGGATCGAGTGTAGGTTTTTTCAGAAGGGGTGCAACTCTCGCTCTCTTGAAGACGGAAGGGACGTAGCCAGCGGTCAGGGATGAGTTGATGAGCGAGGTGAAGTAAGGGAGAAGGTCTCCGGAAATGGTCTGGAGAAGAGAGGAGGGGATAGGGTCAAGCGGGCAGGTTGTTGGGCGGCCGGCCGTCACAAGACGCGAGATTTCATCTGGAGAGAGAGGGGAGAAAGAGGTCAGAGCACAGGGTGGGGCAGTGTGAGCAGAACCGTCGTTTGACTTAGCAAACGAGGATCGGATGTCGTCGACCTTCTTTTCAAAATGGTTGACGAAGTCCTCTGCAGAGAGGGAGGAGGGGGGGGGATTCAGGAGGGAGGAGAAGGTGGCAAAGAGCTTCCTAGGGTTAGAGGCAGATGCTTGGAATTTAGAGTGGTAGAAAGTGGCTTTAGCAGCAGAGACAGAAGAGGAACATTTAGAGAGGAGGGAGTGAAAGGATGCCAGGTCCGCAGGGAGGCGAGTTTCCCTCCATTTCCGCTCGGCTGCCCGGAGCCCTGTTCTGTGAGCCCGCAATGAGTCGTCGAGCCACGGAGCGGGAGGGGAGGACCGAGCCGGCCTGGAGGATAGGGGGCATAGAGTCAAAGGATGCAGAAAGGGAGGAGAGGAGGGTTGAGGAGGCAGAATCAGGAGATAGGTTGGAGAAGGAATCTTATTGACTAAAATGATTAAAATGATACAGTACTGCTGAAGTAGGCTAGCTGGCAGTGGCTGCGTTGTTGACTTTGTAGGCTAGCTGGCAGTGGCTGCGTTGTTGACACTACACTAATCAAGTCGTTCCGTTGAGTGTAATAGTTTCTACAGTGCTGCTATTCGGGGGCTAGCTGGCTAGCTAGCAGTGTTGATTACGTTATGTTGCGTTAAAATAACGACAATAGCTGGCTAGCTAACCTAGAAAATCGCTCTAGACTACACAATTATCTTTGATACAAAGACGGCTATGTAGCTAGCTATGTAGCTAGCTACGATCAAACAAATCGAACCGTTGTACTGTAATGAAATTAAATTAAATGAAAATGTGATACTACCTGTGAAGCGAAGCGGAAGTTCTATTCGGTAGACGTTGACTAGCTGTTGGGTAGCTAGCAGTGTCTCCTACGTTAAGGACGACAAATAGCTGGCTAGCTAACCTCGGTAAATTAAGATAATCACTCTAAGACTACACACTCTAAACTACACAATTATCTTGAATACGAAGACAGCAAAGACAGCTATGTAGCTAGCTAACACTACACTAATCAAGTCGTTCAGTTGAGTGTAATAGTTTCTACAGTGCTGCTATTCGGTAGACGCAGGGCAGATAGCAGTGTAGACTACGTTAGGACGACGAAATACGATAATTACGCAATTATCTTTGATACAAAGACGGCTATGTGGCTAGCTAAGAAGAAATTGCTAAGATTAGACAAATCAAACCGTTGTACTATAATGAAATGTAATGAAATGTAATGAAAAAGTTATACTACCTGCGGACCGAAGTGCAGATGCGACCGCTCGCTCCAACCCGGAAGTAGAAACGGGTAGTATAACTTTTTCATAAAAATAGAAGTATGCTTTTTAATATTTTAATAAAACTAGATGTGTGATTGGATGTATAATATTTAATCATATATTTAATCATTTATCAATAATGACTAATTATGTATACATTTCAATCAGGACTGACTAATCAGAATACTATTATGTTGCTGTATACATGTATGAATTTTCTTTTAATCCTAGTACTGAATATAATGTGTGTAAATATAATCAAGAATTAGAACAATGACTGTCTGTTCCTTGGTAGAAATGAATGAACTTATCGCCAGACTGGCTAGAATGCTTATCTACACAGGCAGACCTTGGCTCGGGTCATAAATTATCTAAATTAGGAGAGACGACGTGGGAAGGCTTGAGAACTATACAGCCTTTGTACCAGGGTGAAGAAGAGACGGGACAGTTAGAAAACTAATGACGTCATTTTCAGTTTATAACCTGTGGTAAACTGTATCATGTTCAGTACTCTTGAGAATAAACGCTGCTGGTTGATTTTGAGACTGGTCTCTGTCCATTTTATGCAAATAAGAGCCTTACAAATTCTTAGGAATTGACAGAGTGTTTCATTTTAATTGGGTATTAAAACATGTAGGAATTTAATTCCTGTAACAAAGGTCTCTTTCATGATCATGTGAAATGTCAATTGCAGTGGAAATGCTGGGATGTGTTATTCAATGACAATTATGTAAAAAGGTACTTATGATGCAACTATGATGGTGATAGGATAGGGATTACACGTATCACCCTGAATATTAATGCTATTCTCACTTCATGTTACACACAGACACTCAACCATGCAAATTGGCTGGGTTATTATATATTTGGACATAACACATTATAGTCTTACTCTTATCCAGACATCACATCCCATATCAAATCCAATTGTATTTGTCACACTCGCCAGGTGTAGTAGACCTTACAGTGAAATGCTTACTTACAAGCCCGTATTAACCAACGATGCAGTTTAAGAAAATACCAACAACAAAAAAGTTTAAGAAAAACAACTATTTAAAGAGCAATAGTGGGGCTATATTCAGGGGGTACCGGTACAGAGTCAACGTGTCAATGTGCGAGGGCACCGGTGTAGAGGTAATTAAGATAATTATGTACATGCAGGTAGTGCTGTTTAAAATACTCTTGGACCTAGACTTGGCGCTCTGGTACCGCTTGCTGTGCGGTAGCAGAGAGAACAGTCTATGACTAGGGTGGCTGGAGTCTTTGACGATTTTTAGGGCCTTCCTCTGACACCGCCTGGTATAGAGGTCCTGCATGGCAGGAAGCTTGGCCCCGGTGATGTACTGGGCCGTACGCACTACCCTTTGTAGTGCCTTGCGGTCGGAGGCCGAGCAGGCTCAATTCAAGATTACAACCAATTGATTACAGCATTACCCCAAAAATGGAAGAAGCAGGTGGCAGCGGGAGGAGGTAGGGAACTGGTCTGTCTGCCCAATATAAAGGATCAAAACTGGCGGAGGAATAAAAATAGCATAAATAGGAAAGTATACCAGTTTCATTTGAGAACCAGGATGTTGACAGCTGTGCCATACAGATTGCAAAATAGTATATGGTGCATAGAAATCCGAAGAAGGTGGCCAGCAGAGATAGGTGGGATGGGCTGAGGGAAGCTGAGGGTTGGGATGTGGAATTGGAGACAAGTGGGAGTGGAGTTGCTGGGCGGGGGATAGAATGACGGTCAAAGAGAAAAGTAAAATAAAGTCAAAATAAAAACATAACAAAAAGTATGTTTGAATGACACTGAGGGGCAGTGTTTTTACAGTGTAAAACATTTACAGTGTTTATCATATATGCATAGTCACTTTAACTATACATTCATGTACATACTACTTCAATTAGCCCGACTAACCGGTGCCCCCACACGTCGGCTACCCGGACTATCTGCATTGTGTCCCGCCACCCACCACCCGCCAACCCCTCTTTTACACTACTGCTACTCTCTGTTCATCATATATGCATAGTCATTTTAACCATACCTACATGTACATACTACCTCAATCAGCCCGACTAACCGGTGCCTGTATATTGCCTCGCTACTGTTATTTTTCACTGTATTTTTACTGTTGTTTTTGTTTCTTTGCTTATCTATTGTTCACCTAATACATATGTTTTACTTTAAAAATCGCACTGTTGGTTAGGGCCTGTAAGTAAGCATTCTACTCCTGTTGTATTCGGCACACGTGACAATTAAACGTTGATTTGATTTGATGCCGTGCAGGTGTTTGTACACATGCAATATACACACTCACATTCAAATGCACACATACACGGACACACACACGTAAATAGTGCCATTACATGCACTCAAACATATTCAGTTGGCCTTGCTGTTAGGATTTTTGTTGAGCTTGATGTCTTTTGGTTTTTTTTTTGCATTTGTTGTCTTCCTTTTTTCTTTCTCTTTTATCCTCTTTTGTTCATTTTGTTGGTGCATTGGGGGGGTGGGGAATGGAACTATTTTATAACTTATTTTCTCGGGGGGGGTACTTGGATGGTTGAGGGGCAGCTCTTGGGGAACTGTGGGGGGAGGGGGTCTTGGAGGGCTGGTAGGAGATCTGTCGACGTGCCCTTGAGCTGGGCATTGGGGCGGCAGCGTAGCCTAGTGGTTAGAGCGTTGGACTAGTAACCGGAAGGTTGCGAGTTCAAACCCCCGAGCTGACAAGGTACAAATCTGTTGTTCTGCCCCTGAACAGGCAGTTAACCCACTGTTCCCAGGCCGTCATTGAAAATAAGAATGTGTTCTTAACTGACTTGCCTGGTTAAATAAAGGTAACATTAAAAAAAATAAAAAATTGACCCTGGTTGCTTCAGTGGGGCGCTCTGAATGGGAGGCTGTTAGATGACTAATGTGATGTAGTTGCTGAACGACTTCACTGCAAGTATATTGTATGTTTTAAATATTCAATAACAAAATAAACTATCAACACCAACTACCATTATACCCACAGAGAAACACCCAGACAACCAGGAGAACAGTTTGACGTTATAGTAGGTATATTCAAAGCGTTAAAGTAAATTCAGATTGCACACATTACACTATAGTTTATGACCTTGCAAAGATTTTACGCCAAAATCAATAGACATTCTCTGCTCTTTTCCCTACTAAAATACATTTGAAACACATATTGTAGTTGGAAGCACAGTGCACATACAGTATCTCACCGCTAGAGTGGAAGAGGGTCAAATGGATCTGTGCATAAAGGACATACCCCACGACAAAGTAAATCTTACAGTGAACTTCAAATGACCCCGTGTTATAATCGATACTGGATCATTAGGAAGCCTTCCTTAACCCTTGTTCCTCATATCTCCATCATCAGTAGCCAATTCCTCAACACTCTGACAACACTGTGAGAGCATTAAGAAATTGGCCACGTCATCAGTTGTTCTTCAGTTGCCCCTAGTCTCTCCCTGAATCCCAAATCATCCCCTAGTCCCTACCACCTAGGCACTTGTGCAGATTTGAAAGGATTGGATCACTGCAAGTAGTATGGTTGTTGCTCCATTCTTCCCTCTGATAGGCCAGGTAGAATTGTTGCTATATTGCTTACACCTGTCCGATCCTCTCATATCTACACAAGAGCCAAGGCCTAAGGGTAGTGTCTAAGGGTTGATTTGGGATTAACCCTCTGTCTACCCCTAACCTCCCACCCCCCTGTACCCCTCCATACATACCGAGCAGTTCGGCCAGCATGCGCATGTCCTTCTCCATCAGCTTGTAGACTTCCTCCTTGGAGAAGCGTCCGATGCCATGGCCGTACATCTCCCTTTGCACCATGCTGCTGTTCAGGTGGCCGAGGATCCACTTTAGCATGTCACTGAGAGGACCAGTGACTGGCAGCATCTTCTGGGTCTCCTCCAGGTTGTCTACCCACTGGCAATAGGCTATTGTCCTGTATAGAAACACAAATATACAGGTTATAGTACAGTCTTATATAGAAACACACAGATAGCTTGTCTACTGGCAGTAAGCTATTGTCTTGTATAATTACACAAACATAATACAGGTTATTAACCCAGTGGTAGTATAGTGTAATCATATGAAAACACATACACTGTGTGTACAAAACAGCTCTTTCCATGACATAGCCTGGATTCACCTGGTCAATCTGGCTGATATACACTGTAGGCCTCTAGCAGCCCAGTAGGCATTAAAACAGGGTGGCAGGGAGACAGGAAGCAGAGAGAAAGTACAGAACAGGGAGAAAACCCTCCATCGGTTTCAATAACTGCTTTTATATTGCAGATATATATACACACACACACACACTACCGTTCAAAAGTTTTGGGTCACGTAGAAATGTCCTTGTTTTCCATGAAAACATACATGAAATGAGTTGCAAAATGAATAGGAAATATAGTCAAGACATTAACAAAGGTTATAAATAATGATTTTTAATTTGAACAATAATTGTGTCCTTTGCTTTGTCAAAGAATCCTCCATTTTCAGCAATTACAGCCTTGCAGACCTTTGGCATTCTAGTTGTCAATTTGTAGAGGTAATCTGAAGAGATTTAACCCCATGCTTCCTGAAGCACCTCCCACAAGTTGGATTGGCTTGATCGGCACTTCTTACATACCATACGGCCAAACTGCTCCCACAACAGCTCAATAGGGTTGAGATCCGGTGATTGTGCTGGCCACTCCATTAGACAGAATACCAGTTCTTGCATAGTTTGGAGCTGTGGTTTGGGTCATTGTCCTGTTGTATGAGGAAATTAGCTCCAATTAAGCACCATGCAGGGTATGGCATGGAGTTGCAAAATGGAGTGATAGCCTTCCTTCTTCAAGATCCCTTTTACCCTGTACTAATCTCCTACGTTGTCACGCCCTGACCTTAGAGAGACGTTTTATTTCTCTATTTGGTTAGGTCAGGGTGTGATGTGGGGTGGGAATTCTGTTTTCTGTTTCTTTATTTCTATGTTTTGGCCGGGTATGGTTCTCAATCACGGACAGCTGTCTATCGTTGTCTCTGATTGGGAATCATACTTAGGTAGCCCTTTTTCCCCTCCTTCAGTGTGGGTAGTTAACAAAGTTAAGGGCACTTAGCCCTGTAAGCTTCGCGGTCGTTTTGTATTGTTTATTGTTGGCGACATCATTAAAAAAAAAGGAATATGTACGCTCACCACGCTGCACCTTGGTCTGCTTCTTAGGACGTCCGTGACACACGTTACCACCACCAAAGCACCCCCAGACCATCACATTGCCCTCCACCATGCTTGATAGATGGTGTCAAGCACAGAGTGTGCAAAGCTGTCATCAAGGCAAAGGGTGGCTATTTTGAAGAATCTCAAATATGTTTTGATTTGTTTAACACTTTTTGGGTTACTACATGATTCCATGTGCTATTTCATAGTTTTGCTTTCTTCACTATTATCCTACAATGTAGAAAATAATACAAGTAAGAAAAACCCTTGATTGAGTAGGTGTGTCCAAACTGTTGACTGGTACTCTATATACATATCTTTCTAAAATATATTTTCCACTAATCGTACCACCGCTCCCCTAATTGGGGAGAACTAATGAACAACAACACTTGGGCTTCTAATTCCAGCTTAAACATACTATATACATTTTATGGACAAACTATTTTGCAATAGTTATTTTTTGTTTGCTTTCCTTCTGCTACCCTCAACCCCTCCCATCTGTTTCTGAAGACCATCCAGCTTGATTTCTATTTGTCATATATTTTGTCATATATTTTTAACTGTGCTGTTTAACAAAAGTTCTGAACCTACACACATTTTTCAGACACAGTATATTTTACATTGGTTATCTTGTTGTTATTAGTCCCACCCTTCAGCTTCACTCAACTCCTCCCATCTATCTCTTAACACCATCTATATTGGATTTCTATTTGCCATATTTTTCAACTGGGCTGTGATGTTTCACAAAGTAATGAAACTTTCGATTCTCATAGTTGAGACAGATTTAGCAAAATGTTAAATTTTTAATTTACAAAGTATTATTAATCGATTTGATCGACTTTTCTAATCACCCAGTAGTGCTATCTGGAGAGTTAGCTCCAGGTAAATGTTTCAATTCTTCGGCCATTCCTGGATCTGTGACCAAAGATGAGCTACATCTGGACAAGTACCAAAATAAATAATCTAATGATTCTGCCACCTTGCAGCAAAATCTGCAGAGCTGGGAAGATGGTATCCCCCATATATATATATATATATATATATATAACATTATATTGGTTGCAAGAATTTTGTATAATCATTTAAATTGAACAATTCTAAGTTTTGAATCCGGATTCGTCTTGCGTGTCAATTCATAAACCATGTGCAATGGAATCTCTACATCGAAAATCTCTTCCCAACTTTTGGGCTCCCGAGTGGCACAGCGGTCTAAGGTACTGCATCTCAGTGTTAGAGGCGTCCCTACAGACCCTGGTTCAATTCCAGGACATATCACAACCGGACATGATTGGGAGTCCCATAGGGTGGCGCACAATTGGCCCAGCGTCGTCCGGGTTAGGGTTTGGCCAGTGTAGACAGTCATTGTAAATATGACTTTGTTCTTAACTGACTTGCCTAGTTAAATATATATATATATTTGTTGCAATATATATGGCACAGTTGTAAATGTTTTGATCCTTAAATGAAACTGGTATATATTTTGCTTTATCCAATTTCGGTCTGCAGTTTTCTGTTCCCAAAACTAGAATCTATTACAAACAGAGTGGACTAAGTTTTTTTTTAAATGGCATTGTTTATAAGGAGTTCAAGTGCAAATTGAGTTATTGCACACTTGCACTTTACAGAGTAGGCGTTCCTTTACGGAATTTATTTATTTATTTTATTTTCACCTTTATTTAACCAGGTAGGCTAGTTGAGAACAAGTTCTCATTTACAACTGCGACCTGGCTAAGATAAAGAATAGCAGTGTGAACAGACAACAACACAGAGTTACACATGGAGTAAACAATAAACAAGTCAATAACACAGTAGAAATAAAAAATATAAAAAAGAGTCTATATACATTGTGTGCAAAAGGCATGAGGAGGTAGGCGAATAATTACAATTTTGCAGATTAACACTGGAGTGATAAATGATCAGATGGTTATGTGCAGGTAGAGATACTGGTGTGCAAAAGAGCAGAAAAGTAAATAAATATAAACAGTATGGGGTTGAGGTAGGTAAATTGGGTGGGCTATTTACCGATGGACTATGTACAGCTGCAGCGATCAGTAAGCTGCTCAGATAGGAGATGCTTAAAGTTGGTGAGGGAAATGTAACTCTCCAACTTCAGAGATTTTTGCAATTCGTTCCAGTCACTGGCAGCAGAGAACTGGAAGGACAGGAGGCCAAATGAGGTGTTGGCTTTAGGGATGATCAGTGAGCTACACCTGCTGGAGCGCGTGCTACGGGTGGGTGTTGCCATCGTGACCAGTGAACTGAGATAAGGCGGAGCTTTACCTAGCATGGACTTGTAGATGACCTGGAGCCAGTGGGTCTGGCGACGAATACGTAGCGAGGGCCAGCCGACTAGAGCATACAGGTTGCAGTGGTGGGTGGTATAAGGTGCTTTAGTAACAAAACGGATGGCACTGTGATGAACTGCATCCAGTTTGCTGAGTAGAATATTGGAAGCTATTTTACGTGCTAGAACGCACCAACAGGATCTCGCTATCTCGTGCTTGGATCTATCCCCTACTTGCTTGTTCTGCCCACTATGACTAATTTGTTCCAATTGGAAACGACAGGCTGTGCACTATCTTGGGTTAGTTCCAAAAAACATATTTGCTGCCACTGTATAATGTGTTGTTTTTTATTTTACCATACCATCTCCTGCTCCAACACTAAGGCAATGAGATCAGAGACATTCTGAATTAATCTTTCACCTTCAGTTATCAGGACAAAAGTAATGAATGTATTGTGATAATTAACAGTCAGCTCTCTAGACAAAAAAAGATTGAGCTGTCGAGAAAAGGATCTGAGGGAAAAATTTGCTTCAGAGGCTAAACCAGACAGACCTGAGATCAAATCATAATAACTATTTAAATGCTTTCAATACCATTAAACAGTGCCTTTAATTATAACAACTTGAGCTCTACACAATAGGAATGGAAGACCAATGACAATCTTTAATAAAACCAAACATTGAATCTAATATACAGTACACGTACATTGTGACCAGCACAATCTCACATACAAGGGCCCAGAGTCACAAAACACTTCTTACGCAAAATCATAAGAAGCTTCTTAAGAAAAAAAAAGAAAAACATTTCATAAGATAATTCGTAAGTGCAATTCCTCAACAATATCTTTAGATGTTATGATTTTCTTGCGAACTTCTCAAATATCTTCTTAATTTGTTTGTTGCTAGGCAACCAATTTAGCTAGCTATCTAGCTAGTAATGGCAATCATGTTAACATATTTCCTACAGAGATTACTGTTCTAAGACATGTTCTTGGGTTTAAAATAATCAATACTGAAACTTTCAGATGAAGTTTGTGTGAATAAAACATGTTCAATTGCTTTCATGATCTTCTCTCACTGCCCTGAGTTTAAGACGAGGGTTTAGCTATAAGAAATAGCGCAATAAATTTCCAACAACCTTTGAGGAATATCAACTTTGCTTAGCTTTCTTCATAAGTCCATAGCTAAGGAAAAAATTGCAGTTGATAAGAAATGTCTTCTAAAGAAGGTTTTGTGAATCTGGGCCCTGAGGCATATCTCTGTCACAGAGCAGCCCTCCTCTCCATGTTGTCATAGCAACTTCAATCAATAATTTACCAGCCTGAAGAGCTGTATATGATCTCAGCATGCTGTAACCTATGCTGCTAACCTCAGCTGGCCAAACAGAGCAACAAGCAGCCCAATAGTCCTGCACAGCCATAAATAATGTAATCAATAGTAAACCTAGCCTGTGAGGGGAAGGGGGGTAAGAGGAGAGAGACTAGAGAAGGAGGTGATAAGGGAAAAAGAAGACAGGAGAAAAACCGAGAGAAAAGAGAGAGTGAGAGAAAGGTAGTGTAAATGAGAGTTATATGAATGACCCTTACTCTACAGCTGCAGAGCAATACTATGACCCCCCCCCTCCACTGACTGATATCTCACCCTGGAAATATTGCGGAAAAGAGCTTGATGAGCAAGTATGCACTCCCTCCTCTTTTCTTTGACATTCATGCACAGAAACAAATGCTTTTAGATGTATCATTCATCAGACTACCTCTCCCTGGGCCCCAACCAGGAAAGGAACAGGCTGCGTCCAAAATGGCACCCTATTCCTTACAAAGAAGTGCACTATATCAGGAATAGGGTGCCATTTGGGATGCAGAATCAGTGACTTCCCAGCAGAAGCCTCACTAGGACTGAAGCCCGACAGTGACTCACCGATAATGTAGACTCCCAGGCATTTACTGTAAGTAAATCCGTAATGTAGCTGTGGATGACCACTTGGGAATACTATAGTGAGTGACCTTAGCCGGTCCCAATTCATTCCCAACCCTCCCCTTGGCACTAACCCTTCAATCTTTGCAGACCTTGAAGATGGAGGCAATATGGTGGGAACTTTACCACTACACTGCTTATACACTACATGACCAAAGTTCGTCAAACTTCTCATTCTAAAATCATGTGCATTAATGTGGAGTTGTTCTCCACATTGCTGCTATAAAAGCCTTCACTCTTCTGTGAAGGCTTTCCACTAGATGTTGGAACATTGCTGCGGGTACTTGCTTCCATTCAGCCACAAGAGCATTAGTGAGGTCGGGCACTGATGTTGGGCGATTAGGCCTGGCTTGAATAATTTTGCACGCCCAATTTTTCAGTTTGTGATTTGTTAAAAAAGTTTGAAATATCCAATAAATGTCGTTCCACTTCATGATTGTGTCCCACTTGTTGTTGATTCTTCACAAAAAAATACAGTTTTATATCTTTATGTTTGAAGCCTGAAATGTGGCAAAAGGTTGCAAAGTTCAAGGGGGCCGAATACTTTCGCAAGGCACTGTATATCCATCCTGCCCTGCCTATCTAAGGTCTTCGAAAGCCAAGTCAACAAACAGGTCACTGACCATCTCGAATCCCACCGTACCTTCTCCGCTGTGCAATCTGGTTTCCGAGCTGGTCACGGGTGCACCTCAGCCACACTCAAGGTACTAAACGATATCATAACCGCCATCGATAAAAGACAGTACTGTGCAGCAGTCTTCATCGACCTTGCCAAGGCTTTCGACTCTGTCAATCACCATATTCTTATCGGCAGACTCAGTAGCCTTGGTTTTTCGGATAACTGCCTTGCCTGGTTCACCAATTACTTTGCAGACAGAGTTCAGTGTTTCAAATCGGAGGGCATGCTGTCCGGTCCTCTGGCAGTCTCTATGGGGGTGCCACAGGGTTAAATTCTCGGGCCGACTCTTTTCTCTGTATATATCAATGATGTTGCTCTTGCTGCGGGTGATTCCCTGATCCACCTCTACGCAGACGACACCATTCTATATACTTTCGGCCCGTCATTGGACACTGTGCTATCTAACCTCCAAACAAGCTTCAATGCCATACAACACTCCTTCCGTGGCCTCCAACTGCTCTTAAACGCTAGTAAAACCAAATGCATGCTTTTCAACCGACCGCTGCCTGCACCCGCATGCCCGACTAGCATCACCACCCTAGATGGTTCCGACCTTGAATATTTGGACATCTGTGGTCCTTCTGTAGCTCAGTTGGTAGAGCATGGCGCTTGTAACGCCAGGGTAGTGGGTTCGATCCCCGGGACCACCCATACGTAGAATGTATGCACACATGACTGTAAGTCGCTTTGGATAAAAGCGTCTGCTAAATGGCATATATTATTATATTATTATTATTATAAGTACCTAGGTGTCTGGCTAGACTGCAAACTCTCCTTCCAGACTCATATCAAACATCTCCAATCGAAAATCAAATCAAGAGTCGGCTTTCTATTCCGCTACAAAGCCTCCTTCACTCACGCCGCCAAGCTTACCCTAGTAAAACTGACTATCCTACCGATCCTCGACTTCGGCGATGTCATCTACAGAATGGCTTCCAACACTCTACTCAGCAAACTGGATGCAGTTTATCACAGTGCCATCCGTTTTGTCACTAAAGCACCTTATACCACCCACCACTGCGACTTGTATGCTCTAGTCGGCTGGCCCTCGCTACATATTCGTCGCCAGACCCACTGGCTCCAGGTCATCTACAAGTCCATGCTAGGTAAAGCTCCGCCTTATCTCAGTTCACTGGTCACGATGGCAACACCCATCCGTAGCACGCGCTCCAGCAGGTGTATCTCACTGATCATCCCTAAAGCCAACACCTCATTTGGCCGCCTTTCGTTCCAGTACTCTGCTGCCTGTGACTGGAACGAATTGCAAAAATCGCTGAAGTTGTAGACTTTTATCTCCCTCACCAACTTCAAACATCAGCTATCTGAGCAGCTAACCGATCGCTGCAGCTGCACAGTCTATTGGTAAATAGCCCACCCATTTTCACCTACCTCATCCCCATACTGTTTTTATTTATTTACTTTTCTGCTCTTTTGCACACCAATATCTCTACCTGTACATGACCATCTGATCATTTATCACTCCAGTATTGATCTGCAAAGTTGTAGTTATACCTCCTCATGCCTTTTGCACACATTGTATATATACTCCCCTTTTTTTCTACTGTGTTATTGACTTGTTGGTTGTTTACTCCATGTGTAACTCTGTGTTGTCTGTTCACACTGCTATGCTTTATCTTGGCCAGGTCGCAGTTGCAAATGAGAACTTGTTCTCATCTAGCCTACCTGGTTAAATAAAGGTGAAATAAAAAATAAAATTAAAATAAAAATCTATGTAGCAGTGGAGGACAAGGGGTTATATTAATTGACTGAGTCACCAGTAGAGGTGCTCCTCCACCATCTTGGTGACAGCCCGGGACACGGCTCTTTCCTGGGGACTGAGGTTCTTGTTGAGGTTGACGCCCAGCTTCTCTTCCAGGAAGTCAATGATGAACTCTGACCCCGACACCTGCTGCCAGTTATACTCAATCCATGGCATCTTGCCCTGCGGAGAGAGCTTCCCATCAAAGTAGTTCTGCAAGGGGGAGAACAGAATGGAGTTCAGCACTGGGAAATTGACACACTGAATATGTAGGACTGGTTTCCCAGACTCAGATTAATCCCTGGACATAAAACAACATGCATAAAGTGCATTTAAAGTGCTTTTTAGTCCAGGAATGTAAGCTTCATCTGTGTGAAGGAAACCAGTTCTACTTTTCAAGTTCTACTTTATCATACACAGGCTATTGTACCTGGTAGGGCAGGTCCACCATGCGTAGGTAGGTCTCCATCTTGAGGCAGAAGGGTGAGAGGCTGGGGACCCCCGTGTTTGGCCTGGAGAACTGGTGGAGGATGATGGCATCTTTAGAGTCCAACTCCTGCTCCTTCCTAGAAAACACCCGGGGAGAAAAAGGCCAACTGAAAAGGTGTGCTATACTGAGGCAACAGCAAACTAGTACACAGGTGGGAGCCCCATGAGATAAAATACTTGAAA
The DNA here is from genome assembly GCF_021184085.1 of Oncorhynchus gorbuscha. NCBI lineage: Eukaryota > Metazoa > Chordata > Actinopteri > Salmoniformes > Salmonidae > Oncorhynchus > Oncorhynchus gorbuscha. The sequence goes on from NC_060187.1 coordinate 53,987,156, forward strand.
ACAATTGTTTTATCTCTGTGGCAGCCACTTTAAAAGTCATCAACGTTTGTGACAACAGTACAGCTATTTCCAGGTCAGTTTGTGTTGTGAGAACAATATCATAACTCGCCCTGATTGGAGATCAGAGAGGAGAGTGTAGGATTAGTTACATCTCTGTTCCAGGCTCTTAGTAATCTCACTGGGAGGATAGGGTCTCACCTGGTGCTATTATATAATGGTGACACAGCAGCGAGAGGGAACTATTCTTCAATTCCCTTAGCTCTGTGTTACAGATGGAATTTCCATACAAGGACCAATGAGCACCAACATGTGAAGTTCATAGACCCATGTGAAATTGTTTGTCAAATGAAAGTGAAGACTCTATATTTTTGAGAAATTCAGGCATATATACAGTGGGGAAAAAAAGGTATTTAGTCAGCCACCAATTGTGCAAGTTCTCCAACTTAAAAAGATGAAAGAGGCCTATAATTTTCATCATAGGTACACTTCAACTATGACAGAATAATTGAGAAAAAAAATCCAGAAAATCACATTGTAGGATTTTTAATGAATTTATTTGCAAATTATGGTGGAAAATAAATATTTGGTCAATAACAAAAGTTCATCTCAATACTTTGTTATATACCCTTTGTTGGCAATGACAGAGGTCAAACGTTTTCTGTAAGTCTTCCCAAGGTTTTCCCACACTGTTGCTGGTATTTTGGCCCATTCCTCCATGCAGATTTCCTATAGAGCAGTGATGTTTTGGGGCTGTTGCTGGGCAACACAGACTTTCAACTCCCTCCAAAGATTGTCTATGGGGTTGAGATCTGGAGACTGGCTAGGCCACTCCATGACCTTGAAATGCTTCTTACGAAGCCACTCCTTCGTTGCCCAGGCGGTGTGTTTGGGATCATTGTCATGCTGAAAGACCCAGCCACATTTCATCTTCAATGCCCTTGCTGATGGAAGGAGGTTTTCACTCAAAATCTCACGATACCTGGCCCCATTCATTCTTTCCTTTACACGGATCAGTCGTCCTGGTCCCTTTGCAGAAAAACAGCCCCAAAGCATGATGTTTCCACCCCCATGCTTCACAGTAGGTATGGTGTTCTTTGGATGCAACTCAGCATTCTTCGTCTTCCAAACACGACAAGTTGGGTTTTTACCAAAAAGTTATAATTTGGTTTCATCTGACCATATGACATTCTCCCAATCTTCTTCTGGATCACCCATATGCTCTCTTACAAACTTCAGACGGTCCTGGACATGTACTGGCTTAAGCAGGGGGACACGTCTGGCACTGCAGGATTTGAGTCCCTTTCGGGGGAATGTGTTACTGATGGTAGGCTTTGTTACTTTGGTCCCAGCTCTCTGCAGGTCATTCACTAGGTCCCCCTGTGTGGTTATATCATTTTGACCCCACGGGGTGAGATCTTGCATGGAGCCCCAGATCGAAGGAGATTATCAGTGGTCTTGTATGTCTTCCATTTCCTAATAATTGCTCCCACAGTTGATTTCTTCAAACCAAGCTGCTTACCTATTGCAGATTCAGTCTTCCTAGCCTAGTGCAGGTCTACAATTTTGTTTCTGGTGTCCTTTGACAGCTCTTTGGTCTTGGCCATAGTGGAGTTTGGAGTGTGACTGTTTGAGGTTGTGGACAGGTGTCTTTTATACTGATAACAAGTTCAAACAGGTGCCATTAATACAGGTAACGAGTGGAGGACAGAGGAGCCTCTTAAAGAAGAAGTTACAGGTCTGTGAGAGCCAGAAATCTTGTTTGTTTGTAGGTGACCAAATACTTATTTTCCACCATAATTTGCAAATAAATTCATAAAAAATCCTACAATGTGATTTTCTTTCTCATTTTGTCTGTCATAGTTGAAGTGTACCTATGATGAAAATTACAGGCATCTCTCATCTTTTTAAGTGGGAGAACTTGCACAATTGGTGGCTGACTAAATACTTTTTTGCCCCACTGTACATTCCATTACCAAAAACCCCACATATCTTTAAGATGTTTGCTAATTTCTCTCCATAATGAGGGAGGATAATGACATTTCACAGAAGTAACAAGTATAGGTAGACCTACCAATTAGTTAGTGTTTTTACTGATATCAAGTTTGTCTATGAATTAAGTAATTTAAAATTCGTAATTCTGTTACCAAATCGGCAACGGAATTATTGCAAAATCAGTCACGGAATTACTGCAATTTAAATGGGAAATCATACTAGTCACGCATCACACTCGGGTCACCTGCTACTGTCCTCCCTTCAACCGGCATACTGTAATGTTCAGCACATAACTGTGTTTCCCTTTCTGTTACCTGTTGGTCCAATCAGAGAGGAAGAGGCGAAGCGAGAGGGTTTATTGCTGTCAAAATCTGTCCATGATAAGCAGACCGATAAGCAGACCGATAAGCAGACCGATAAGCAGACCGATAAGCAGACTGCCTGCCTTCCCGCCTTTGGGACAACAACTCCCATTGTTAGGGCGGAGACAAGACCATCTTACAGCATCTCAGGTCAAAGCAAGACTGTGAAAACAGTCTGGACAACACCTCCCTCTCTCTCTGCTGCTCTCTCTATTTTTTTCTCTCTCCAGTTAATGTCACATCTCCTGGCTCTTACTGTAATAAGCATCCTCATTGAACGTTGAAAAGTAGTTGGAATTTGGTCATTCTGCCCTGGCTGGACCAAATCTGAACCAATCAAAGATGTCTATGTTTCACAAGTTTGGACAGCACAGTACAGCACAGTAGAGAACAATAGAGTACAGAATAGTACTGTAAAGAAAAGCGGAGTACTGTACTGTACAGTAGAGCACACAAGTACTCTGCTGAACTCTACTGTAATGTGCTGTGCTCTACTGTGATGTCCAAACATAGACGTCTATGATGGTTTCAGATTTGGTCTGGTCCGGACCAACCAAATGTGATTTTGTTTGGGGGTGGAGGTCAACACAATAATATTCAGTGTGTAGAATAATACCCAAATATGTAAAAGAAGGATATTGCATATTTCTACATTTGTTTACATATTCAGGATACAGCACCATGAAAATATGATATTCATATATCAATCACATTTATTTATGAAGCCCTTATAACATCAGCTGATGTCACAAAGTGCTATACAGAAACCCAGCGTAAAACCCCAAACAGCAAGCAATGCAAATGTAGAAGCACAGTGGCTAGGAAAAACTCCCTAGAAAGGCAGGAACCTTGAAAGAAACCTAGAGAGGAACCAGGCTCTGAGGGGTGGCCAGTCCTCTTCTGGCTGTGCGGTGTGGATATTATAACAGTACATGGCCAAGATGTTCAAATGTTCATAGATGACCAGCAGGGTCAAATAATAATAATCACAGTGGTTGTAGAGGGTGCAACAGGCGAGCACCTCAGGAGTAAATGTCAGTAGGCTTTTCATAGCCGTTCATTCAGAGTTAGAGACAGCCGGAGAGAGAGAGAGTCGAAAACAGCAGGTCCGGGACAAGGTAGCACTTCCGGTGAACAGGTTAGGGTTCCATAGCCGCAGGCAGAACAGTTGAAACTGGAGCAGCAGCACGGCCAGGTGGACTGGGGACAGCAAGGAGTCATCAGGCCATGTATATATATCCATAATTATCCATTTTTGTATAGTACAGATCATGGACCCATGATCTAATTTTAGTTACCGTAACTATATTACCAGTTGTAAATCCACTTCACCAACTGTAGTACAATAACAAACAAAACAATTCTAACTCAAGGTGTCATGTCATAGCTGACACCCCATTCTATCTGCAGAATTTTAAAAGATCTTAATTCAGAGTAGATATTTAACCGTTTTTGCATTAAAAACTGAGGGAATTTTTATGTTACAAAACTTTGCATCTGCACAGTTCTTCCAGTAAATGTGATTTTGTGAAATGTTCTGTGTAAATTGATCAAAGTTGTCTTTGTGCATAGAGTTGTATGGTTTGTTAAACTTCGAAATGAATGTTTTTGGTTGGCATACATTTTAAAATGACTTATTTTCTAGAAGTCCAGGGCCTATGCCAACTGCAAAATGGGTATTTATTTTTGGTGCAGGGAAGTCTTCCATGAAGTGTGTGTGTAATCTAAGGCAAAGCGTAATTCTGTTACCGTTGAATTGCCCTAGAACAACCTGTCCCTTCACTATATTTAAGTCACCAGTCTAAACACTCATGCACACAAGTATACACAGATACAATACACAATTTCACGATAATGAGATAAATAATGAGATGGTAAAGTCCTCATCATATTACTGACTCCATGGTATTCAATGGGCCTACAGCAGGAAAAAGAAAACTTGGGGATTTGTCTGAACTTCTATTTCAATCCTCTACTACCCTTGAAATCAAGGCCTGTGAGGTGAATCATGCTTGTGAAAATCTGATAAGGGTCCTTGCATTTCCACCCCACAGTTTTTAATGGTGGGTGACTGACACTGACATAAATGTTGGCTTTAATAATTAAACATAACCAACAGTCAGGGGCATGCTGCCTTGCAATTACTCTAGTTCATACCTAAATGAATGTAATGAATTATAGCCTACATATGTCCAAGAGAGCAGGAATGGACTCCATCCAAAGTCAGTTACATCAGCAGGCATTTTGTAACACCTTGAAATTCGACTTGAATTTATGGAAATAAATATGCATGTTTATAAATGATAGCCTACTTTGGCTAATCAAATGTATAGGATAGGTTTTCGGTACAATGATCTTGCGCAGGACAGTCTACTACAGAATAAACAACTCACATTCCCACAAAATGTCGCTCTCCACACAACTGTGGAGTTGAAACCATCGAAACGACGCAGGCTACGTCGCGGAAATTCTGGACCGTGCAAAAGAAACACTATTGTATTCAGGGGTAGATACAGGGAGTTCCTTTGATAATAATTACTCAAAGGGATTGCATAGAACAGACGTGCTGCAGGTTTACAGTCAAAATGTAGTTTTCTATGGTAGAAGCATGATAATAGTAGGTTTATGCGACGTGATTCAGCAATGTTTCCAAATTAGGAAATGCAAAGCCATTCCTGTGATATTATATGGAGCCACTGTTACAGAATGTACCAAAACGCATAAATGCTTGAGATACGACTGTGTGGGGACAGGAGCGCCATTCATTATGTTAACAATAGGCCTGGATTAATCTTCCTTCTCAAATATTAAAACAGACGCATTTCATTCAACATTAGGTTTGTAGCCAAACGTCCGCTTTCACTAAATATAAATCTTAAAATAGCTCACGTGAGAGGTTAGTAAAGGTTAGTAAAGGTAATTCTGACACCACTGCTGCAGTGCTAGAGAAAATCATATTTACGCTCAGGATATGGCATAAGACCTGACGCGTAATTTTCCACATTCCAATATTTTTGCATCTCCTGCCTCAAACAGCTGCACATTCTAGCCTACAGTGCAGGAAGGGATGATTCCGCGAATATATGAACAAAGGTAAACAAACGACAGCAATATTCTTTTTTTTTTTAGAGATGTCAAGAGCAGCTGTTCAAAAGTGACAGCAAGTGCGCACCCCCAGGAAACACACTCTCAGCCCATCCCCGAGGGTATGAATTATTTTATAAAGTTAGATCATTATTGTGAATACAGTAGATTAAGCATACGCAAACACAGCCTAAGCATCACACAAATAAATGCACACATTTGATCATGTGAACCAATACCCTTGCAGATTGTGTCATTGGAGCATATTTTTGCCATTGTAGCCTACCTGATGGCGAGCAGCTCGTGTAATAAGTAGGCAGCAGCAGCGAGGAGGGCACCGCCGGTGATATAGATGGTTTTCTTCCACCAGGAATCCGACCCCAATCCCGACATGGTCCCACCGTAGTCCTGTTGTAAAGGGAATGCGACGATATAGCCATATAGAGAGTGAGGCTCGTCGGAGCCACATATCCCCAAGGGCAGGCTGTGATTCCGCCCGAGTTCAACCACACACGGTCGGGACGAGGCGAAACCAGACCCCCACATACTCTATCAATCGCCGCGTGGCGCCTGCGTTCTCTCGCAAATCACTCTCGGCTTCATCAATATGTCACAACAGTCCTATGTTGCATGGCGATATGCTACTTAATATATGCTATCTGCCAAACATTAGAAATATACATATTCCGGCCTGATGGTGCCCGCACCCCCAGCTCGGCATCCTCCGCCAGCCCTCGGAGCCTTTGTTCCAATGGAAACTAGTGGCAGACTGAGTACTTCCCTAACATCTGAGCCTCATGACAACAAAACCACCACACAAGTTGATGGGGATAGTTTGGGTTTATGCGGTTTTTGATTTGAAATCATTTTTAAAAACGAAGGCTTTAATATTTATTTCACCTTTATTTAACCAGGTAGGCTAGTTGAGAACAGGTTCTCATTTGCAACTACGACCTGGCCAAGATAAAGCATAGCAGTGTGAACAGACAACACAGAGTTACACATGGAGTAAACAATTAACAAGTCAATAACACAGAGAAAAAAAGGGGAGTCTATATACAATGTGTGCAAAAGGCATGAGGAGGTAGGCGAATAATTACAATATTGCAGATTAACACTGGAGTGATAAATGATCATGTACAGGTAGAGATATTGGTGTGCAAAAGAGCATAAAAGTAAATAAATAAAAACTGTGGGGATGAGGTAGGTGAAAATGGGTGTGCTATTTACCAATAGATTATGTACAGCTGCAGCGATCGGTTAGCTGCTCAGCTAGCTGATGTTTGAAGTTGGTGAGGGAGATAAAAGTCTCCAACTTCAGCGATTTTTGCAATTCGTTCCAGTCACAGGCAGCAGAGTACTGGAACGAAAGGCGGCCGAATGAGGTGTTGGCTTTAGGGATGATCAAAGAGATACACCTGCTGGAGCGCGTGCTACGGATGGGTGTTGCCATCGTGACCAGTGAGCTGAGATAAGGCGGAGCTTTGCCTAGCATGGCCTTGTAGATGACCTGAAGCCAGTGGGTCTGGCGACGAATATGTAGCGAGGGCCAGCCGACTAGAGCATACAAGTCGCAGTGGTGGGTAGTATAAGGTGCTTTAGTGACAAAATGGATGGCACTGTGATAAACTGCATCCAGTTTGCTGAGTAGAGTGTTGGAAGCAATTTTGTAGATGACGTCGCCGAAGTCGAGGGTCGGTAGGATAGTCAGTTTTACTAGGGTAAGCTTGGCAGCGTGAGTGAAGGAGGCTTTGTTGCGGAATAGAAAGCCGATTCTTGATTTGATTTTCGATTGGAGATGTTTGATATGGGTCTGGAAGGAGAGTTTGCAGTCTAGCCAGACACCTAGGTACTTATAGATGTCCACATATTCAAGGTCGGAGCCATCCAGTGTGGTGATGCTAGTCGGGCATGCGGGTGCAGGCAGCGATCGGTTGAAAAGCATGCATTTGGTTAGGGTAATAATATAGGGTAATATAGGGTAATAGGCCAGGCCTTAAATCATGATTATAAAGACATATGCAAAATACATTGTATTTACATTGATTTCGAAATGCAAATTAAATGGTTTAAGCAATTGTGTTGTTTTCTTGGAGCAATGTTATATGGGCAATTTCACTATTCATTGTCACTAAGTCCTGCAATATCTCCATAGCAACATTTAGGCTTAGTGTTTAGCCATTATTGAATGCACAACACACTCTTCGAGTGCTATAACTACTGGTGCATGTTCAACAACAACGTACTTGCATAGCAGGTGCATGCTTTTGGCTACTTTAGCTGAAGTCGGTTATACTCACATTGCAGTAACTTCGGAAGTGTAAAAAGGCATTCATCTTGGAGAATACTGCGTGCGACCAATGTGCTTTCCGTTGTGATTGTTTGGACCATACCTAATATTGCGAAACAACTTTGCTTGAAAACTGGATTGCGCTTTCGTAAGAATTCTATAATGTAAGGTCAGTTACATCACTGGTACCCCTCAGTCTTGAGCTAGTGCCAAACAACAATGTATATAAACCCTGGATTGCTAATACTATGTATTGGCCATTGAGAGGCTTTGAAGCCACCGGTCGGGCAAATTGGCACTCCCCAGTTGGAACAGTCCTTCATAGGAATGAATGGAATTCTACAGTATTTCAATTTAATGTTAAGAACAAAATTACATGTATTTAAGTATTTGTTTGTTGTCGTGGGGACCGTAACATTAATCTCTAAAAAAAAAGATATACTTGGAAGAAAATGTTTTTATGTTCAGCTCACATAATAATTTAAAAGTGCATTACGGTGTATGTAATAGAATAAACGAGGCAAACACTAATGTATACATTAATAAATTGATTTCTATAGCTTCCAAAATATATTTTTTACAACGGTGGGAGAGTGCCAAGAAGGAGGCATGGGGGCCTATCAGTCATCGAGTGTATATATAAATTATTGGTGGCAACCCAGTGCCGCCTGCATCCATGCGCTCTGCTTTCCCCAAACCGGTTCGGGGTCAGAATCGCACCTCAGAATAAATGCTTTTCAAACAGATTCATTGTAGTTCTGAAATCGTATTCAATAATCCGTTTATTATAGCTTCCTGCTTATACATCCAATATCCTTACTGCACAGCCATACTGCAAGCGTGTGCACTCCAGCGGCGCTCACGTCAGAGGTAGACCGACTAGTCTATTGGACAGATTGTACATGTTCATCCTGGTCTGCTAAATTTATGGCAGAGCAATCTTATTCTGCTTAAGTATGTGACTGAAAACCATCCCTGGACTGTCCTACAGCCTACATTGACCCATAATCCAAGTTGGACATAAAATGAGCAGATTTTAAATGCAATTTGTTAGAAGCCAGTGTGGCATGTGACTAGAATAACAACATTTGTGTCATGAGGGTAAAAAAAACATATACCTTTTTACATTTCAGCACATAGTCCTGGGCGTGACAGATACACACAGACAATCTGTGGACGATCAAATACACTACTGTGACTGCACTTCTTGAAACATTCGGCCAATGATTGTGTCTGTTTTGAATAATAACTTGCAAGCATGATTTTAGTTGGAGGCTTGTTTGAGTATTATGTAATAGTTGAGCCAGAAGCCAATTATAATCTCAAAATCACCATGGCTACAGAGTAGAGAGAAAGAGAGCAAGAAAAGGCCGAAGCAGCCTGATCTCCCCCTCCTATATTTCAGGGATTAGCAGGAAATATGTGGACAGAAAATCTAAAGACTTTTCTAATATAAAAAGCCCTCAGATCCTGAATTTGAGCACAGGATTTACAACTGAAACACCACATCACTGATTTGGACTATATCTTCACACTGTTGAAATGACACTAGAGAGGAATAATCGTCAGATCAGAGAATCTTAAAGGAAACCATTTCATTTCCTAATAGAGGATATAATAAGCATGTCAAGACAAACAATTATCCATACAATGGATTTTGATGAACAGACATTGTGACTGTATTTGAAGAAAACATCCTGCTCAGTAGTAAATCAGAGACCTGAGATGTCAATCATGATGATGAACACTTCTACTATAACAGATGACATTGTAATGACAAGCCTTGAAAGCTTAAACAGTTCACGCAATTCAGAGGGACTCATTATGCTGTGAACTCACAGAATAATCATGGCCTGGCTGAAAGAAAACACTATGTATTTGTATCAAGCACTGAACTTTCTCAAATGCTTTGTGTTTTTCAGGTCCATTGCCTTTCCCTTCAGAGATCAGAGGATCTGTGTTGCAGCTGACCACTTATGACAACTCTCTCCCGCGGTCAAGTCAGTTGTACCAGCGTCTGGCCTTAGCTTGGGCCACTATCACGGTGGGGTCTTCGGGGTCGTCCTCGTCAAGGTTCGGTTCCTCCTCGAGTTTGACCGCGTGCAGGGCGTAGTTGATGCTGGTGCTCTCTGTCCAGCTCCAGGCCCCTGACAGAGGGTTATACAGCATCCCTCGGACAGACTCCACATGGAAACCATCTGGGACGGAGGAGAGATCGAGAGGAATAGAGGGATAGAGAAAGAATGGGTGACAAAGAAGATGAGAAATAAGAAAATGGGACAATTGAAAAGACAGAAAGCGAGAATGGATGAGAAAGAGAGCGAGAGACAGAGGGTCACACACACACACAACCTCCTATTGGAAAGTAAGAATGAAAGAACGAGACAGCCAAACATAGACACCAGTATGCCTTCAAAAAGAGGCACCAGCACAATAGTAAAATACCAAAAGGGACAGTAGAAAGAGCTAAGAGGAGAGTGAGGCAGAGAAGTAGCAGCATGTGAATGAAGAGCAGGCAGACTCACTGGACTCTAGCAGGCGCTCCAGCTCCATGGGGCTGACAAACTTGTCCCAGTCATGGGTCCCGCTGGGCACGATGCGTAGCACCTCCTCTGCTGCCACGATGGCCAGGGCGTACGACAGCTGGGTCTTGTTGATGGTGGTGATGAAGAGGGAGCCTCCTGGCTGCACACAGGAGGGAGACCGTTAAAACCCAGGGCTGTGTTCACTTGGCACCAAAGCAAGAGAGACTACTCAGACTGGTACCTGGTCCAATAAGAAATGCTCATTTTCCTTTTCCGTTGCAAAATGTTTTTGTTGTTGTTGTTGTGTACACTAATGAATGTGATCCAACAGATGTGTGTTGCTTCGGATGGCTCTATTATTGTCAATTGAGAGGCAGCAACACAGGTTTGATAAGATAAGAATTCAATAGAAGAAGAAAAAACTACTGAAAGATCAGGTAAAGGGGAAAGGCTTTGAATGCTTCATCTATAACACATCAGAGACTGCACAACTAACATGGAGAGATGAGAGCTGGTTTACATCTCAACCAATGAAGCCATTTTAAAACATGACATTGTACAGAACAAATGATAATTTATGATGGTCAGTGTTAAAAGAGCAGCTGAGAGATTTGGGCCAGAGAGAGTGAGAATCTGGATGCAATGGTATTAGAGGAGATTGGGAAGATTTGTGCTCTTTCAACTCATTTGTCCTCCAACACACTGACCCAGGAGATTGGAGGCATCTGGCCCTCGGACCGATAAAGAGGTCAACCCAAAAGATAGTCGATAGTACAAATCACACACACCCAAACACCACGGATAACTCAATGAAGCGACTGTTCTCTCAGAGAGAACAGTCATGAGTGTGTGGAATGTGAGACGAGTCACATGACCCACCTTGAGCACCTGGTTGCAGCAGAGTGTGAAGGTTTCCAGGTCAGCCAGATGTTCCACCACCTCCGAGGCCACCACTGCATCAAACTGCCCCGCTCCCTGCCCCCCCTTTTCAGAGAGCTCCTCCAGAGTGATGGCACGGTAGCGCACATTGCCACGCAGGTCTGGATCATGCCATGCATGTACCTCCGCTGTCCCAATACTGTCTGCCACCGGATCAATGCCTAGTACATCTGCCCCCAGTCTACCCAAGGGCTGGGAGAAAGTGAGTTAAAACATAGTGACTTCAGAAAGTATTCACACCCCTTGAATTTTTACACATTTCGTTATGTTACAAAGTGGGATTAAAAGATATTTCATTGTCAAATTTTGTTAATGATCCCTATATCAAGGCCAAATAAAAACATTTTAAATTGTAGAATTTAAGTAAAACACTAATATATCTTGATTAAATAAGTATTCAACCCCCTGAGTCAATACATGTTAGCATAAACTTTGGCAGCGATTACAGCTGAGTGTTTTTGTGTAAATCTTCAGGATATTTGCATACCGGGATTGAACAATATTTTCCCATTCTTTTAAAAATTAAAAGCTCTGTCAAGTTGATTATTGCTAGACAGCGATTTTCATATCTTGCCATAGATCCTCAAGCGGATTTAAGTCAAAACTAACTAGGCCACTCAGGATATTTTTTTGTCGTCTTGGTAAGCAACTCCAGTGTATATTTTGCCTTGTGTTTTAAGTTGGTCCTGCTGAAAGGTACATTTTTCTCCCAGTGTCTGGTGGAAAGCAGACAACCAGGATTTTATTTTCCTCTAGGATTTTGCCTGTGTTTAGCTCTAATCCAGAATTTAAAAAAAAAATCCTAAATAACTCCCCTAATCTTTGCTGAAGACAAGCATAACCATAACATGATGCAGCCACCACCATGCTTGAAAATATAAAGAGTGGTACTCAGTGATGTGTTTGCCCCAAACATAACTCTTTGTATTCAGGACAAAAGTTAATTTCTTTGCCACTTCTACTACTCCGCTCTCCTCTTTTTTGTTGTTGCCATATTGCAAACAGGATGCATGTTTTGGATTATTTTGATTCTGTACAGGCTTCCTTCTTTTCACTCTGTCATTGAGGTTAGTATTGTGGAGTAACTACGATTGTTGTTGATCCATCTTCAGTTTTCTGCCATCACAGCCATTAATATCATTGGCCTCATGGTGAAATCCCTGAGCAGTTTCCTTCCTCGCCGGTAACTGAGTTAGGAAGGACATCTATCTTTGTAGTGACTGGGTGTATTGATACACCATCCAAAGTGTAATTAATAACTTCACCATGTGCAAAGTGTCTGCTTTTTAAAATGTTATTTACACCAATCTACCAATAGGTGCCCTTCTTTGTGAGTTATTGGAAATCCTCCCTGGCTTCTGTGGTTTAATCTGTGCTTGAAATTCACGTCTCGACTGAGGGACCTTACAGATAATTGTATGTGTGGGGTACAGAGATAGGGTAGTCAATTTTCGTATGCTGTTGACACCCGTGTTTACACCTTAGTGCCACCTGCTCGCCCGCAGCCAATCTCCATCCTTCCACAGCTGATCTCTTCTGAAAAGAATTCCCCTAACTACACGATCCTCTGAGACGGACTCATACAGTCCAAAGTCTAACAGACTGTGTGTGTGTGTGTGTGTGTGTGTGTGTGTGTGTGTGTGTGTGTGTGTGTGTGTGTGTGTGTGTGTGTGTGTGTGTGTGTGTGTGTGTGTGTGTGTGTGTGTGTGTGTGTGTGTGTGTGTGTGTGTGTGTGTGTGTGTGTGTCTATGTATTTCTGCCTGTGTGATAGAGCTATATCAGACCTGAAGTTGTCTCCTCAAATGAAAACAAAATGGCTGGTATGTGTTCACTTCAAATAAGAGCAAGGAAACAAATGCAATCCTTTGTAGATGTGAAGTTAACAAACACAAATGACCAACTGTCTTTTTCCACCAAACTCTGACCAGTGAAACTGAGAAGAAATATGAATGTATTTGACATTTCAAACATTATTAGCAACTGGTAGAGCAAGGAAAAGGTTTGCATCACAAGCAGAATTGTACTATACAGGCTACATTCAGCTAAATCTGATTTGATAGCTTGCAATTTAAAAAAAATGTAATTTCCAAGCAGGTGTATGGGGATAGGAGTCAGTTGTCCACAGCAGCATCAGACTGCATATCTATCTCATTCATACACACAAAAAAAGACACATTTTACCTCAGTGAGCAATCCCCCTCCACAGCCTACGTCCAGTATTCTGAGCCCTGCCAGGGGTTTCCCCGGGCGCCGCCCACCATGTGCGTTCAACAGATTATCCCTGAAAGAGGTCAGAGGTCACACTGTGAATACACACTACCACTCTTTCCACCCCATCCCCAAAGCCATACAGTGCATTCAAAGTATTCAGACCCATTGACTTTTCCCACCTTTTGTTACCCTACAGCTTTATTCTAAACTTTATTAAATTGTTTGTTCTCAATCTACACAAAATTACTCCACAAAAAAAAACATATCACCTCATAAAAAACAGATCACATTTCCATAAGTATTCAGACCCTTCACTCAGTACTTTGTTGAAGCACCTTGCAGAGATTACAGCCTCGAGTCTTCTTGGGTATGACGATATATGCTTGGCACACTTGCATTTGAAGAGTTTCTCCCATTCTTCTCTGCAGATCCTCTCAAGCTCTGTCAGATTGGATGGGGAGTGTCGCTGCACAGCTATTTTCAGATCTCTCCAGAGATGTTCTATCGGGTTCAAGTCCAGGCTCTGGATGGGCCTCTAAAGGAGCCGGCCAGCTCTAGGAAGAGTCTTGGCGATTCCAAACTTCTTCCATTTAAGAATGGAGGCCACTGTGTTCTTGGGGACCTTCAATGCCGCAGACATTTTTTGGTACCCTTCCCCAGATCTGTGCCTCGACACAATCCTGTCTCTGACAATTCCTTCGACCTCATGGCTTGGTTTTTGCTCCAACATGCACTGTCAACTGTGGGACCTTTATATAGACAGGTGTGTGCCTTTCCAAATCATGTCCAATCAATTGTATTTACTCCAATCAAGGATGATCAATGGAAATAGGATGCACCCGAGCTCAATTTCGAGTCAGGTAGCAAAAGGTCTGAATATGTATGTAAATAAAATTGTAATGTAATGCACTGGCCAAAATGTCATAGGGAGGTAGTCAGACCTGACCGTGTGGTACAAGGACAACAACCTCTTCATCAACGTGATCAACACAAAGGAGATGATTGTGGACTACAGGAAAAGGAGGACCGAGCACGCCCCCATTCTCATCGACGGGGCTGCATTGGAGCAGGTTGAGCTTCAAGTTCCTTGGCGTCCACATTAACAAACTAGAATGGTCCAAGCACACCAAGACAGTCGTGAAGAGGGCACAAAAAAAAAAACTTTTAAAAACCTTTTTATTTTACCTTTATTTAACTAGGCAAGTCAGTTAAGAACAATTACTTAGTCTCCCTCTCAGGAGACTGAAAAGATTTGGCATGGGTCCTCAGATCCTCAAAGGATTTTACAGCTACACCATCAAGAGAATCCTGCCAGGTTGCATCACTGCCTGGTATGGCAACTGCTTGGCCTCCGACCGCACGGCACTACAGAGGGTAGTTGTTGGGAATTTTATGAATAATGACTAAACAATATCTACATTTTAAATAGAACTATAACTAATTAAACTCTGTTTTATTATATCTGATTAATAATGTTAATTCATAAGAAAGGGATTGTGTAGCATGAAACAGGGGGTAATTAAACATAATAAGTACCATTCCAGCTAGGTTGGGGAGGAAATGGATTGTGGGTTTTAAGTAAGCAGAAAGGATCGTTAACCTATGGTTGAACAGTTTAGATAAGGCAGCGAGTGTTTTCCTGGGTTTTCCATTATCTGGAACTGTCTTCTAAATAGTGATGGATGAAGGTGAAGACTCCAGAAGTTCATCTTGATAATAGTGTGTGTGAGCGAGGAGGTTGGAATAAACTTTTGAACCTGCTTTGTCCTGGTCGTTAGGAGGAAGGACATTTTATAACCTATGACATCATATTTTGTATATAAACTGTTGTTCGTGTTTACATGGGAGTGCGCTCCGAGAATAAATACTATGATCTCATTTTGATAAGACTGATCTCTGTCTATTTTATGCAAATAAGAATCTTACAAATTCTTATAAATAGACTGAGTGGTTTAATTAATGTACACATAACGGAATTATGAAATTCCAATGACAGTAGTGCGTATGACCCAGTACATCACTGGGGCAAAGGTTGGGCCGACCAACCAGTGCTCCCGCACATTGGCTAACCGGGCTACCTGCATTGTGTCCCACCCATCACCCCAAACCCTCTTTTATGCTACTGCTACTCTCTGTTCATCATATATGCATATCATAACATGTCACTTTAACCATATGTACATGTACCTCAATCAGCCTGACTAACCGGTGTCTGTATGTAGCCTCGCTACTGTATATAGCCTGTCCTTTTGCTGTTGTTTTATTTCTTTACCTACCTAATGTTCACCTAATAGCTTTTTTGCACTATTGGTTAGAGCCTGTAAGTAAGCATTTCACTGTAAGTATTCAGCGCATGTGACAAACTTTGATTTGATTCCTGCCATCCAGGACCAGTATTCCAATCGGTGTCAGAAGGCGGCCCTAAAAATTGTCAAAAGACTCCAGCCACCCTAGTCAGACTGTTCTCTCTGCTACCGCACAGCAAGCGGTACCGGAGCGACAAGCTGGTGACACGGTCTATGACTTATTTAGAATTCAAGGCACACTTAACCAGCATAGCTCCCACACTCCGTAGCGATATGCCATCCCATATGGTTTGCGCTAAGTGGGACTATCATTTGTTTATCAACAGGACAATGACCTAACACACCTCCAGGCTGTGTAAGGGTTATTTGACCAAGGAGAGTGATGGAGTGCTGCATCAGATGACCTGTCCTCCACAATCACTCGACCTCAACCAAATTGAGATGGTTTGGGATGAGTTGGACCGCAGAGTGAAGGAAAGGCAGCCAACAAGTACTCAGCATATGTGGGAACTCTTTCAAGACTGTTGGAAAAGCATTCCATGTGAAGCTGGTTGAGAGAATGCCAAGAGTGCAAAGCTGTCATCAAGGCAACTTTGAAGAGCCTAAAATATATTTTGATTTGTTAAACACTTTTGGTTACTACATGATTCCATGTGTTATTTAATAGTTGATGTCTTCACTATTCTTCTACAACATAGAAAGTTTTTAAAAAAGAAAGAAAAACCTGTGAATTAGTAGGTGTGTCCAAACGTTTGACTGGTAGTGTATATTCACCAAAAAAAAATACATGGGGGATTGGAAATGACGCAGAGAATTACTGATAGAAGCCACAATATTAAAGCTGATCTACCCCCTAAATTAAAATATGTATATATGTTTAACAAAAAGCTATGATCCCTTATTGATGTCCCTTGTTAAATCCACTTAAAATCAGTGTAGATAAAGGGGAGGAGACAGGTGAAAGGATTTTTAAGCCTTGAGACATAATGGCAAAGTGAAAACATGTTTTGGGAAATTTGCGAAATATCTAATTCACATAAGTATTCACGGCCCTGAGTCAATACTTTGTAGAAGGCTTTTTTTTTGCAGCGATTACAGCTTTGAGTCATCTTGGGTATGTCTATCAGCTTTGCACGTCTGGATTTTTTTACTCCCGTTCAAGAACTCGAACAGTCAAAAAATGTCAAATTCCTGCCTATCCCTAGTCTGTTTGTGTGTGTGCTCTCCATGTTTCCCAACACCTCCTACTGTCACAATCCCCTTGGCTACACAGTCGTCAGGACAAACGCTGCCCTCCAATAATCCCCCAGCTAAATTACAACTTGAATCTCACAGCACCATCCCCTCCATCTCCATTCCCCTCCGTTGACCCCCATCTCCATCCCCTACACTCTGGCTGCTGTCCCCCCAGGCAAGATGTACATGGAGCGGACGAGTAGTCACATGTGTCCCCTTCATTACTGCCCTGCCACTAGATCTCCCACAGCCTTGGCACAGAGAGCGGAAGAGAAAGCCTGAGTGGGCTGTAGGGAGAGAGCTTTAGCCTGGACGCCCTTCAGAAACTCTAACTCTACCCATCCAGCCCATCTCACCACACAACTCTAATGCTTTTGATGAGGGACCATGTAGCCTACCACTGTGCTTCCTTCTGGTTTCTGCTAGCAAGCAACACTAGCGTAAGTAAATAAACAAATAATATCCCCCCCAAAAAAGGAGGATTCTGATGCTAAATCAACCAAATCAGTGCATGTTGTCCCCTCGTTTAAACAACCTGAGGGCAGAGACACGTTAGTGTTGAGTCTGACATCCCTCAGTCACACTGTCACCACAGACTCATCACCGCCGGGTCACAAACAGGAAGGAAAGGGATTTGCTACTACAGGCTGGATGACTGATATGCTATATTCTTCACAGCTAATCTTATCAATCTAAATACCCTCAGATTTGCCGAGGCAGAATCAACTCTTTCCATATCATCTGCCCTTATATATTAATAATGTATAGGGATGATACATATATAAAAAAATATATATATATAAAAATATATAAATATACACACACACACACACACACACACACACACACACACACACACACACACACACACACACACTAGATCACAAAAGTGAGTACACCCCTCACATTTTTGTAAATATTTGAGTATATCTTTTCATGTGACAACACTGAAGAAATTACACTTTGCTACAATGTAAAGTAGTGAGTGTACAGCTTGTATAACAGTGTAAATTTGCTGTCCCATAACTCAACACACAGCCATTAATGTCTAAACTGCTGGCAACAAAAGTGAATACACCCCTAAGTGAAAATGTCCAAATTGGGCCCAAAGTGTCAATATTTTGTGTGGCCACCATCATTTTCCAGCACTGCCTTAACCCTCTTGGGCATGGAGTTCACCAGAGCTTCACAGGTTGCCACTGGAGTCCTCTTCCACTCCTCCATGACGACATCACAGAGCTGGTGGATGTTTAGAGACCTTGCACTCCTCCACCTTCCATTTGATGATGCCCCACAGATGCTCAATAGGGTTTAGGTCTGGAGACATGCTTGGCCAGTCCATCACCTTAACCCTCAGCTTCTTTAGCAAGGCAGTGGTCGTCTTGGAGGTGTGTTTGGGGTCGTTATCATGTTGGAATACTGCCCTGCGGCCCAGTCTCCGAAGGGAGGGGATCATGCTCTGCTTCAGTATGTCACAGTACATGTTGGCATTCATGGTTCCCTTAATGAACTGTAGCTCCCCAGTGCCGGCAGCACTCATGCAGCCCCAGAGCATGACACTCCCACCACCATGCTTGACGGTAAGCAAGACACTTGTCTTTGTACTCCTCACCTGGTTGCCGCCACACACGCTTGACACCATCTGAACCAAATAAGTTTATCTTGGTCTCATCAGACCACAGCACATGGTTCCAGTAAACCATGTCCTTAGTCTGCTTGTCTTCAGCAAACTGTTTGCGGGCTTTCTTGTGCATTATCTTTAGAAGAGGCTTCCTTCTGGGACGACAGCCATGCAGAACAATTTGATGCAGTGTACGGCGTATGGTCTGAGCACTGACAGGCTGAACCCCACCCCTTCCTCCTCGGCAGCAATGCTGGCAGCACTCATACGTCTATTTCCCAAAGACAACCTCTGGATATGACGCTGAGCATGTGCACTCAACTTCTTTGGTCGACCATGGCGAGGCCTGTTCTGACTGGAACCTGTCCAGTTAAACCGCTGTATGGTCTTGGCCACCGTGCTGCAGCCCAGTTTCAGGCTCTTGGCAATCTTCTTATAGCCCAGGCCATCTTTATGTAGAGCAACAATTATTTTTTTCAGATCCTCACGAGAGTTCTTTGCCATGAGGTGCCATGTTGAACTTCCAGTGACCAGTCAGTATGAGGGAGTGTAAGATAGATGACACCAAATTTAACACACCTGCTCCCCATTCACACCTGAGACCTTGTAACACTAACAAGTCACAAGTCACCGGGGAGGGGAAATGGCTAATTGGGCCCAATTTGGACATTTTCACAAAGGGGTGTCCTCACTTTTGTTGCCAGCAGGTTTAGACATTAATGGCTGTGTGTTGAGTTATTTTGAGGGGACAGCAAATTTACACTATACAAGCTGTATACAAGCTGTACACTCACTACTTTACATTGTAGCAAAGTGTCATTTCTTCAGTGTTGTCACATGAAAAGATATACTCAAATATTTACAAAAATGTGAGGGGTGTACTCACTTTTGTGATATAGTGTATATATTTTTTGGGGGGACCTCACACCTACTTCAGGCATTTCTCACTTCTGAGCTTCTTGTCTCAATGTAACTGGGGTCTGTCAATAACTTGTACTGCCTGGCTCTGACATTTTAGCTCACGTAACGAAAGTCACCAGTGAAAGAGAGGTGCCCCTCTAGTAGGTGGGGGAGGGGCCAGGCCGTACTGATAATAATAATAATAATAATACTGTGAGTGACACGGAGAGGAGGGAGACAGCAACCAACCAAGCCGACTCGCTATAGTAGACTAATAGCTGCCATAGCAATGATTAAGTAGTACCTGTTTTAACTGCATCAAACTGGGAGAAGCTAGTTAAGCAAGCTAACGTTAGCTAGCTAGGCTAACTGTGGTTGCAGTGCATGTGTTTTCTCATCCTACAGTGGCAAAAATAGGCTCTATGACTGTAGCTTATTGCCGCTTTGATGATTTATGATTGGCCAACAACAAGGTACACACGCCACTCTCGTGAAAAGCAAGAGCATTAATCATAATTTAACAAATCTCTCTCTGTGTTCGGATCTGTATGGGCTCTTCTGGACACAGTTCAAATTACACATACCATAGACCCGTGTCAATAATATCAGACCCATAACTTTCATTTAGAATTATGGAGCCAGACCCACTCAGGTCTCGAGTATTCGGGTACAGGTGGATCTGGGAAGAATTGTAACTGACTCTCACATGGATTCTACGTCTAAATTAGCCCTAAATCGGTGGATGATTGTGGCATCTTTAATCTGCAATTGGGTGAATAAACTACAGGCATACACACACGCACCGTATGAAAGGCACCCTGAGGTCGTTCATGGAGTGGAGGGCTGCGAAGTCTCCCTGCTCATTCCACCACTTGTTGGCGAGAAGCTGGAACCTCTTCACCTCATTTGGGTCCACAGTGGTCTTGGAGGCAGAGCGAATCCTACAGATGCAAAACAGTTGTCACCAAGCACTCAAATACTGACATGTATTAGACATTGGGGACGTCCCAGGTCGTCTCTATTGCAGTTACATAACGTAGATCTCACCAGAGTCATATTCGTTAGTGCACACACCAGACCCAACAGCAGGATGAATTGACTACAGGGGCAGTGAGGGCACACAATTTTGGAGTGTTCATCATGCATTGGAATTATATTGAATTCTTCTTATAACATGCTATACTACATTAAACATCAAGTTAAAATGCTGAGACTCCGAGACCATTAATTGAGTGCTTTTGAAGTGACAGGTTGGTGCAAAATCTGGACAGTGCCCTACACACTTAAACAAAGCTATTTTGGTCATAAATATAGGCTACAAGATAGATAGGGTAATTCACCCATTACAAACAGCCCATGTGAATGTCTTACCAAAATAATGCAACTTAAATGCTGAAAGAAGTGACAGGTTGGTGTGAAATCACCACTGTGCTCTATCAGCACCATGGACAGCGCCCTACACACTACAGAAAGACCTCTGAAAACCCATTTGCTGAAATGACACCACTGGCTATACAACCAAGATTTGGATTAAAACCAACTAGCTAGATTGTTTACCTTTTCAGAAGAGTTTCCGCCATCTCTGATGCTCTGTGGAACTTCAGTAATCGATGAGTAATCGATCATTCTATTCTACCCGAAATCTTTCCCCTCAAATGCAAGTTGGATTAGTCAAACTTTCCTAGGGTGTAGCATGCTTCTTCTGTGCTGACTGAACACATCTGTCAAAGTGGATGTAGCCCCCCCTCATGAGCCCTGTGATTTCATTTTGAATATTGTGTGACATGTATGTGGCGTTGTGGGTTATGGTGCTAAACACCTTGCCACGTTCCTCGTCATTCGGAGAGTATATTCCATCATAGACAAAGTCCACTGCTACCTTCTTACTCGACTTTTATGTCCAATGTCCCCCTCAGTGGTTACTGGTTTGAATTAAGGAAGTCAATGATGTCCACAATCGCCAAAATTGTGTGATTTCTTGCCAGCTGCCTGTCACTAAAAAGTGTTGACACCAATGTTCCCATAGCACTTCAAAATTGTTTCTTTTCACAGTGTATTTCAAATGCTCTTTGCTTAATTTCTTCGAGATAGGGGGCTCTCTTTTAATTTTTGGATAAAAAAAACGTTCCCGTTTTAAACAAGACATTTTGTCACGAAAAGATGCTCGACTATGCATGTAATTGACAGCTTTGGAAAGAAAAAAACTGACGTTTCCAAAAACTGCAAAGATATTATCTGTGAGTGCCCCAGAACTAATGCTACAGGCGAAACCAAGATGAAGTTTCATACAGGAAATGCCCCAGATTCTGAAGGTGCTGTGTTCCAATGTCTGGAATGTCCAATGTTTGCCTTATATGGCTGTGAATGCGCCAGGAATGAACCTTGCCCTTTGTGTCGTTTCTCCAGGGTGTCTGCAGCATTGTGACGTATTTGTAGGCATATCATTGGAAGATTGACCATAAGAGACTACATTTACCTGGTGTCTGCCCGGTGTCCTGTGTCTAAATTATTGCGTAATCTTTAGGTCCATGCGCGTTCCATTTCTTCAGAAGAGAAAGTCAACTGCCACGATGGATTTATCATCGATAGATATGTGAAAAACACCTTGAGGATTGATTCTAAACATCGGTTTGCCATGTTTCTGTCGATATTATGGAGTTAATTTGGAAAAAAGTTTGTGTTTTAATGACTTAATTTTCGTTTTTTTTCTTACCCAAACATGAAGAAAACGGAGCGATTTGTCAACACAAATAATCTTTTTGTAAAAACTGAACATTTGCTATCTAACTGAGAGTCTCCTCATTGAAAACATCTGAAGTTCTTCAAAGGTAAATGATTTTATTTGAATGTTTTTCTGGTTTTTGCGAAAATGTTGCATGCTGAATGTCAGGCATAATCCTATGCTAGGCTATCAATACTGTTTACACAAATGCTTGTTTTGCTATGGTTGAGAAGCAAATTTTTGAAAATCTGAGATGACAGTGTTGTTAACAAAAGGCTAAGCTTGAGAGCAAATAGATTTATTTCATTTCATGAATAGTTAACGTTGCGTTATGCTAATGAGCTTGCGGATAGATTTACACAATCCTTGATACAGGTTTTTTCCGTAGCTAAACGTGACGCAGAAAACGGAGCGATTTGTCCTTAAACAAATAATCTTTCAGGAAAAACTGAACATTTGCTATCTAACTGAGAGTCTCCTCATTGAAAACATCCGAAGTTCTTCAAAGGTAAATTATTTTATTTGAATGCTTTTCTGGTTTTTGTGAAAATGTTGCCTGCTGAATGCTAACGCTAAATGCTACGCTAGCTATCAATACTGTTACACAAATGCTTGTTTTGCTATGGTTGAGAAGCATATTTTGAAAATCTGAGATGACAGTGTTGTTAACAAAAATCTAAGCTTGAGAGCTAGCATATTGATTTCATTTCATTTGCGATTTTCATGAATAGTTAACGTTGCGTTATGGTAATGAGCTTGAGGCTGTATTCACGATCCCGGATCCGGGATGGCTCGTCGCAACAGGTTAATGCGTGCCTAGCAAATCAAATTGTATTTGTCACATGTTTAGCAGATGTTTATTGCGGGTGTAGCAAAATGCTTGTGTTTTTTTTATAGCTCCAACAGTGCAGTAATATCTAACAATACACATCTAAAAGTAAAGGAATGGAATTAAGAATATATAAATATTTGGGCGAGCAGCGTCAGATCCTTTGGTACCATCAATAGCATGCTTCTAGTTAGAATACCCAGCTTGGGTGAAGGCCTTGTCTGCGTTAGCATTGGCCCCAACACAGAACTCTCGACATGGGAAACAAAATGACACATCTGCAGTAAGAGTATTCCAGCCACTCTCTTCCTATGAACCAGTTGCTATTAAATTAAAGTTTTTGGATTGAAAACCTGCAGCTTGGGCAGGATTCTAAGCTAATCTGGGCTTTCTACTCTGTTCCAAGACCATCAGGAACAGTCGGAGGTGGCGGGGCTGTGGAGCCGTTATCCTTGTGGCGCTTGTGGAAGGGTGGGTAAGCTCTGCACGTGGAGCTCAATACCATCATTGCCGCTAGGCTTGGCGGTGGCCTCAGTGGTTGACGCTGCTGCTCATTACTCTCCCTCTTCTTTTGGCTTTGTTTGGGTACTTTGACAAACAGCCATTTCTGATATCCATCGTGGCAGATCAGTTGGTTTGAGCTAGCTAAATAGGCTAATGCGATTATAATTTTAAAAAATTACAGCTAACTAAGACTAGCTAAACTCTGTAGCGGTGGAGAGTGAGGAAGAGTTGAGTGAAGCAGCTTCAATAGTAAACATGACACCACCTTACAAATCAAAAATTACAGGCATCACTTAGCCTACAACAGATGATAAGCATTTTCTCCTACTTTTTATGGAAACCTATGGGGGGTGATAAGCCTAGGCAACTGTACAGCCATGTGGCTGTTGCCTAGCATTGAACGTCTGACTGACATTGAACGCCTTACTAACATCTGCGTCGCGTGTTAATGAAAGTCATAATGTGCATAGTTTATATTTATATTAATTAAATCTCAAACATAAATGTTAGAAACATACTCTTTTTCTGTGCAAGCAGACATTCCGACGCAACCACCTTGAGCTATAGTGTAGCCTACAGTTTGTGTATTTCCTGTTATCGCTAATGGCCTAGAAAAGATTATGTCCAATCTATAGGTAATCTGTCTTTCCTTCAACACCTCATGGCATGGTATCTCGCTGTATACAGATGTAAATGTTGTTAGCCAATCAGACTGTGTTGTTACCAGTTCCCAGTAGCCTACATCAGACAACCAATAAGAGTTTGTGTCCATGGCTTTCAGAAGAATAGAGGAGTTCAAAAGATGCTATTTGGGATCCTTGGGATATCCCTTCAGTCGAATAAAGCAGTTTTCCCAGATGGTCCTTGCATAATCTGGATCCTTGGGATGTCCCTACCAACTATACATGTAAAATGTTTAATTTTAGTGTTAGCAGTGAATGTTCATAGAGTGAGAGTCTGGCATGGTATTTGAGAGCTAGACAGCAACATAAAAAATGAATGTCTATTTTACAAGTGGCAGAAGCAATTTTCAAGTGTCTGCCCCAGATATTTTCCTTTTAGACAATGAAAAGAATTATCAAGATGTCCATGATCCAATTGAGGAGTAAGTAGGCTATATTTAAGTTGTGATTATCGTTAGGAAATATTTAGGTCTACTGTGTAAATTTGCAAATTTGGTTTTTGAAAATACATTTTGTTGATAACGTATTGTCGAAAGCACATAGGCAATATTATTTACTGTGTCGATAGCGAAGTAGGCTAGTGTACAATAACGTAATTTGATGTGCTAGTATTATTTAATGGTTGAATTAAATTGTAAATTAAAATATACACACGTAAGCAATATTATTTACATTGTAATACTACTATAGCAGTAGTCATCAACCTTTGAGTCAAAATCACTTTGAGTCAAAATGTATGCTGAGATCTTACCTCTCTGGTTCTTTATTAACATGACTTAATAAATCCTCCTTTAGGATTGGACCCTTTTTTTTCAATTTTTCACCTAAAATGACAAACCCAAATCTAACTGCCTGTAGCTCAGGTGCTGAAGCAAGGATATGCATATTCTTGGTACCATTTGAAAGGAAACACTTTGAAGTTTGTGGAAATGTGAAAGGAATGTAGGAGAATAACCCATTAGATCTGGTAACAGATAATACAAGGTACAAAAAAAATACAAAAAATGTTTGTTTTTTCCCTATCATCTTTGAAATGCAAGATAAAGGCCATAATGTATTATTCCAGCCTAGGTGCAATTTAGATATTGGCCACTAGATGGCAACAGTGTGTGTGCAAAGTTTTAGACTGATCCAATGTTCCAAATTTTGAATCAAGACTGCCCAAATGTGCCTAATTTGTGTATTAATAACTGTTATGTTCAAAACTGTGCACTCTCCAAAACAATAGCATGGTATTCTTTTATTGTAATAGCTACTATAAATTGGGCAGTGCAGTTAAATTAACAAGAATTTAAGCTTTCTGACAATATCAGATATGTCTATGTCCTGGGAAATGTTATTGTTACTTACAACCTCATGCTAATCACATAAGCCTACGTTAGCTTAACGTCCCGCAGGGGACCCACCGATCCTGAAGTACGAAACTGTAAGCCTATTCAACAGTACTGTAGCAATGAGGTTTGTGCAGTAACCTATAGGCCCAATACATTATCACTGCATACTGAGGTTGCTTGAATATACCTGCCAATGCATTGTTGTTCGGGACATTTAAAAATATATATATATTTCCAGGTGGGCTATATGATCACACCATTGTTGTATTACTTGTGAGGCACAGCTGAGTGAGCATACATTTAAATTATTTGCTATTTATTTTACTGGGCTGATGGTGCCTGCATCTGATGGTCACTCTCCCTTTCCCTTTCCTCCACTGACACTGACCAAAAAGGGACACCGTCTTCCAGCTGATGACGAAACTCGAGTTGCACCACATTTCTGCCTCATGCACAAATTCATGCTGTTACTCCTATGAACAGAGAAAGTGAAATATTCCTCGATATTAAAAAAGACCCAAGCCGCTAATAACAAACGCAAGCCTATAGATAAACTTTCCTACTCATTCATTACTGCTGCACTGCTTGTTGTAGCACTGAGCGGAAATAGGAAAAACACGCATTTCATGGCTTATAAGAAGTGTTGAGTACAAAGTGTTGACAGTGCTGAGTAAGAACTTAGACATGAACTCACTCATAAAAACAGCAGCTCTTTGCTGTATTCGATGACACGCTCTCTCTAGCCATGGTTTTAAACGTTTTGAAATCTCACAGTATCAATTTTTCCATAGCTTTCTCATCTGAGCAATCTGACCTAAGGTTTTTGACCAGGTAAACATCGTCTGCCGTTCATTTATTTTCTGGCCTTCCAAGAGATACATTTGTAATAATACGAAATATAATTGAATGTATTTCTATTATAATCAAGGTGAGACTGAACATGGGATAGGTCGCATGAGAAAAAGGAGCCACCAGAGAAGAATCAAAAGGGACCAAATGCTTCGACATCCGGGCGATTGACTTGGCTTGGAAAAAGGACGAAAGACGAGACCTGGGAAAGCTTGGTGCTCCTAGCTGGGGTCTACTCCATTAAGGTGAATTTAAAAACCTGTGGGTGGCATCGCCATGCTGTCAGCAGTACCAACACTGGCCCAGGGGTTTCTCCAAATAGTCCATTTCAAAGCTAACCACTGGGTCACATTAAATAACCGCCACTTTCAGTGTAGGAAAGACTATTGAGAGTAAATATTACTTCATCATAGGAGAGCTGTAGCTCCGCCCACCAGTGATGTGGAGCAGAGCATGCTGGGCGATCTCTAAGGTGAAGGAAGTAACTAGAGAAAGTACACAAGCCGTGATAAGTTCCAGCCATCTCTTGTGATTACCTACATAGTTAGCATTCTTTGTTTTAGCAAAGGCCAGTGTGCGTCCTTCAGAAATGTGAGTTCATATTTCTTACAATTCATGTGTTGTCGACGCACTCCTTTGTTATGCCAATGAGCACGTTTACCGCGAGCAAGCAACTGTAAGCTTGCTAACCCTGTTGTTTGTCATCTCATTTCAGACATTTAACATTAGCATTTCAGTCTTATATGCCCTGTGGTTATATGGATGTATACTGATTATGTGGGTATTTTGTTAGCAATGAGCCTTGGGGATACATTATACATTCATGCAGTTGTGTGAGGATGATAGTGCTGCTCAGTAATTGCACTCCTCTGATCATTCATTAGTAAAGTCACAGCCATGTTGTATTGCCCTGTGCAGCAGAACCAATTGTAGCCATTATTTAGAGCTTATGTAATTGGAGGTTGTATTAAGCCTACACCTGACATTTACTATTGTATTTCATTTCCCACTTTTCAGAACCACACACTCTTAGTTAACACACCTGTCAAGCCATACACTGTGCTGTGCCGTCACTGCTCTGTAAATCAGCGTCATTAAACAACCTCAACTGGAATCCTACTGGTCTGTCATCTGTGCCCTTACAAGCACCTGGGAGAGAACACGCAGTGCTAAGTAAAAACCTAACCCTAAAGAATATACAGTCCACCAAGTCCCTCAACTACACCCAGGTAGGTGCTGTTAAGGTGTATGACACCACCCTGGAGTTTCTCTCACAACTCATCTCTCATCTCTTTCCAGGGACCATCCCTTGCCTCCCTTATCAACCCCACTGACAGAAAAATAAATTGACATGTATCCTTTCTTTTCTGTCTGCCATTAACATTATTGCATGTCTAATCAAACATTTAAATCATTCAATAACTGTATTTTTACATACCTGATCATCCTTTAACCTGTGTGTTTGCTTTTGTAAGTCTCTCCTTCCCTTTTCTGTTAACTCTGCTCCTGTTCTCCATGACCTAGGGGGTTCTGCCTGATACCCAGACATGGATCCACCAGATTTCCTCCATTACCAACCACCCTCCGACTTTTCATTACATCAGCTCCTGTTATTGTCATGTTGTCATTATTTGCTAAGAAAGAGCAAGACAACTATCATACTGGGCCCATAATGTGAGATGCACAGATTAGCTAAAAACACTAGCACTGCTGGGCAGCAGCACCTGTACTTTGCAGTTTCCCTCTTCCAAGACTGACTACCTGGTGAAAACAAGTGACCGGCAGAACCTCCCAGCCACACAATTACCCACCTCCTCTATTCCACACACCAGAATTCAGTATTTCAGTCTATGATTGCCATGTGAGTGTACAACAAATCTGAAAGTAAATCGACACACATGTACCAACAAAAGTATCAAAGTTTGTGTATTTAAATGTAAAATATTGCCAGATTGGTTTTCACAGCTGTTTCGTAAGATGTTCATTATTGTAAATGGTAACATATCCCTTGATGGTATTTGTTAGTTCAACATTGTTGTATTATAAGACATACAATAGATATATTCAACCACAAGGGTGCACTAATGAGCTAAATCAGAGGACTAATATTACTTCAGTGTAGATAAGTGTAAGTGTAGGCCTGTTAAAATTAAAACATGCCAGCCAGACAAGCCAGTGTATGAATCAACTGTATTTGCATACGAACGGAGTGGAAATTGGCTGACTTTGATCTGTAAGGTAAGCAACATTAATGTGTGGGGAGGGGCATTGAAATGATATTTTTTTTACCCTGATGCCTGTTTATTCATAAAAATCATAAGATTAAGCATAACATTCATCGCAATGGTTAGCATATGCAAATTAATAGGAATACATTTAGCCTAATTGATAACAAATATGACATGGAAAGTCAGGATCCTAATCAGGTTTTTGTTTGTCAAATCCAGATTAAATAAAGGTCTTTATGTGTGTCAAATCTGTAGGTGCTTGTGGGCTAAATCGATGACAAACAGCTGAAATGTTCAGGCTTCATCATGATCTGTGATCAGGACAGACTGGGGTGTTTTCGGTTCAGTTTAGTCTAACGATATGTGTGTAAGAACGCAACTGCATTGAAATGAATAGCCTGATTCAATGGAATTCTCCTGGATAATAAAATGTTTTTATCTCTAAATTGCAGAGCATTTAATTAACCATCATTTTCCTGTGATGTTGAGGCTGAGCAAGACGTATAGGCTAGTAGACTATGCAGAAATAATTGTGGAGTTATTCATTGTTATAGCCTAGATTGCTTTATATAATCTGGACCATAGGACCATTTCCTATGGCTAAGAAAACAAGTAGTAGCATATGCTTTTTGCCTCTCTATGACAAGGGTTTGGCCTATATCCTCACACACCTTCAATTTGAACCCTGCTTTTAACCATAAGACATCGCCACAGAAATGGATAGCCTAAGGATTTCATGGTGACAGTGATTGTGTCTGATAACCTCTTGTTTCTGAATAGGGCTACCTCCAACAAAGAAGCCCATGTGTCTGTATTGATGTGAGAAATAGGCATATCTACACAGTAATAGTGGCTGTCTGTGATATCAACTAGCCTAATAAGTTTTGCATTGAGCCCTATTTTATCAAAAATCGACTAATTAAATTGATTAGATTACTATGGCAACAAAAAATATTTTTTGCAAAATCATGTAGACGTTTGTAAGCCGTTCATGGGTTGATCTTTAATAATAAACTAAACAGACCCTTAAACTAACGCGTGAAACACATGTAGATGTTTTTGGCGTGCTCGAGAGTCGCAAAATAAATGTAGAAATCCATATTATTCTATTATTGCACACCAACGAGCATCTGGGTTGCCAAGGGCTAAAATAGAAGTCATCCCTATTTCTGACGCAGATCACGCTGCGAGTCCTGCCTCTCCCATCTCCTCATTGGTTTCTAGAAGCAGGTACCTACGTGCCATCTCATTGGTTATATCCACGTGGGTGATTGAAAGACAAACTGTTTTGCCGGTTGTTGTGGTAATACTATGAAAGTGTAGATGCCAATCACCATTTTTTTTTTACCTTTATTTAACTAGGCAAGTCAGTTAAGAACAAATTCTTATTTTCAATGACGGCCTAGGAACAGTGGGTTAACTGCCTGTTCAGGGGCTGAACGACAGATTTTGTACCTTGTCAGCTCGGGGATTTGAACTTGCAACCTTTAGGTAGCCATACATGTTTAATGCTTTTCGACCTGTCCCCAAATTAATGTCATTGGTTCAGAGTTTGTTTTGATATTTTAACCTGCATGTCGTGATCGCTTGGTGTTGGGGGACAAAATACAGTTATGCACGATAGCGCACGCGCGCAGCCGGTTTGGTACATAAATTGTCAGGTCTGGTCAGCATGTTACACGCAAACTGACACGTGACGCGATCACCACATCTACATGACGTGTCGGTAGGGCATGGCACAAACAGAAGCTAAAACAGTCTACATAACACTGGAGAGTATTTGGAATAATCCGTTTTTCTAATGCTTGCAATTATGAATACAACCCTGGGGTGTAATAATTAGTGCACAGTGGCAAAACGTTTGGTAACGAAAACTAGTTTCTATTCACGTAAGCCCCTCCCCGTTTGCATTGCATTCTTGTCTAGTGATAAAAACCCACGCAGCGCCCTTCTGAGATGCTCAGTACGACTGCAAAAAGACAACCTGGAACGAAACCATTTCCCGTTAGCATGGAGTTAGTTAGAGAAACTGAGTCCACGTGCAATCGCTAAGACCCTCATACCACATCTGCAAACTAAAATGTAATTGTACCATACCTCACATGCGCGAAACCCATTTGAGAGCGACGCTCCAGAAACTGCGTGTGACGTTTACATACTGAAGTCCAGCTGACTGTAGTCCGAGTTGAAGTAGGAGTGCCATTCACCACACTTGTTGAACAGCGGGTGCAAAACCCTAAGATGAGACGTCCAAACTTTGAATACATGTCTGTTTTTTACATTTATATTTGTGTTCGGTAGACAGGTCAATGTGACCGTGGTGTACTCATTATCTTACTGTTCGTGTGGAAACACTGCTGTGCATAGAACGTTCCTACTGGCTACTGGTTCCCTGGCAAAATCTACTTCAGTCCCAAATTATTAGTGTATAAATACTCAAACAAACACTGAGTTCAGTAATATATCAACGATTAAACAACTGTAACGTAGCCTGTTGTAAGGTGGGGGTTATACATTTTGATGATTGGTGTTGAACATACATTTGTATATATTGTGTATGTGGACACCCCTTCATACGAGTGGATTATGCTATTTCAGCCACACCCGTCGCTGACATTGTGTATAAAATCAAACACACAGGCATGTAATCTCCTTTCTAACAAGTCAGTTCATCAAATGTCTGCCCCGCTAGAGCTGCTCCGGTCAACTGTAAGTGCTGTTATTGTGAAGTGGAAACTTCTAGGCGAAACAGCACCCCAGTGAAGCAGGTACGCCGAGCACAAAAAGCCACCATCGCATGCGCATAACGAACTCCGAACCAACTATATTAATTTGGGGACAGGTCGAAAAGCATTAAACGTTTATAGCAATTTAGCTTGCTGTTGCTAGCTAATTTGTCCTGGGATATCAACATTGGGTTGTTATTTTACCTGAAATGTACAAGATCCTCTACTCCGACAATTAAGCCACAGATAAAAGGGTAAACCACTTTTTTTCTTTCTAGTAATCTCTCTTCCAAGCTTCTTCTTTGAACGGTTGGCAACCAACTTTAAGGTGCATTACCACCACCAACTAGACTGGAGTGTGGACCTCAGTTCATATTTCAATCATTTACATTTAAGTCATTTAGCAGACGTATATGCTCCTAAAAAACTAGATGAGAGGCCGGACTTGCAGTACTTTAAGCTCACAAATAGAAAGCATTTTGCATCGCCCTGGTCAGCAGATCACCATGCGCATTGCAGAGCTTTGGCTGGATGTTCCAACATCTAGTGGAAAGCCTTCGCAGAAGAGTGAAGGCTGTTATTAGCAGCAAAGAGGGGACCAACTCCATATTAATACCCATGATTTTGGAGTCAGATGTTCAACGAGCAGGTGTCCACATAGTGTATATGTAACAGTATAGACTTTACGTCCGTCCCCTCGCCCTGACTGGGTGCGACGCAGGGATGCTCAGCACACGTTAATCACCCTCGAAGCATCGTTACCCATCGCTCCACAAAAGCCGCAGCCCTTGCAGAGCAAGGGGAACCACTATGTCAAGGTCTCAGAGCAAGTGAAGTCACCGATTGAAACGCCACTAGCGCGCACCACCGCTAACTAGCTAGCCATTTCACATCGGCTACACTCACCCTCCTTTCCACCTCCTCTTTCAGCAGCAACCAGTGATCCGGGTCACGGCACCAGTGTAACAGATGTATATGTACTCTCCATGCGTTGTGTTTTCTCAAAATAAATCACTTCGGCCAGTGGTCCCAGTTGAGCATCATTTATTTCTGCTGTTGTTAAATGGGAAACAGCACGTTAGTTGTGCAGGGCTTAATAGAAGATGGCTGTCGATGGCAAAATCCCTTGCATCATTTTCATACTGGGCGAACAAAATACAACACATGTGTAAATACAGGTTGTTAAATGGGAAACAGCAGGTTAGTTGTGTAGGGCTTAACGGTATTGATGGCAAAATCTGTAGCATGAAGACAACTGTGTTAGCAGTGGCTTATGTGACCATTACATCGGTGTATGCTAGCTAACACACTTATTTACAGCAATCATATGCCAAAGCACATCCCAGAAAGCCCCTCAATCCCTAACAGGTATCATATACCCACACATGTATAAATCAGTAACGTACAGCAAACGTGTACACATTGTAAAATAGTAAATAGTAGTCAAAACGTGACCTACCCCTTGCATCACATTTTCATACTGTGAAGACCTGACGTTCACGTTCTCCCCCTATCTGCAAGCGGGGCGATCACAACACACCTTATTGTCATAAGAGTTGAACTAACCAATAAGAATGCTTGAACATTAAATACACATTTCTTTAGAGGCAAGTGGAAACATAACCAACCCTGTTACATATAACACTAAATCAAACACTGTCAGATGGCGATAGTTGTTTCAGCTGAATGGAGAAAGTGTTATGTATGAACTGGTCAGTCCACGGGGAATACATGTATAGCCAGCTGCATACGTTCCCTTTGGACGGTAAGATTAAACGAGTCAATATCGCCATCTGCAGGAATTCAGGCTAATATAAATCTTGTGTACTGTATTGTTGTATATTTCATGCATAACATAAAGCTGAAATTGGACTGTGCCAGTAATATATACTTAAAAATATAAACACAACTAATTCAACTATTTTACTGAGCTACAGTTCATAAGGAAATCAGTCAATTGATATAAATAAATTAGGCCCTAATCTATAGATTTCACATGACTGGGCAGGGGTGCAGCCATGTGTGGACCTGGAAGGGCATAGGCAAAGAGGCAGTATTAACATTACATTCTCTGGTGGACATTCCTGCAGTCAGCATGACAATTGCGCACTCCCTCAAAATGTAGACATCTGTGGCATTGTGTTGTGACAAAACTGCACATTTAAGAGTTGCCTTTTATTGTACTCAGCACTCATGCTGTTTAATCAGCTTCTAGATATGCCACACCTGTCAGGTGTATGAATTATCTTGGCTAAGGAGAAATGCTCATGAACAGAGATGTAAACAATATTGTGGACAAAAATGAGAGAAAAAAGCTTTTATTTCAACTCATCAAATCAACACTTTACATGGTGCGTTTATTTTAGTTCAGTATGTATAAAATATGGTGAATTTGTAGTGTTCATATAGCTGAAATACAAAAATGTTCCTCTTTGCCATTAGAATTTCTAAAAGACTATTCCAAATTATATGAATTAAACACAATAATGGCATGTTATCAATTGCACTCAATCTAAATTACTGCAGGTTTAATGATAACCCTAAAAAAATCATAAAATAATGATTTGAAAGTCAGTTGCACATGTCAATCTCATTTTATTTTTAAAAATAAATGCATCTACTCCACTAACAAATGAGTGACATTCAACACTTCAGTCATGCCTTTAGTGTGGTACATAAATTGTGTTTCCCATGCAGTCCTGGATGAGTTCATCATCGGGGAACAGTTATACAGTAGACAAAGAAAATACCCAGAACAAGGGATCATTTCACTTTTATTGGACAATTTACATTAATACGTTTATTCTGTTAAGCTTTTTAAAATGACATCTTTCCAAGATTCTACTGACTACAAAGCCCCCGAGCTTTGCATGATAGAAGGCAAAAACCTAGCATTCAAAATGTCCTGTTTGCCAACTTGCACTTAAAAATCACATATTTACAAAGATAGAAGGTGGGGGGTGGGAGTGGAGAGTTCACCTACACCGTTGCCTCTATAATGAGACAAGCCTGTTAAACTCATGGAATTTAAATGTAAGTGCACAGATCAGGGAGCCCTGCGCTCCTTAACGCCTGCGCCTGGTGGGAGACGTGGACCTGAAACAGAGACGCAAAGGGGAACATTAATGGTGCTGCACCACTCTCACACACACTCATGCAAAATGACACACAGGCAAAATAAACACACCCTCACTGGGGCCCTGTTAACATCAGCTCATCATGAGGACAATATATTGCATTGATTCCCGAATGAACTTGGTCACTCTCCTTTGGGAAGAACAGTTACGACATTCACACAAGGCATTCAAATGGATTGATATGCTGCACATGGCCAACAGTGGGCACTACGGAGACAATCTGAGGAACAGAAACGTGGCTACAAATGGTTCCTTTTTTTAACACATGAAAATATTTATTATTTCACTTTGTAAGGTAGCCTTGAGCCCTGACAGAAAACAAGGAAAGTAGTGCTAAAAAATAATATTACTGGGCAGTAGGCCTCAAATACGACACACACAACATGATACAACAGAAAAAGAGATGGTAAAAAATGGAATACTACCTTGATCGTGACTTAGACTTGTTTTTGCGGCTTGCCTTCTTACCAGACTTGTGAGATTTTTCCGTTGATCTTGAGCGACTACGTTTGGATTTCTTAGACTTC
The DNA here is from genome assembly GCF_021184085.1 of Oncorhynchus gorbuscha. Classification (NCBI taxonomy): domain Eukaryota; kingdom Metazoa; phylum Chordata; class Actinopteri; order Salmoniformes; family Salmonidae; genus Oncorhynchus; species Oncorhynchus gorbuscha. Next base: position 54,022,161 of record NC_060187.1, read on the forward strand.
TTTTCCTTGCTAAGCTCGGGGGTGGGGGACCTGCTCGACTCGGAGTCAGAGTACCTCTTGCTAGATTTGGTAGAGCCCTTCTTGCTAGCTTTGCTACCCTGATGGGAGTGCTTGTCACCCTGAGGGTCTGTGTGATCGCTGCTCTCTTTCCTTTTCTTGGTTTTGGAGTTGCTCTCCTCCACCACCACAGAGCTCACCTCCCTATCCCTATCTTTCTCCTTCCCCCTCTCCTTTTCCTTCGCTTTCTCCTTTTCCCTCTCTTTGGCTTTCTGCTTCTTCCTATCTGACTCTTTCTCCTTCTCCTTCTTCTTCTCTCTCTCCTTGTCGTGGCTGCCGCTCCGGTCTTTCTTCCTGTCCCTATCCTTGCTGGAGGCTTTCTGCTTGTGCTTGCTGCTGTGGCTGTCCCTGCGCTCCCTGCTCCTCTTCCTGTCTCTGTCCCTCTCCTTGTCCCTGCTCTTGCTGCGGCTGTGACTGTCCCTGCGCTCCCTGCTCCTCTTCCTGTCTCTGTCCCTCTCCTTGTCCCTGCTCTTGCTGCGACTGTCCCTGCGCTCCCTGCTCCTCTTCCTGTCTCTGTCCCTCTCCTTGTCCCTGCTCTTGCTGCGGCTGTCCCTCCTCTTCCTGTCTCTGTCCCTGCTCTTGCTACGGCTGGCCCTGTCCTTGGACCTGCTCTTGCCTCCTCTGCTGACCCTTCGCTCTCGAGAGTGGCTACGGTTCCGGTGGCGGGTTAAGCGCTCTGCGCTGTGGTTCTGGCTGCCCTTCCTCCTCTCTCGGGCCTTGTCGACGCTGCGCTCTCCGTGACGTCTGTGGGAGCTGCGACTGTGGCTGCGCCGGCCACCAACACGGGCCCTGTGTGAGGAGGAGCGGCTGCGCCTCCTCTTCCTCCGGGGCGAGGAGGAGCGCGAAGAGGAGCGTGAGGAGGCCGAGGATGATGAGGAGAAGGAAGACGATTGGCTGCTGGCGCTGCTGGAGCTGGAATGGGAGCTGCTGCTGCGTCCGTTGCTGGGGGAACCACTGGTGCCCCGCCCTGCACCACGCTCCTTACCCCGGCCCGCCTGCCTGACCTCGCTGATAACCTCAGTCTCACTGCGGGATCTGCGTCTCTCTGCTGTGGGTTCCGCCTCCCTCTCTCTCACTTCCTGTTTGTGGAGGCTCTCTAACTGGCCCTCGTCATAATCCCCCCTCTCTCTGCTCACTCTGTCCAGCACCATCTCTTCTGGGAGACACACAGAAAACAAAACATTTATGTTAAACTCAAAGACAACATCACCACTGCAAATTGATATTGAGTTTAGTTCCCTCACCACGTGCGTGCTGCGCCTCCTGCGCTTGTCTCTCCTGCAGTTCCCTCTCCTTGCGTCGGAAGGCGTCTATCTTCTCCCGGATACGGTGGTGCAGCTCCTCCTCGTCCGTGTCAGAGGACTCGGACGCCTGGGCACTGTGCTCCTCCTCGTTCTCACTCAAGTCCGAGCCATAGTCACCAAGTCCACCTGCCACAACAGAGCCCCCAGCTTTTTGAGCAAGACCGCAGCAACTAGCCATATACCCAACCAAGCTTCCCGTCAAAGACGCAGCCACTGTCTATGTTTTCAACTTAACTACACACTAGAAACCCATTGACACTTCACTTACTGTGAGATGGCATGCTCTTTAGTGTTCTGATAACAAATTACTTAGTAAGGCTAAGACACTCAAACTGTGCTGTGAAGGGTTGCAAAATTTCAGAAACGTTCCCCAAATTCCCAGTTTTATCAGAAATCTCAGTAGAACAATTCCAGGTAGGAGGATTCCCTCAGACAGCTTATTCCCTTCCAACTGGAATAAAAATATATATATTTTTGGAAATGTTTGGGGAATTTTGCAACCCTAGCTGTGAGGTGGACCCTTCCCTTCGGCTGCCTCAGTCACTCTTCTGAGCTACTAAAGCAGTGAGGGGACAGGGGTTTGAGCTCTGATTCTTACCCCCCCCCGCCTGGAAGAAAAGAGGGGGAACTCACCAATGCCGATCAGAGAAGTCAGTGCACTTGACTGTGCCAGCTGTTTGGCAGGAGCTTTGATTCACATCAACAACAGGAACAACATGTTAAAACACATAGAGCCACCATAGAGACAGCCACCATAGAGAAGTCTCTAGAGAAGGGGGCACAGATAATGCACTATTCACAAGAGCGGTCTTTGGCCCCAAAAAAATAAAAGAGACAAAACGGAGAGAAGGGGGTTAACAAACAAAGTCTGTCACACACATTCAAAGTCAAGACAGTTGGAATGGGGGATCAGAACCACTCTGTACTAATGCACTAGTGTCAGATAAACAGGGACAAGTCACTTGAATCTGATCTATAGGTGAGCATTTGTTATAAAGTCAATGGGTTCAGAAACACAGTCATTCAGAAGGACCTTCAGGAGCAGGAACCAGGGAAAACAGTTTAGGTTACTGTTGTTTTGTTTTAAATACACCAGCTGCTCTGCTGTCTTTTTTACCAAGGACATTTTCTTTTTCTTCCGTTGCATTAGCAGAGAATGGTCGAAGATGCATATGAACACATTTTGAAAATACTCCAAGTTTGCCACACAATTACCCCTGACTTACGGAGATGAATTGAGTGACGTTTTCAGACTATATAAAACAGGCTTAAACATGATGTCTTTGTGAAAGGCACAGATGATGCGTGGTCTCGAGGAGATGGGGGTAAGCAGACCTTTGGTGGCTTTGCGGTGTGTCTCTTTGGCCACAGTTTGGATCTCTTCGTTGGTGACCTCCAGCAGGATTTCCGTCAGCAGAGTTTTAGTCACAATCATCTTTGGAGAGAAATGTGAGAAAAGGCTCTGACATTAGTTAATGTTAATCATTTGTTTGTCAAGAGGGCTATTTTTGCAGTCTTGAATAGGATGGTTCTTACATTACATTACATTTAAGTCATTTAGCAGACGCTCTTATCCAGAGCGACTTACAAATTGGTGCATTCACCTTATGACATCCAGTGGGACAGTCACTTAACAATAGTGCATCTAAAACTTAGGGGGGTGAGAGGGATTACTTATCCCTCTCACTTACAAATTGAAAATAGTGAACAGGGCCACAAATTTCAGAGCTGCCATTTGAGCATCAGGGCTCTATAAAAATGTATAACAAAAGACAACCTCATAAGGCTGGACGATATGGCCGAAGTTTACATACACCTTAGCCAAATACATTAAAACTCAGTTTCACAATTCCTGACATTTAATCAGAGTAAAAATTCCTTATCTTAGGTTAGTTACAACCACCACTTTATTTTAAGAATGTGAAATGTCAGAATAATAGTAGAGATTTATTTCAGCTGTTAGTTCTTTCATCACATTCCCAGTGGGTCAGAAGTTTACATACACTCAATGAGTATTTGGTAGCATTGCCTTTAAATGGTTTAACTTGGGTCAAACGTTTCAGGTAGCGTTCCACAAGCTTCCCACAATAAGTTGGGTGAATTTTGGCCCATTCCTCCTGACAGAGCTGGTGTAACTGACTCAGGTTTGTAGGCCTTTTTCAGTTCTGCCCACAAATCTTCTATAGTATTGAGGTCAGGGCTTTGTGATGGCCATTCCAATACCTTGACTTTGTTGTCCTTAAGCCTTTTTGCCACAACTTTGGAAGTATACTTGGGGTCATTGTCCATGTGGAAGACCCATTTGCAACCAAGCTTCAACTTCCTGACTAATGTCTTGAGATGTTTCTTCAATATATCCACATCATGTTCCTCCTCATGATGCCATCTATTTTGTGAAGTGCACCAGTCCCTCCTGCAACAAAGCACCCCCACAACATGATGCTTCTACCCCCGAGCTTCACGGTTGGGATGGTGTTTTTCGGGTTGCAAGCCTCCCCCTTTTTCCTGCAAACATAACGATTGGTCATTATGGCCATACAGTTCTATTTTTGTTTCATCAGACCAGAGGACATTTCTCCAAAAAGTACGATCTTTGTCCCCGTGTGCAGTTGCTAACCGTAGTCTGGCTTTTTTATGGCGGTTTTGGAGCAGTGGCTTCTTCCTTGCTGAGCGGCCTTTCAGGTTATGTCGATATAGGACTTGTTTTACTGTGGATATAGATACTTTTGTACCTGTTTCCTCCAGCATCTTCACAGTAAAGGTCCTTTACTGTTGTTCTGGGATTGATTTGCACTTTTCGCGATGTTCATCTCTAGGAGACAGAACACGTCTGCTTCCTGAGCGGTATGACGGCTGCGTGGTCCCATGTTGTTTATACTTGCGTGCTATTGCTTGTACAGATGAACGTGGTACCTTCAAGCATTTGGAAATTGCTCCCAAGGATGAACCAGATTAATGGAGGTCCACAAAAACAAATTATGGGGTGTTGGCTGATTTCTTTTGATTTTCCCATGATGTCAAGCAAAGAGGAGCTGAGTTTGAAGGTAGGCCTTGAAATACATGAACAAGTACACCTCCAATTGACTCAAATTATGTCAATTAGCCTATCAGAAGCTTCTAAAGCCCTGACACAATGTACTGGAATTTTCCAAGCTGTTTAAAGGCAAAGTCAACTTAGTGTATGTAAACTTCTGACCCACTGGAATTGTGATACAGTGAATTATAAGTGAAATAATCTGTAAACAATTGTTGGAAATATTACTTGCATCATGCACAAAGTAGATGTCCTAACCGACTTGCCAAAAGTATAGTTTGTTAACAAGAAATTTGTGGAGTAGTTGAAAAACAAGTTAATGACTCCAACCTAAATGTATGTAAACCTCCGACTTCAACTGTACATCTAATTGTTTTTTGTTTATGTTTTCTCCAAATAAACTGTGTTGCACAATTAAAGGTCCAATACATTGATCTAATGAATTCATGGCTTGTGAAATTATACCTAGGCTAAATGTAAGCCTTCCACAACCCACTAATAATTTAAATATTTTATCAAGAGTTTAACTTGCAATAATAACTGATCTGGCGTTCAAGTCTGTCTATTAAAATGCACATGCATAATGCACATTCACTAAAAATGACTAACTTCTTGTAGCAGGCATTATAGAAAATGAACGCAGGTCTCAAAGAATCTCTCAAGCACAAGCCCACGTGCTAGTGAGTAGCTAGCTCATCTTTCTATTTCAAGTTAACTTTAATCTATTTTCTAGCTAACAAGGCAGAACAGTTGAATTGCTATAAACACACTTCTGTCCGTCTCCAAATGTTTGAACAGCGTGCTAGCCTGTTCATTTTGTTGAGAATGGCATACCTTATTTCTCAGAATGAGAACAAATTGCCAATTCCTTATATAACAAGTGTTTTATGCTTATTGCAAATGTATAAAACACACACAGACAGTTAGTATAATGGTATTTGGCTAAAATGCTGCTAGTGATTCCGTAATGCCACGCCTACATTCTGAGCATTCATTTTCCATTTTAGTAGTGTGTGCTCTACATGCAATTTGAGGAGTTGAGACCTAAAAAGGTTATTGTTAGATCGGTTAACTTCTTTATTACAGTAAAATAATGTATCAATGTGTTTCGGTGTCCATATGACCGATTCTGTTTGACCAAACCTCAAATCCAAATAGTAAGTTGAAACCGCTTGTCAGAGATGAAGAAGTGACTGCTCATCTTTGTTGTTGTGAGCGGAAGGGCTTGGTGTGTGTGTGTGTGTAAACACAGAGGGAGATGCGAAGCGAGCAGTTTCGCTCTCGCCAAAATCTGTCCAAAATCAGCCCAATGCGTTACTATGGGTTTACTTTAGACATAAGCTTGTCACATGACTTCACGCCCTTGGGACGATTCCCATTGTTAGGGAGGAGACATGAGCGACTCGTCATTATATACAGATCTCTGGTGTAAATGGGAAGGTTCACACAGCACAGAAGGAGCAAAAGAGACAATATTTAAAAAAGAAAAAGACACAAGTAGCCTACAAAAAAGTAGATTCTTGCGATACAGGCATTTAGAATATTGCTTAAGAACATTCATAAGAATTAGATATATCGCCCAGCCTACACGCACCCCAATGTGTCAGAATAGTAGCCGTAGGCCAAAACTAACCAGCTGGAACTCTCTCTCCTCCTCGGTCATCTCTGGTTCGCTCTGGTCCTCCAGTGGAGGTGACGGGCTCCTGCTGGCCAGCTCCTGCTTCCTGGTCAGGACCCGGTCCTCATCTTCCCTCTCCTCTTCATCACCCTCTTCATCATCACTGTCCTATTACAGGGGAGAGAAAGGGGTGGTAGGTCAGATATACAAAGACATGACAACAGGACCTCCTGAAAGCTCACCAGTGTCACAGTTTTACAAAAATATAATGAAATTATTTGGGGGATTTTTCAACTCATTGTTCTGTTCATAAGATTAATGGGATTCATGACACCATGGAAACAAAAAGATTGATGCTTACAAATTTACTCTTGCGGGGTAAACGAGGCCCATCGCCTCCCTCGTCCACTGTGTCACTCTCTTTGTCTTCATCTTTAGCCATTTCGGCACGCTGTTTCTCCATGCGTTCCTTCTCCAGCTTCTTCTGTTTCTCCCTGTCCATCTTCTCCAGGCCCTCTCGGATCCAGGCCGGCAGGGTACGCCTCTTCACCGCATCTGAGAGGAGTGCCAGGTCATTGGACGCTGTGTGTGTGTGTCTGTTTTCCTGCGTGCCTGGGAAAGCTAATTAAGAAAAGTAGAGAGCAACACTGAGATACAAAACATGGTGAGATACAACATTTTGGATGGTGTGGGTATGAACGGAAAGAGAGTTGAAGCAAGCCTGTGCCTCTGTTGCAGCAGTAAGTGTCCAAGGATGAAATCCTGATCACCACCCATTTAATGAGGACGTTTTTGTACCCGTGTGTTGGTGAAGATGCTCACCGAGGGCAGCAGCAGGAGCATCTTGTTTGGGGATCTGGATGGGGGATCTCTGGCGGTCCCTAAAGCCTGGGGGCCTGTCCCGTCTGTTCTGTGGGTGACCCTGCTGCCAGTATGGAGCGTGGAACCCTGTGGGAGTGGGGCCGTAGGTGGCAGCCGCCCCATGCTACAGAGGGCGAGACAATGAGGACCATCCAAAATAGTTGAATGACAGAGCAGCCATGAAACTCTACTGTAAGTTTGTGTGTGTGTGTGTACCTGATAATCAAACTGGTTTATGGCCATTGGGTTCATGGCGTAGTTGTCGGGCTGACCCCCGAAGCCGTGGCTGTTCTGGGGGAAGACCCTGTGGTGGCCTTCAGAGAACTCTAGACTGTCCTGGCTGTTGCTGTCCTCAGAGGGAGCCACTACATCCATAGGCCCAGTCCCCATGGGTCCTGTTCCTGGGGGGATCCACACCTGGTCTATGGGAGGAGGAGGGGGCTGACCATGCATCCCCCATTCTGTAAACAACAACACATGTGCATTGTTATTGTTCATTAGGATCTCTTTAATCCCACCAAAAGGCTTGTGTTTACAAGAGACCATCCAAAAATCAAAACGTACACTTGCAGTCATGCTATTCTAACATTAAACTACTGGACTGCAGGGGAACTAAGTTGATTGGGGCACAGCTATGTTAATGTAGTGGATGTGAAATTTGCCTATGACATGTTTGTTTGAGTACATCGATAAAGTCACTCTATCCCTGAGATATAAAGACAAATGATGTACATACTGAGTATAGCAAGCATGATGGTCTTGCAACGTGAGAAAACTGATCACGGACATAAGCCTTAGATATTCTCCATCCCCAGAAAATTATGTTTAGAGTTTACCAGGTTGCCACATTCTGCCAAAATTGGTGTCACCCTGGAAGGAGCCATGGTTATTAGGCATCACAGGATCCATGCCAGGGATGTCCTGTCCATTTGGATGAATGTTCTGCTGGTCCACTGTAGGGCCTGTAGACTCTTTCTGAGCAATCCAGGCCTGGGCCAATGCTGCCCAGTCCACTTGGCCTACACAACACAGAAAGACAAGAGAAGCATTGCTTAGGGTGTAATTTTGTAAAATTGTAAGTAATGCAATGATTGAGCTGTCATGCATACAGGTGATGTCACCCACTTGGATCTTGCTGGTGCTGGAAGGACTGCATCCACTGCTGCTGGTTCATTGGCCATTGTGGCCAGGGCTGTCCACCCTGGTCCCACATCTTTCACCCTGTAGTTCCTACACCTGGGGCCTGCCAATGTGGGGCAAAAGCATGATATGACAGTACTGTGAGTGAATAATGATATTCTCAATATGAACTGTACTTACAATGATAAATAGCCGTGGTAGGACGTCATTGTAAAATAAGAATTTGTTCTTAACTGACTTGCCTAGTTAAATAAATAGAAATAAGTGTTAGCAAGCTAGTTATGTAGCCAGTGGCTATTTAGAAATCAGATCAAACAAGTAACGTTAGTTTGATATCGATGCAGATGCTTTTTATTGACAGTGCAGAAACCAGCTAATAAAAAAAGCTCAGCTAAATTGCTAACCTTGAAAGCTAATTGAGATCTGCGTAATTGTGGCTAGCTAGTTAGCTAGCGGGAGCTAGGGGCATGAATGTTCGTTAGCTAAATTAGCTCAGCTGGCTATAGATGTTTGCTGGGTGGTGCTAGCTAGCGTTTGCACTTCATTCTACAAATGTATATAATTTACATTGCATGCAGTACATTTGTGATATCTATGTGGATAAAATTATATAACGCGAGCATGTGTATCTAAAAGATTGTGCATTACTCGTCTGCTTCTTCAGTCAATGTTTCCCAAATTCCCCGGGCTCGGTGCGAAATGAAACTGGCTAACGTTAGCCAGCTAACACACGCCAGTTTGCTTGTTTTCAAGATTTGGGTTGGAAAGTAAAAACATTGCTAGCTATAGTTTGGAATACTGCTTCAAAAGAACAGCAGCTAACATAATCTACTATAGCATCAGGAGAATGGACACAAACTAAACATCATAACACGCTTGAGCGATTCCCACCTCTCCAACTTGGTTCGTCTTCACCGTCAAGCACTCAAAATGGCTACGACCTGGAAGTAGTCTGGCTGGCAGCCACAGATGCAACTCTCGTCACAAACCATTGTGGGCTCTATGGGGCCAAAAGTAGGCCTACTGATAGTAAATTAGGGCCAAATGTCATATTGGACCGATTTACAAGTGTTCTCTCTGAAAAATGTAGTTAATTTAATCGGATTGTCATAAGGTTCCATGATTTGAGGTCATTAAAGATCCCATGGCACTTATCGTAAAAGTAGGGGTGTTAACCCCGGTGTCCTGGCTAAATTCCCAATCTGGCCCTCAAACCATCACGGTCACCTAATAATCCCCAGTTTACAATTGGCTCATTCATCCCCCTCCTCTCCCCTGTAACTATTCCCCAGGTCGTTGCTGCAAATGAGAACATGTTCTCAGTCAATTTACCTGGTAAAATAACGGATAAATAAAAATAAAATTGTCCACACAGGACGTCTGAACACACGAAATACATTTAGATGATTTTCATTACATTTTGAGTGTTTTATTTAACTTTTGTACACCAGTGGTGTTCCCGGTTAAAAATGACCGGTTATTAGAAATGAATTAGTGAGACTACAATTAGTGTATAAAATTGAGTTCAGGCGCATGCCCATTCATCAGATGGACACACTTCCTCTCCCAGACCCCCACATGCATGTGTGTTTGAGCACACATACACCTCACTCCCTTTCTTGGCCCCCACAGGAATCACACCTGTTGGCATTCTCACAAATAATTGCAACATTATTTCAATAATATATAGAACTTTTCTAGCAACTCTGGCATATAAAGCTTTTTTGAGGCCTTGCTCAGAATTAATTCTGTGGCAGCACAATGACCAAACAATATACGATATGTGAGGCTCTTGATCATATCGTTGATCATGACACTGGTGAGGAGGAGAGAGTCCTTGTTAAACTTTGACCCAAAGTAGTCTTTGAAAAATAGAACAATATGTTTCATCTGAGTATTTGTTATTGTCTAAATAATCCATACATTCTGCTTTTTTCCCTAAAAAACGAGTTGTATGAGCTCAGGTCAATGAGGCCTACAGGCCATAAACTGCAAATATAAGTTTGAAACTTGTAATGTTCACAAGAACGTAAGTTGATTAAAAAAAAATATCAAACACAACTTTAGGTGATAATATATGTATTGTTATGGATTTATGATCAGCTATAATGGGGCGGTGATTTTGGACTGGGAATACATAACTAATTAACATGAAACGAACACATCACGAGGGTTAAAACAATTCCGCAGAAATTATGTCATGTCATTCGTCTGGTACATATTACAGGCTATTTCCAAGTAACAATTTGTCACAAATTTGATTTAGTAGAGTAATTGTAAATATTTTAAAGTGAATGTTATGAAATGTAATTTGTCTGACCACAGTTGTGCTGGTCTTAGGCTGTGTTTACATCTGAACAGCTACTCAAAGGGCTACCCAGACCCCTCTGTTACACTGCGGCTACTCTCTGTTTATTATCTATACATAGTCACTTTAACTCTACCTACATGTACATTTAAAGTCGAAAGTACACTTAGGTTGGAGTCATTAAAACTCGTTTTTTAACCACTCCACAAACTATACTGTTGGCAATCGACTTTGTACATGACGCAAGTAATTTTTCCAACAATTGTTTACAGACAGATTATTTCACTTATAATTCACTGTATCACAATTCCAGCGGATCAGAAGTTTACATGCACTAAGTTGACTGTGCCTTTAAACAGCTTGGATAATTCCAGAAAGTGATGTCATGGCTTTAGAAGCTTCTGATAGGCTAATTGACATAATTTGAGTCAATTGGAGGTGTACTTGTTCATGCATTTCAAGGCCTACCTTCAAACTCAGCTCCTCTTTGCTTGACATCATGGGAAAATCAAAAGAAATCAGCCAAGACCTCAGAAAAAAAAGTAGACCTCCACAAGTCTGGTTCATCCTTGGGAGCCATTTACAAACGCCTGAAGGTACCATCTGTACAAACAATAGTACGCAAGTATAAACACCATGGGACCACGCAACCGTCATACCTCTCAGGAAAGAGATGCGTTCTGTCTCCTAGAGAAGAACGTACATTGTTGCGAAAAGTGCAAATCAATCCCAGAACAACAGTAAAGGACCTTGTGAAGATGCTGGAGGACACTGATACAAAAGTATTTATATCCACAGTAAAACGAGTCATATATTGACATAACCTGAAAGGCTAGCATAAAAAAGCCAGACTACTGTTTGCAAATGCATATGGGGACAAAGATCGTACTTTATGGCGAAATGTCTTCTGGTCTGATGAAACAAAAATAGAACTGTTTGGCCATAATGACCATCGTTATGTTTGGAGGAAAAAGGGGGACGCTTGCAAGCCGAAGAACATCATCCCAACCGTGAAGCATGGGGGTGGCACCATCATGTTGTGGGGGTGCTTTGCTGCAGGAGGGACTGGAGCACTTCACAAAATAGATGGCATCACGAGGATGGAAAATGTTGTGTATATATTGAAGCAACATCTCAAGACATCAGTCAGGAAATTAAAGCTTGGTCGCAAATGGGTCTTCCAAACAGACAATGACCCCAAGCATACTTCTAAAGTCAAGGTATTGGAGTGGCCATCAAAGACTTGACCTCAATCCTATAGAAAATTTGTGGGCAGAACTGAAAAAGTGTATGCGAGCAAGGAGGCCTATAAACCTGACTCAGTTACACCAGCTCTGTCAGGAGGAATGGGCCAAAATTCACCCAACTTATTGTGGGAAGTTTGTGGAAGGCTACCGGAAACATTTGACCCAAGTTAAACAATTTGAAGGCCATGCTACTAAATACAAATTGAGTGTATGTAAACTTCTGACCCACTGGCAATGTGATGAAATAAATAAAGGCTGAAATAAATCATTCTCTCTACTATTATTCTGACATTTCACATTCTTAAAATAAAGTGGTGATCCTAACTGACCTAAAACAGGGAATTTTTACTCTGATTAAATGTCAGGAATTGTGAAAAACTGAGTTTAAATGTATTTGGCTAAGGTGTATGTACACCTCCGACTACAACTGTACTTCAATGTGTATTGAGAATGCTTAGCAGAAGTTCCACTTTTATTAGTACAGGTTTGTCCAAATCCAAGAACAAAACAAATGTTGACTTGAGGGCGGCAATAGCCTTTGCATAAAACAATCATTATTATTAGGCCATACATAGTATTGGAATAGGTAAAAAAAATTTTTTTAACCAGATAGGCAAGTTGAGAACAAGTTCTCATTTACAATTGCAACCTGGCTAAGATAAAGCAAAGCAGTTTGACACATACAACAACACAGAGTTACACATGGAGTAAAACAAACATACAGTCAATAATACAGTAGAAAAATAAGTCTATATGCGATGTGAGCAAATGAGGTGATGGAGGGCTGTCCCCCCAAAGAAATGCCACCCCACACCATGACTGACCCACCGCCAAACCGGTCATGCTGGAGGATGTTGCAGGCAGCAGAACGTTCTCCACGGCATCTCCAGACTGTCACATGTGCTCAGTGTGAACCTGCTTTCATCTGTGAAGAGCACAGGGTGCCAGTGGCGAATTTGCCAATCTTGGTGTTCTCTGGCAAATGCCAAACGTCCTGCACGGTGTTGGGCTGTAAGCACAACCCCCACCTGTGGACATCCGGCACTCATACCACCCTCATGGAGTCTGTTTCTGACTGTTTGAGCAGACACATGCACATTTGTGGCCTGCTGGGGGTCATTTTGCAGGGCTCTGGTAGTGCTCCTCCTGCTCCTTGCACAAAGGCGGAGGTAGCGGTCCTGCTGCTGGGTTGTTGCCCTCCTACGGCCTCCTCCACATCTCCTGATGTACTGGCCTCTTTCCTGGTAGCGCCTCCATGCTCTGGACACTACGCTGACAGACACAGCAAACCTTCTTGCCACAGCTCGCATTGATGTGCCATCCTGGATGCTACCACTAGCATGAAAGCACCGCCAGCATTCAAAAGTGACCAAAACATCAGCCAGGAAGCATAGGAACTGAGAAGTGGTCTGTGGTTATCACCTGCAAAACCACTCCTTTATTGGGGGTGTCTTGCTAATTGCCTATAATTTCCACCTGTTGTCTATTCCCTTTGCACAACAGCACGTGAAATTTATTGTCAATCAGCGTTGCTTCCTAAGTGGACAGTTTGATTTCACAGAAGTGTGATTGACTTGGAGTTACATTGTGTTGTTTAAGTGTTCCCTTTATTTTTGTGAGCAGTGTATAATTTCAAAAGTAATTTCATGATCTTTCAGACCCACTTGAAACTAATTTTGAAATGAACCAGGATTTATTTTTTAAAGCAATTTCTAGAGAGGTAATTCTGATATGTCCCCTGGCCTCAAGGTCAACGTTCTGTTGACCTGAACATTCTGAAAATGTGTCTGATGGATAGCTGGGAATCTAAGCTTTCCAATGATATCTGATGAAAGGGGATATGTGAGCAATAACTTGTATACAACCATTGTTTGTCATAGGGTAAAATCTTAAATGTTTTTCTGCCATTCGGCTATCAGATTTGCCACCAATCCTGTTAAAGGTCCCACAAGCACACCGATCCCTGGGTCACTCCTCTTTTCAGTTCGCTGCAGCTAGTGACTGGAACGAGCTACAAAAAAAACACTCAAACTGGACAGTTTTATCTCCATCTCTTTATTCAAAAACTCAATCATGAACACTTTTACTGAAAGTTGAGGCTGCTTCACGTGATGTATTGTTGTCTCTGCCTTCTTGCCTTTTTGCTGTTGTCTGTGCCCAATAACGTTTGTACCATGTTTTGTGCTGCTACCATGTTTTGCTGCTGCAATGTTGTGTTGCTACCATGTTGTTGTCACTACCATGCTGCGTTGTCATGTGTTGCTGCCATGCTATGTTGTTTTAGGTCTCTCTTTATGTAGTGTTGTCGTGATGTGTGTTTTTAATCCCAGCCCCCGTCCCCCCAGGAGGCCTTTTGGTAGGCCATCATTGTAAATAAGAATTTGTTCTTAACTGGTTTGCCTAGTTTAAATAAAGGTTCAATCAAATCAAATTGTCTCATCGTTTTAAAGAATGACATGAAAATATTATTTTTCATGTTTCTTTCATTAGATTTGTACACAGTGAATTGTCTTAAAGTGGAGAAATGAAAGAAAAGATGGCGAGATGAAAGAGTGACAACACAGAGAAAGCTCCCATTGCTGCATCGCTGCACTGCTGTCACACATTTCCATAGACCGTCAAGTAAACCACTATGAGACATTGTCACCCCAAGTGAACCTGAAGGTCCAAATTTGGGGGTCTGGCTCATGGACAAAACAACTGATTTTACTTGAAACGTCCAAACATTGCATTAGAACATTTTATATATATTTTTAAACAATGTAATGTAATCTATTTCCAGGGGGAATTGTTTTGATAAAATATTGCATCAGTTGTTTGTAAGATGAAACATGCATTGCTTGGCAAGAACATTAAAGGAATAAAAAAACTAACTTTATTTATCAATAATTATTGCAATTATATTTTTCGGACCTGAACTTATTTAGCAATATTTAGCAAGCAGCTGGGGACAAGGGGGTCTAGAAATACGAATACATCCATATCGTAATTATAGATGGACATACAGTTAGAATTGAACCTCCCCATTCAGTTCCCTGTTTCGGTAGTTCACCCACATAGAGAGCATGACCAGAGGGGAAAGAGCCCAGTGAGAACCGGTGGACACAGGATGCCAAATAAGGCTATTGGCCTGATTTTTATCAATGAGAGTCAATGCCACTGGAAAGTCTTTTTTTCTTCCAGGTTAGATTGAAGTCATATTATACAATCTGTGTGTCTACCCTCTTTCAGTAGGCCTAAGCTATTGCATTCGAGACCAGGTCATTTTTTATTGATCTCAATCAAGATCTGTAGCCTGTCATTTCTGTCATTCTTGTGGTTGACTATTAAAAAGATGGATGTTTTCCTACTGCACACAGTTCTGTTCAGTTCCAATGGCAAACACCTGTCTGTATCCAGTGTATGCAGCCATCTGGTGGACTGTCTGGGACAGAGCACATTGGCTCTATCCGAAAACCCCTTATCTTCAATTGATTGAATCCCGTCCAGTATTGTGATTGTCTTAAAACCTTGGAAATAAACATTTGAAACACAAGTCAAGACAATAACGCTATAGACTAAAATAAACACCCATGTACTGTAGGTCGCCTAACACATATGCTGACAGAGAACATGGTTGTCAGAAACAAAACTCTTGGTATCATGTGACCAGTGCCCTGAAGGCAATACACTTCCAAGCTTGAAGGGGACACACTTCTATTTTTGCAACGCAGGCCTTCCATGACAGTGACTAAATGTTACTTAGAGCCTGAGCACTGTCCCTTTGTATTGTACTGTTGTAAGAGATGAACACTGCAGCGGTCCCTTGTCACTGGTTTCCATGACCACCGTGACAGAGGAAAGAGGACGAGGCCCTTTCATTAACTGAGATTAAAATCACATCTCATCCTTCAAGAGAATGTCCCCAAGCGAGGGCCCCTGTTTTTAAAAATACATTTGAAAAAAGTGCTGTGTTGTTGGTGGGTGGCTTGACACTCTGTTTTAATGTTTTAACAGCTTGATTGGGATGTCACAGTGTATGGGACCAGGAGGGTGGAAGATGGGATACTTTTAGACGTTGCCCTTTTCCCGATTCCACACCCACCTCCTCTTCACCAGCTCACGACATGTTTCTCAAACAGCACTGCTTTGCACCCGTCATGGCACATCGCCACCACCGACAGAGTGAATATGGCAACTATGGGATTCACTGTGACAGCCCCTGACTAATGGCCGCCACAGTCTTCACACAGTAAAGAGGGATGATACAAATTCCAGTGCGAAAACAACAGCCGTACTCATCCACTATCAAGTACTTTCCTTTGGGTGGGGGGAGAAGAGAGGATTCAAACATCCAACCAAAATAAGAACATGTAAGCTGAGCCTTGTTGGTTTCCCATTTCATAAATTAGATTTATTCTCTTCGATATATATGACTTCACATAACCCGACGGTGTACAGAGTTCCTTATTGAAATCGAATGACATTTTCAGAAGGAAAAGAACGCCTGAAGATAAACACTAGCCTGAGGCACCATATCTATATAGGGTTTAGTATTGTGGTAAAAACACAAAATTCTCATGGTTTTGCATATACATTTCACACAAGCTGTCTGTAAGCAAATATGAGTTCACCGTAATTATTTGTTCTTAACATGCAGAAGCGTAATAATCCTAGAGTGTAGGCACTGAGTATTTATTTGTTTTGAAAGAAATTCATCAAACCGTATCTTTACTTAAAGTAATCCTTCACTTGACCAGAATAATTTGGAAATGTCCCAACAACCGACAGATAAAATATCTCCATTTCATTCCCCCCAAAAAATATTTGCAGAACGATTAACATAAATGGTGAGACACATTTGAATCTGAAGATTGATCAACACATTCACTGCCTTTAGTTTAACTACAGCAGAAAGTATGGGATAAAAAGACTAATGAAATGAAAATGACTGTTTATTGTCCGGCGAGCTAGCAATCATATATGTAGCAATGTCCCTTTGTTAAACATCGTGGTTAGAGATTTAAATATGCACACCGGTGCATAAACGTAGAGATACAATTGAAAAGAACAGTGCCGACCAAACACAGTGATGTATTGGTCTGAAACACACTCGGATGGCCTGCCACATTACGGACCTCTCCTTTCAGGAATAGTTTGAGATCACATTCTTTTGGCACTTAAGTCTTTTGTGTATGTTTTCCATAATTTTATATTATTTCTTTTACCAAAAACTCTTTGGCAATCACCATTTAATGATAGTCACACATTCGCATGTTCTACAAAAAATACAATTCGTATTCACAACAGCAGGCTGTAAAATATAAATAACATAGCATTTTTTTTCTGTATAATTTGTGCTAATTAAACATACTATTCTGCAACTCTCTCGCTTTCTCACTCAGTCTCTTTCACCTACAGAGGTATGAGCAACTGTATGGGGACGTTCAGTAAGTGGACCGAGACACGAAGAGTGTGGTAACCCTTCAATGCTGAGCAGTCCAGTATACATCAATGTAATGCATGTCCCTGATGGCCTACAAATCCCATCATGTAGTGCTTGCCATGTTTCATGCTCTTGGGAGTCAAAGTTTAGAGAGTGGTGTACCCAAAGCAAGGTCTCCCCCCCCCCCCCCCCCTCTTCCCCGGTCTCCTGAGAGACCAACGATTGTTGAGTAGCTCCGTGCTCTGGCAGTCACAGCATCTCCTCGTAGAACAGCAGGTAGGCTTGAGAGTTGAGGACCCTGGATTCTGGTACCGTCTGGACATTGGTGTCACTTACATAAACCCACTGACCCTGTGTAGCACTGCTTGCTTCCCTTGGACCTGAAACACAGTAAGGGTCTGTGGTTAATGGGAAGAGATGGAGATTTTCTAGGAGCTATTACTGTGAGAAACCAATGACTGTGGCTAGCTTACCACAGAAACTGTGACAGAATGAGGAGCAGCATGGACAAAGACATTCATAGCAACACTGGTATGTAGGTAAGACAATTAAATTAAGCCCTTGCACATTTCATAATTGTAACAACACTACACTTAGTGTTTGTGCTAAGTCTTATTTTAAACTTAAACTGGACGGACATTAGGTTTTTAGCCTGATCTACAGGATCCTGGCGCATTTTTGGAAATCGGAGGAAATCGGAGCAAACTGTAGTAAAACGTAGTGCCACAGCCCATAAAGTATAAGCGCATACTCGATTTGCGGTTGATGGTTCTCAAGGGCACTTACGGTGTCCCGACAATTTTCAAATATATTGAATACATTCGGCCGTAAAAATCAGCCATTATCAACAAGTGCGAGTTTTCGAATTGTACAGCCGTTAAGGCCGCCAGGTGTACACGATTTGGCTTGACTGAATTGTTAAATGTCAGAGGTTCTCTGATGGTTAGAGCCCGTAGACCGGACAAAAGTCGCGTAGTGCATTTCAGCCGTTACCTGACGGAAGGTTAACAGCAGGGTGAGGAAAACATGCATTGAAGCGAAAGAGAAAAGGAAAAGCAGGGAGAAGAAAATGAAAGGAAAAAAAGAAGAGCGTTTGTAAGAAGGGATGTGTTGACGTGAGGAGATGGATGGTGGACGACAGCGGTGGTTACCGAGGTCCTTTTGACCCCTCTATGGTGGCACACCAATGCTGCCAAGACAATGTCACCTCAAGTTCTATACTAGTTCATTACCAGCGAGGACAACTACTCACACAGACCTCTGTCACAAAGACATTTTCATTACAGCTGAGCGTCGCTGAATGGCAGGCGCTCTCCTTGAGCAAGGACAGGAGAATATACATCTATATAACACTGGACATCTATATACACTACAGCGCTATTTCTCTCATAAATGCCGCCTTCAAGGTTACGCGAAGTGAGGCCTTCACACAAATACAGTGAGTTTGTATGTACAGGCGACACATACTTTTTACAATCATACAATTCGATGCTTTGGTCGATATATACATCTTTTTTTAAAGTAAACGTATTGACATAGACTCTTAACACAAAATCGGAAAAGGAAGAGAGAGTATTTTATGGACAGACAAAGAGACCGTTTATACCTGCCAGGTTTCTGCGCTGTGGCTGCTCGGTTCTCCTCTGGGGCGAGCGGACCTTTACATACGCTGTGTAGTGGCCCCCGCGCATCGACCCGCTGTGTTCCACGATGCCATACAGGCTGTAGAGCACACGCTCCCCCGCCACCAGGTTCTGCCCAAAATTAACTCAGGATGAGACAGTCAGCAGTGCCAAGAGCTCAGACAGATACAGGAGCATCTGAGCTATTGCTATCTTTTCAACTATTCATTACAAGCACAAATACTGATAAGTACTTGAGCTACAGTGTCCAAGGACCCATATTTATTTCAGTTCAAGGTTTTTAGTAAAGATATTGTCCCTGTTTTCACATGAAGAAGAGTTAGTACCTTGCAGGATGCCGAGCAGAACGGAGCCAGGTCCAGGATGAGAGGGAAGTTGACGTGACGGTTGACTTTTCGTAGGTTCATCCCTGCCTTCACACACACACACACACACACACACACACACACACACACACACACACACACACACACACACACACACACACACACACACACACACACACACACACACACACACACACACACACACACACACACACACACACACACACATACTCAAAATCACCCCCAAAGATATCAACACACAATAAGACACAGTAATAGCCTACACCATGACCACAACAACAATTTAGATAAACAGGAGAACACAATGTTATTCACATGAACATGATATATCATATACAATAACGTAAAGATGTGTACAATAATGCATGAAAAAATATGCTAACCTGATGGAAGCGTTTGAGATGCAGAGTGACCACCGGGGGCAGCGAAGAGATCAGTATCTGTTTGCGAGCACTGGTGTACACCTTGTCAGACTTCTTCTCTGTATGCAGTGGTGCAAAAAGTACACCATTGTCATACTTGGGTAAAACTAAAAGATACCTTTATAAGAAATTACTAAAGTAAAAGTGACTGTCACACAGTAAAACACTACTTCAGTAAAAGTCTAAAAGTATTTGGTTTTAAACATACTTAAGTATCAAAAGTAAAGATAATTGCTAAAATATACTTAAGTATCAAAAGTAAAAGTATCAATAATTTCACATTCTTTATATTAACCATGTCCAGTCCTGCAAAGCATTGGAAATGTAATGAGTACTTCTGGGTGTCAGGGAAAATGTATGGAGTAAAAAAATACATTATTTTCTTCAGGCATGTAGTGGAGTAAAAGTAGTCTAAAACCTAAATAGTTAAGTAAAGTTCAACAACAAAAAAACTTAAAGTGCTTTAAAGTACTTTTCCTTAATTACTTTACACCACTGTCTGTAAGCACATACAGACACCACAATGTCACTTTGTGAATGAGAATTTTTCAAATACATGATTGCTCTGCCTGATACAAGTCAGTGTAGCCTAAATGTCTGCATCTGAATATCTGTGTAAATGCATGACATGGATAGGTGCCGAATAGCCACACATTTCCATATCACCTACTGCTGTTACTATCAGGTCAGAATCTCAACAAATTGTCTTTAACAACAGTGGTTATCGAGCGCTCCTGAGTGGCACAGCAGTCTTATGCACTGCATCTCAATGCAGTCCCTGGTTCAAAGTATCGTCCAGGTTTGGCCGGGGTAGGCCGTCATTGTAAATAAGAATTTGTTCTTAACCGACTTGCCTACTTAAATAAAGGTCAAATATAAAAATTCAAACCAGCACAAGTTCTCTATCAAATGGTGTATGTGTTCTAACTAACCTGCTGAGGTGCTCTTCCTCAGTTGTTTCTGCCGGCGGTCCGTGCAGCTCTCGCATAACAGCTTGTTGTTGCCCATCAGAAGCTCCACCGAGGTGAACTGGTGAAGGCAGGACTGAACGGAGCACTCCTTGGAGCAGGGCGTATAGCTGTGTGACAGGGCCTGGAATGCCCCCTGGTGGTGGGAGTGAGGAGACTGTTGAGGATGTTGAGGCTGGGGCTCCACCTGGTCCTCAGGACAGTGTGTAGAGGGTGAGTCCGCTGAATCAGGTCCCAGGTTAATCTTATGCACTGCACTGACCAGCTGCTCCACAGCACCACCATGCTGGGTCCTGGGGGAGAGGGCGGACAGGGTGGGAGCCTGGGTAGGGGTGGACCCTCTGCCACCATGGCTGTGGCCCGAGGAGTGCCGGGGGGTCCACTCGCTCTCCGAGGCCTCGCTGTCGGCGTCATTGCTGCTGTCCTGAGGGCCCGAGTCTTTCTCGCTGCCATCAGATAGGCTGCTGGTGGCGGCCATTTTGGAAACTCCTGCAGCACGGGCCATTACGGAGGGGGACTCCTCCGAGGGGCTGTCTGCCCCCTTCTCTTCCACAGAGCCAGGGGACTTATGGCCCTGCTGCTGCTTTTGAGGGAGGTAGACACACACACAGTCAGCAAAACACACTCACCAACTGACTCAAACTACACTTACACACAGAACACACACACACACACCTGTCCGCTAAGTTTCCTGCTGTTCTTATTGAGCGCTGCGGAAAGCATCTCGTCACCGTGGGAGACGTGAGCTTCTTGCTCACGACTGCTCTTCCCAGTCCTGCCCGGGTTGGACGGCTTGGACATCTGAACAGCAACAGGACATGACACAAAGACAGAGATGAAACCAACATACTGTACACGTATCACATATGATCAACATGGCAGAAGCAGTATTCTGGACTGGACACTATTGCAAAGCTAATGCAAATAGATGCTCACCCGCTCCTCAATGATGGGCAGGGAGATGTCAATGAAGGCTTCCTTCACTGTGGAGATCTGTGGGAGACAGAGGACAGGCACCCATAACACTCACAATCAAAGTACGGCATGGCTTTCAGCTGGGAACAACTATAGTCTTACTGAAATATGAACACTGCTCATTGAGAAGTGGTTTAAAATGGTTTAGCTGTGTATGACACACACAAAACATACGGCTCAGTCGAGCATGGCACTTGCAACACCAGGATTGTGCTTTCGATTCCCAGGGTCACCCGTACATAAAATGTATTTAGCATGATTGTAAGTCACTTTGGATAAACGCATCTGCTAAATTGCATATCTTATTAATATAACTGTATTTGTATAATTAATCATTAAGTATTAACCTGTTGATCCTACCCCCTACTTTTTCGAACATTCTGTTAAAAATAGCGCAACATTTCAGCGCCCTGCTACTCATGCCAGGAATATAGTATATGCATATGATTAGTATGTGTGGATAGAAAACACTCAGACGTTTCTAAAACTGGTTAAATCACGGCTGTGACTATAACAGAACGTGCGTTTCATTCGAAAAGCGCAGGAAAATCTGATCACTGAAAACTGGAAAATATATCAATGCGCCACTTGAATGTATTGTTGAATAGAAACCACATTACCTGGAGCCGAGGTTGCAATACCTACAGCTTCCACACGATGTCAACAGTCTTGTCATTTGCCTAGGATTTGTTTCTTGGTCAAACGGACAAGAGACAGCCCATTTCTTCCGGTCTCCGACCGGATATTTTGGTTGAGATTTATCCAGACATTATTTCAAGACGTACAGCTATAGAATATACATCGCCTCGTGATCAATTTGATCGATTATTAACGTTTACTAATACCTAAAGTTGCATTACAAAAGTATTTCGAAGTGTTTTGTGAAAGTTTATCGTTGACTTTTTAAATTTTTGACGTTGCGTTATAAAACGCTGTTTTTTTCCTTGATTACACAGTCTTCATAGATCGATATCTAGGCTATATATGGACCGATTTAATTAAAAAAAAGACCCAATAGTGATGTTTATGGGACATCTAGGAGTGCCAACAAAGAAGATGGTCAAAGGTAATGAATGTTTTATATTTTATTTCTGCATTTTGTGTAGCGCCGACTATGCTAATTATTTTGTTTACGTCCCCTGCGGGTCTTTAGGGGTGTTGCATGCTATCAGATAATAGCTTCTCATGCTTTCGCCGAAAAGCATTTAAAAAATCTGACTCATTGGCTGGATTCACAACGAGTGTAGCTTTAATTCAGTACCCTGCATGTGTATTTTAATGAACGTTTGAGTGTTAACGAGTGCCATTAGCATTTAGCGTAGGGCATTTGCATTTCCAGATGTCTCGATGGGACGCCTGCGTGTCGGGTGGAGGTAAGAGGTTTTAAGGAATACAGCCAAACTGTTCAGTGGTTGACCACACACACACACACCCAGATTCCAGTAACCTTAAACAGAATAGACAGGCAATGAATCACTTACATGCTCACACTCCTCACACATGATGGTGTTGGTCAACTCCCCCACAAAGATGCGATCCACAAAGTTCATCTTCACACCCTCCTTCCCGTATGCTGAGATAAGCAGGAAATAAAGGTGAGGCAACTAAAAACAACAACATTCAGCTACAATCATTCAGAATAAATTTACTTTAATCAATCCTTATGTTTAAATCATGAAACATGCCTCCTGTGGTTGAGGTATTTTTCCATAGTAAGCCATTGAACAGTACATAAAGCCTCCACAAGATGGCGCTATTGATTTAGGTCAAAACTACAGAGTGTCAGAATGGAACAGGAACCTTTGACTTGGCGTTTGGTCTCATCATCTGCAGTCTTCTCTGTGGGGTTGTTGAAGGATTTCAGAATGCCCGCTTTGATCCGCTGGGAATGTCAAACACTACATTGATCTCATATGAATGCAACTTAAGTAGATGGAAAAATGCAGGACTACAAAATTGTGGTTTTATACAACAAAGGGTGATTCATATAACAGCTACCATGGGAAGCCAAGGAACTGAAACCATTACAAAAATGAGTGTGTTTGTGAATACACATTAGTAAACAAATACAAACTTCTTCCAGAGCATCTGAATGTGCACTTGCATCTCGCTCTCTCTCTGTGTGTGTTTGTGTGTGTACACTGCGCATGTATTGGTGTGGGGTGTGTCAGCCAGCCGTCTCTGACAGTCTCGGTGGCGTGGCCGTGGGCAGTGATTGAAGGTGACATGGTCAGTGAGTGTGTCGGCTAGTAGAAGAAGAGGCACCAACACAGTAAAGCACCAATCAATAGATAATTGGCCGTGGTCTGTGTAACCGACTAGTCGCCCCCATTGTCCACGGACCCATGCACTGGACTGCCTATTTAGGTCAAAAGCCTGGTTAATCCCAGCTCTGCAGCCCCCCCCCCCCTGCCCTCCTCTCCCTAGTCAGACACTGCTGAGCCCCACACTAATTAATCCCCATCAGGATCCCCCAACGTGTAGTGTGTAGGCTCAGGGTGAGAGAAACGGGGTGAGGAAGGGAAGGTTGGAGGGGTGTAAACTAAATTAAGATGGGCGAAGAAGCGCAGGCCATGCCCTGAGTGGGAGCATTACTGTACCTAACGTCTCAGCTAATTGGTGATAATTGACTGTGTGCAATTCGCCTATTTAGACTTCTGATACTAAATGGCCAATCAAAACAAACACTTGGGCCTCCTAGGTTGGTGGTGACAGGCTATGGGAGAAATGGCCAGTCACTCAGTGTATGTGTGTGTGTGTTTTATTGCACGTTTGTTTGGGCTGATTCCATGCAGGTGAGTTGGTGCGAGCTAAACACGATGAGTGTATCTACAATTCTATTTTGAGTGAATAAAATGTGTAAGTGTCATAGACTGAAAAAATGATGAGTATACAATATTTGTTGGGTTGTGTATTGCTGTGCAGGTAAATTTATGGCAGATGAGTGGCAAACCTGATTAGACGCAACTGCTGCTCATCGGCAGTTCTTTACAATTTTCTTTTAATTCAAAACCGCATTTGTATCTACACACTGAAGGCTGTAAAGCCGAAACATCTGTGTACGCCATCCCTGATGCAGTGAAACGTCTGTGTACGCCATCCCTGATGCAGTGAAACGTCTGTGTACGCTATCCCCGATGCAGTGAAACGTCTGTGTACGCTATCCCTGATGCAGTGAAACGTCTGTGTACGACATCCCTGATGCAGTGAAACGTCTGTGTACGACATCCCTGATGCAGTGAAACGTCTGTGTACGCTATCCCTGATGCAGTGAAACGTCTGTGTACGCTATCCCTGATGCAGTGAAACGTCTGTGTACGACATCCCTGATGCAGTGAAACGTCTGTGTACGACATCCCTGATGCAGTGAAACGTCTGTGTACGACATCCCTGATGCAGTGAAACGTCTGTGTACGACATCCCTGATGCAGTGAAACGTCTGTGTACGACATCCCTGATGCAGTGAAAATAATCTGTTTGAGTGCGAACCCATTACACGTTTTTGCAGGTATATTTATTGTAAATTCATCAGACAGTAGATGTTAAATGCATATAAGTGTATGTGCGTGTGTTTACGTTTGAGCGCATGTATAATGAATGCATGAATAGGGCCAGCTCTCCCCTTTACCCCTCCCTCTCGGACTCCCTGATTGGAGCGGGGGAAGGGGGGGTGACCCTCCAGCACAATGGGGCGACCTACAGCTGCGTGTTTCCCAGATCACACAATGACGCCCGTCGTGCCACTTGCAAGTCCTGTAAGTGGCACAACTGTCAGTGTTCACAAGTTTAAAAAGAACCAGGGGGAGTCCCAGCCTGTACCCTTGTCTCCCTGTCCCAGGCCCCGGGCTGACCACTCCACTCCACACCCGCTACTCTCCTCTCTTTTTGGGGCTGGCTGAGTCGCTGGTGGGGCCAAGGGGCCAACTGACTCAGCCCTGGGCCGGGCCCACAGTGGGCTCCCCCTAATTGCTGAAGGGGGGGGGCAGTCTGCACTTGCCAGAAAATATGGTACCATAAGGTTAAAAGACAATGGCTGGCCGAGAAGCAAAGGCAAAGACCAAACCCTGCACACTGTCATCCACAAGCTTTCAGCCTGCTCTACGCTGGCGATTGAAGTGTTCTTCTCAATTGCAATCAAAACATTGCCTGTTCTTTGCGTACTCTTACTAGCATGGTCACCACCCTACATGTAGCTTGGCTACAGCTATCATAGACACTGTTGACAGAGAGACTAATGGCTCTATGTCATCATACTCATACTTCACAGGGTGTGTTTGAGAGCATACATTCTGCTCAGTCACTTGACTGATCTACATGAAAAAATATATATATTAGTAGAAAAATTATATATATATATATATATATAAAGGCTTCCTAAATAACTACTCTTTACGATTTGTAGATCGGTCAGTCTGGATCTCAAACACAGCCACTGGCACAGAGACGCGGCCATGGTACTAGGCTGAGTGGAAGAAGGATGTGGTGTTTGTAACGTGGGTTTATAGTCTCACCTTAGTCTCCTCTACTCTCATGGAGTCCAGTAGGTAATGAAGCAGCTCCTGGCTGTCCTGCTGCTGGTAGCCCTTAAAGCGTGGAGCCCTGGTGAGACGGACAGAACACAGTTTAGTCAGAACGCACACACTCGTGTAAATGTAATTCCGTTTTTTACATTTTTTTGTTTTACAGAGATCTTGAGAGAGGGAGAAAGTTGAGAGGGATGAAAGTTAGAGGTGGACAGCAGACCGAAGCTGGCAGCTCTATCGCTAAGCTAGACCAGTCACATGTGCGTTGTTTATAGTTGATAAAATGAGTAAATCTAGGACAGGCAAACATAAATCATTGGTACAAACACCCACCCACACACTTAAACAAGCATGCACAAAGCAATCAACCACATGCGTAAAGCCATCAGCTGTATCAATAGTGCATACAGAGACATCAATGAGAGTGGAGAAAGGCCATTCTTTTTTTAAGGACTTTTCGTTGGTTCATCCATTCAATTTCCTCTATGCAGCTTTCTGGTGCTTAAACCAGTTAGGGTCACACACACACACACACACACACACACACACACACACACACACACACACACACACACACACACACACACACACACACACACACACACACACACACACACACACACACACACACACACACACACACACACACACACACACACACAATGACCTTCTTCTGGCTTCATGTGTTAAGCAAGATTCCCAAGTAAAGAAGATGACTGATTTTGTTAAAGGCGTCTCTTATAACAATGACACATTGATTATTTGATGGAATTTCTTTCTTTTCGTAGCTAACTTTAAAACCTGTGCAAGTATTTGCAAATTAAATCTGACATTGCAGGTGAAAATGGCTGTAGGGCTTACCAACAGCCTACTGTGCACGCCAATTCTGTATTCCTTCAATAGAAAGCACTTTACTGTCTAGAGTACACATATCTCCCATCATTATCATTCCCCAGCAGTACATGTAACTACGGGAGAGAACGTATGGTGATTGTGCCAGTGGACATCCTGCGTTTTCATGCCCCAGCGCTCGTGGAGGGGGCTCTCCTTGAACCTGTCCCTTGGCCACAGCAGGACAGATGTAGGGACAGATGTAGAGACAGATGTGCAGCCAGGGCAAGAGCCACCACCACAACCTGTTGGGCAGCATCAGCCACAGAACAGGTTGGCCTGACAGGACAACATGCAGCTGACCTGAGAGAACCACTGACCACTCCTAACCCAATGCTCTCTGAGTGCACAGGGTCATAGAGGAGGGCAAGTACATTCATTGCCTCTTTGATACCAGTTCAGCATCTGACCATCTATAACAATGATCACTGTCTTGATAACTGGATAACCGGAATACTGGTACTTGTTCTAAGGGCGTCAGCCTACATTTTTGTATGTCCTATTTGATAACGCCCCTGAGCAGCTCTCCCCAGAGAAATGGATCCTCCTAAAAGCCATTGTAGGGGCTTCATTGTCCCAGGTATAGCATCCTGATCTGATGTCATATCATCTCTACATACAGGCCAATGACCCGTTCAGATTGGCCTGCAATGCAAATGAAACCAAACGATTTACCCCTTTGAACTGGTGAACCATTCTTCCTGGCGAGCTCCCAGACCCAATCAGAACAGAGGTACTCATCCTCTAACTGGCAGCAGAGTGGATGGGCCTACAGTCTGGATCATCTCTGCCATGTGCGGATGGATGTTGACGTCAAGCCCCAGAATGGGTGACTGGAGCTCGGGGAGAGACGAATGACCACCTGCCCCTAACACAGGTCATGAGCAGGAGGTCTAGAGGACCAACTCAGCCCCCCCTTCTCTACCTCTGTCCCTTTGCCCTCTCTCTGCCACACGCAAGGGCGGCGGCGGAGGGAGGGGGGGGAATCACGTGCCAAAACATAATGGAATATCTTCCTTCAAACGTATACAAAATTAGTGTTTTAAAGCATGTTTTCTTATATGAAAAATGGAAATTACAATGGGGATTACAGTAGAAATATGGCTTTTTAATCAAGCAAATCGTGTCTTGTATTCAAGACACACTCATCCCCAACTCTGCTTATCTAACAGCTCAAACACAAAGCGGGTCAGACTGGTACAGTATCTGGTCGGCACACAGTGATAGTTGGGATTAAAAGACAGACAGACAGAGGCACGCAGCAGTCTTGGGGTATTTTGTTCCGCGATCGGAACACGGAGCAGCGACGGGTGACAAGGCAGACGAGCAGCTCCAATGGGATCAGTGGGAACGGCGCCGTCTGGAAGCTCATCCCAGTGGAAGAGAGGCAGAAGGGCCCTGTAGCGCTGCTCCCAATCTGGCCCTGACCAATGCAGACAGCTGCGGTGCTAACACAATTAACAGCGGATGAGTTAGTACCAGACGCAAGGCAACCCCGGCACGTTGCACCACCTCGACAGGCAGAGGGGCGCACACATACACACACTTTCAATACAACATATAAATCATATACATTTGAGTCGATTTCACATTGACACGCACATTTACATAAAAAGCCACTTACTGTATCTATCTAGCATAAGCATGTAAAAACACTCATTATCATGCATGTAAAAAAACAAACATCTATAACGTAAAAAAATCAACACTTATCTGACTCACATGTAATCACATTCACAGGGTCACAGTGCCACATGCAATCAATTATGAAAGACATTCCTTTCAATAGATGTAGGTCTATTTCTCTTCTGTCGTACCCACATTATAGAATGCAGCAAATCTAACAAGTAATCTAACATTTCCCCAACAACTACCTAATACAGACAAATCTAAAAATGGGTGAATGAAAATAGGTACATATAAGTATATGGATGAGCGAAGGCCGAGCGGCATAGGCAAGGTGCAGTAGATGGTATAAGATACATTACTCATATCACATGTATAAGTATATTTGTAAACATTTGTAAACAATATTAAAATGTGACATTACTTAAAGTGGCATTGTTTAAAGTGACTAGTGATCCATTTCTTAAAGTTTCCAGTGATTGGGTCTCAATGTAGGCAGCAGCCTCTCTGAGTTAGCGATTGCTGTTTAGCAGTCTGATGACCTTGAGATGAAAGCCATTTCTCATTCTCAGCTTTGATGCACATATAGACTATTCCTCACAGGGACAGACAAAAGCGCGACGTGTAACATCAGAAATATAATGAATGCCTTTGCATAGGCAGCTGAAGGTCTGTGGACATGATTTATATCAGGCATTGTGAGACCAGCTGAATGTGACCTTCCTTGAGAGAATGCCTGCTCTTCAACGCTTCAGCTGCAGGAGATCTTCCATGCATGTTCAGACCTGTGTGGCTATGTGCCTTTGTGTGGCCGCCTGTGCCATACACACATCCCCCACCACAGCAGCATAGGCCTAGTGGTGGGTCTGGGTACAAGCCGAGTCTCTCACTGGCACCAGAAACAGTGTGTGTGGTGTTGACCCTCCAAATCACTGGGCCTGGCGCTGGTCCGAGCCTGACCCGTCCAGCTGGCACAGGGGGCCTGGCGTTGGGTATAGTGGGGCAGCCAGAAGAGCAGGCCAGACAGGGAGTGACTCAGCTGGTCAAGAGTGAACACAACAACACACTAGGCTCAACCTGCCTTAAATACCAATGGAAAAAAAACACACACACACACACACACAGTGGGGTCCTACACAAGTATCCAGTTTAACCAACCAGTGTGTTGTTAAGCACTAGGGTGTACATTCTCAGGTCAGGGCCGGCAACACGCCACTGAGCTAGGAGACCTCGGGAACTAAAGACGAGGATTGGACACGCACACAGCCTAGTGTGTACATGGCTTTAGCCATCCCGAAGGTCAATACGCTGCAGGAGAAATATCATTATCAGCATCAGGAGAATGTTCCTGTACAGAGGAGCCACTCTTGACCCTGCCCCACTGACATGCAGTTACAGACAGAATGAGGAGAGAGATGTAGAGTTTGTTTGCGAAGGACGGGAGAGCGATGGCAAATCATATGTGTGCGTAGAAACACGGGATGTAGCACGTGCATTTGTAGGTGTCGAGTGAATGTGTGCATGGAAGAAGGGTTTGAATAAAGGCATGGGTCTGTGTAATGCGCAAGTGAGCGTGAGGAAGGACATGAAATGAGGTCTACTGGGTGAATGTGTGTCATGTACGTGCGTGTTGTGCCTATGTGTATGCCCGGCTGAGTGCATATGCACTGCAGGGTGAGGTGGTACCAGGTGAGGGGTGTCATTGCTCTCACACACACGCACACACACACCTGGGCAGATGAAAGCCCGGGTACCGGGACACACCAGAGGCACCCAGGCGGCAGACCGTCTCCGCGCTCCAGCCACCCGAACGTTCCCCATCCCACCCAGACAGAGCCGACTGTACAGAGCCTGGTCCTACCTAACCCAACAGGCCCCACACACTACGGCCAGCCTGGGCCAAACCAGCCATTCACCATGTTCCAACAACAAGAGCCAACCAACCATTCACCACACGTTCAAAGAGAGACCTAACCAACCGTTCAGCATGTTCAAAGGTGACCGTGTTCATAAGCGTTCACTATGAAACTGGGAGGGCTGGCCGGGCCAGCCACTCAGACGGTTTACTATCCTCAAATTCAAACACGAACACAGGGGGTGCGGTGTGTTAAAGAGAACAAGGACATGCCATGCTGTTTTGATTGCAGCTGGAAGCAGATCGCATCAGAGCCATTTTGTGCAGTGAGGTCTACTGTTCGTTCTGTGTGGAGTGCGTTGGTGTTAATGGTTTAGTGTTGAACAGCGTTGGGGAGCAAGGTGGACTGAAGACTGGATGAACCAGGTGCTGGTAGGGTCCAGCAGGTTAAGACAACCTCTTCTCTGAAGTGGTCGCCATGGCAGCTTGACAACAGGGCAGGTAAGAGCTGTGGCCTCTGCATGTACCGTTTGGTTGACTGTTGTCACAGCAATGGAGAAGTGCCAGACCAGTTGGGGCACACTGACCTCTAACCTTGGGAGCAGAGCAGCTTGTCTGCATATGAGGCTGTGTGTCTAACATTGATGCATCGCCGATGCCGCAACCACAGCACAATGTTTCTACAATGTTGCGCAGTGGTAAGGAAGAATTGATGGTAACAAAAACTTGGTGATAAAGTTTGTCATTAGTACACAAGGAAAGAGAATATAATTATGAAAGCTTTAGCCAACCTTTTACAGGTCTTTAGTGCCTCCTCTGGCACCCTACAGGGCAGCACTCATATGCTCTTTTCATTAAAAATCTTTTAGCATGGACCAGCACAGGAAGCCGGTTAAGTCAACACCCATGTCCATACAATAGCGGATTCCGGCACCATCAACACTAATGCTGTAAGAAGGCCAACACATAAAATAAAGATTAATGCAGAACATAGCTTCTTACTTCTGGCAGAGCTGGTTGAAAAGGGTCTTGGGGTTGACAGGGCCCTTCCCAGACTCCTTCATGCTGTGTAGGAAGAGGAACATGGCCGAGGTCAGGGGCTCTGGGCTGGGCAGAGTCACCATCAACGCCCCCTGAAGGACAACCCCAGGAAAGGAGAGAGTGAGCGAGAGAACACATGAGTGTTAGACAAGGCATGTATTTCATACAGAGTGTTGCACTACGATGGAAAGCCTGAAGGGGCTTGACTTTATTCTACAGATGACTGGAGACGTGGGGGGTGGGCTACAATGAGTCAGGGGGTTATTTACGATAGCCTATTATGCTAATATTAAAAATAACCACCCATATAGACAGTAATAATGTGTCTTCCTGTGCCATGTACAGTATAATACTATAGTGGTTGACTGGACTATACCAAGCACATGAGCGTGGAACGTACCACATTTGACTCGGCAGGGGGGCAGATCTTCAGCTTGTGTCCCTTCTCCTTCACATCCTGTATCAGATCGTTCAGCATGTGAGTCTGGGACAGATTCTGATGGACAGAAATCAGCCACTATTAATCCATTACCATTAATTTAGTCATCATAGTTTTTCACCTGCATGGACAGGACAGAATCATTTCTTATCAGTTACAAAAATCATGAATTAACATCTTACTGAAAAAAAAGTGGAATCTCAATTCAATGGCTCAGGCACAAGAGGCATGTGGCAGGGTCTACAGTCAATCACGGACTACAAGATGAAATCCAGCCCAGTCACGGACCAGGATGTCTTGCTCCCAGGCAGACTAAATAACTTTTTTGCCCGCTTTGAGGACAATACAGTGCCACTGACACGGCCTGCAACGGAAACATGCGGTCTCTCCTTCACTGCAGCCGAGGTGAGTAAGACATTTAAATGTGTTAACCCTCGCAAGGCTGCAGGCCCAGACGGCATCCCCAGCCGCGCCCTCAGAGCATGCGCAGACCAGCTGGCCGGTGTGTTTACGGACATATTCAATCAATCCCTATACCAGTCTGCTGTTCCCACATGCTTCAAGAGGGCCACCATTGTTCCTGTTCCCAAGAAAGCTAAGGTAACTGAGCTAAACGACTACCGCCCCGTAGCACTCACTTCCGTCATCATGAAGTGCTTTGAGAGACTAGTCAAGGACCATATCACCTCCACCCTACCTGACACCCTAGACCCACTCCAATTTGCTTACCGCCCAAATAGGTCCACAGACGATGCAATCTCAACCACACTGCACACTGCCCTAACCCACCTGGACAAGAGGAATACCTATGTGAGAATGCTGTTCATCGACTACAGCTCGGCATTCAACACCATAGTACCCTCCAAGCTCGTCATCAAGCTCGAGACCCTGGGTCTCGACCCCGCCCTGTGCAACTGGGTACTGGACCTCCTGACGGGCCGCCCCCAGGTGGTGAGGGTAGGCAACAACATCTCCTCCCCGCTGATCCTCAACACGGGGGCCCCACAAGGGTGCGTTCTGCGCCCTCTCCTGTACTCCCTGTTCACCCACGACTGTGTGGCCACGCACGCCTCCAACTCAATCATCAAGTTTGCGGACGACACAACAGTGGTAGGCTTGATTACCAACAACGACGAGACGGCTTACAGGGAGGAGGTGAGGGCCCTCGGAGTGTGGTGTCAGGAAAATAACCTCACACTCAACGTCAACAAAACTAAGGAGATGATTGTGGACTTCAGGAAACAGCAGAGGGAACACCCCCCTATCCACATCGATGGAACAGTAGTGGAGAGGGTAGCTAGTTTTAAGTTCCTCGGCATACACATCACAGACAAACTGAATTGGTCCACTCACACTGACAGCGTCGTGAAGAAGGCGCAGCAGCGCCTATTCAACCTCAGGAGGCTGAAGAAATTCAGCTTGTCACCAAAAGCACTCACAAACTTCTACAGATGCACAATCGAGAGCATCCTGGCGGGCTGTATCACCGCCTGGTACGGCAACTGCTCCGCCCTCAACCGTAAGGCTCTCCAGAGGGTAGTGAGGACTGCACAACGCATCACCGGGGGCAAACTACCTGCCCTCCAGGACACCTACACCACCCGTTGTTACAGGAAGGCCATAAAGATCATCAAGGACATCAACCACCCGAACCACTGCCTGTTCACCCCGCTATCATCCAGAAGGCGAGGTCAGTACAGGTGCATCAAAGCTGGGACCGAGAGACTGAAAAACAGCTTCTATCTCAAGGCCATCAGACTGTTAAACAGCCACCACTAACATTGAGTGGCTGCTGCCAACACACTGTCATTGACACTGACCCAACTCCAGCCATTTTAATAATGGGAATTGATGGGAAATTATGTAAATATATCACTAGCCAATTTAAACAATGCTACCTTATATAATGTTACTTACCCTACATTATTCATCTCATATGCATATGTATATACTGTACTCTACATCATCGACTGCATCCTTATGTAACACATGTATCACTAGCCACTTTAACTATGCCACTTTGTTTACTTTGTCTACACACTCATCTCATATGTATATACTGTACTCGATACCATCTACTGTATGCTGCTCTGTACCATCACTCATTCATATATCCTTATGTACATGTTCCTTATCCCCTTACACTGTGTATAAGACAGTAGTTTTGGAATTGTTAGTTAGATTACTTGTTGGTTATCACTGCATTGTCGGAACTAGAAGCACAAGCATTTCGCTACACTCGCATTAACATCTGCTAACCATGTGTATGTGACAAATAAAATTTGATTTGATTTGATTTACTGCACTCCTTCCTTTCTATTTCATCATCCCTTCACAAAAAATAATAAAAACAAAAAAATTACAAATGCAAAAAAAAAAAAAATCTATTAATTCTGAGAAACTGGCGGGTGTTAGCCTAAATATCATTATGCTAAAAAAAACCTTTCCAAAGAAACGATGAGCTGTGACTGAAACACAGAAGGGATTGCCCAGAGCCACCATTGTCCCATCATATTACTGCATCATCTCTTTCTTCCCTTTCAAACGACAGTTGTTTTGTCACATCCTGGCAATGAAGACAGTTGCTATGGAAAAGACACAATGGCATCAGCAGGGTGAGCTTTTTCTCTGACAATTATGTTGTTTCACCAGCAAAATTGCAATTTTGAAGGAGACAATGAGGATAGAAAGAGAGAGGGGGAAAAAACATGTAAAGGAAGAATGTTCGGTCTGGTTTCAATCACGAGAGAGCTCCAGGTGATTAACAAAATGGCGGAAAAGGGAAAGGGAATGAAAGTTTCAATTCCCCAAGACTAGACAGCCAACACACACTGGAACATAGAGAACGTGTTCCATACCAGTCCTATTCTCCCGTGGATAGATGAGTCACACATACGCATATAAAATACCCTTGTACTATATATGCATAACTTGTTCTTGCCTATACTGCTGTATTTTAAAGACATTTATACAAGCCTTTCATGTGTTGTCGAGTTTAAGAACAAATTCTTATTTACAACGATGGCCTACACCGGCCAAACCCTTGACAACGCTGGGCCAATTGTGCGCCGCCCTATGGGACTCCCAATCACGGCCGTTTGTGATACAGCCTGGATTCGAACCAGGGTGTCTGTAGTGACGCCTCAAGCACTGAGATGCTGCGCCACTCGGGAGCCCAAGGCTGGTATGCTATGGTATTTTACTATCGGGAGGAGCAGCACCCGACATGTCAGTTTGACCAGCCGCCATGTTTACAGTACACTGTTCCCCAGACCAGGGTTGTTGAGGGAGAGAAAATGTTGCAGGTTTAAAGCTTATTTCCAGCAATTCTACACATTTTGTCATGGGGTGCAGAGAACATTTTGCAGTTTTAAAGCAAATTCTCTTGTGATATTTGAGTGACTCAAACATGACAAAAATATCTATGGGCTAACAAATTCTGCCAAAAAATGTTCGCTGACATGGGCTAGTTGATCTGGACATTACTGACAAGTTAAAAATTGTTCTCTAAGGTATGCAATGACCTTTAGTACACCCGCGGTAAAGACTCTCTTCGACGTGACCTTATCCCGACGGTTGCATTTCATAAGCAGCCTCGTCAATGTTTACGGTATACAAACCAATCTCATAATGACCGCACCTGCATAACTGCGTTAAAGAAGCAGGTGTTTCCGAGGTTGTTGATGCCTTTGACCGGGACCAGTGTGCTGTTGTTGACCGGACTCTTCCCTCTTGACTGGTCTGCATAGTCGCTGGGCTCCTCTCTAAGCTTGATCATTTTCGATGTTGTTCCTGCAAGGCACAAAAAGGAAAAGTTATTTTACTCCTATATACAAGGTTTTTGTCATTTTCAACTGTAGATTAGAGTTGGACGCGAGCACTCGAGTCATGGTTTGTATTCGATTACTATTGAGTACTTGACATTTTCAAATGCAAGTATTAGGTAGGTGAAATGTACAGTGCATTCGGAAAGTATTCAGACCCCTTGACTTTTTCCACATTTTGTTACATTACAGCCTTATTCTAAAATTGATTACAGATTTCCCTTCATCAATCTACACAATATCCCATAATGACAAATCAAAAACGGGTTTTCAGAAATGTTTGCAAATGTCACATTTACATTAGTATTCAGACCCTTTACTCAGTACTTTGTTGAAGCACCTTTGGCAGCGATTACAGCCTCAAGTCTTCTTGGGTATGACGCTACAAGTTTGGCATACCAGTATTTGGGGAGTTTCTCCCATTCTCCTCTACAGATTCTCTCAAGCTCTGTCAGGTTGGATGGGGAGCGTCGCTACACAGCTACACAGAGATGTTCAAATCGGGTTAAAGGCCGAGCTCTGGCTGGGGCACTCAAGGACATTCAGAGACTTGCCCCGAAGCCACTCCTGCGTTGTCTTGGCTGTGTGGTTAGGGTCGCTGTCCAATTGGAAGGTATAAACCTTCGCCCCAGTCTGAGGTTCCTGAGAATTCTGGAGCAGGTTTTCATCAGTGATCTCTCTGTACTTTGTATGATGTTGCCACCACCATGCTTCACCGTAGGGATGGTGCCAGGTTTGGCATTTAGGCCAAAGAGTTCAATCTTGGTTTCATCAGACCAGAAAATCTGGTTTCTCATGGTCCTTTAGCTGCCTTTTGGCAAACTCAAAGCGTGCCGTCATGTGCCTTTTACTGAGGAGTGGCTTCCATCTGGCCACTCTACCATAAAAGGCCTGATTGGTGGATTGCTGCAGAGATGGTTGTCCTTCTGGAAAGTTCTCCCATCTCCACAGACGAACTCTGGAGCTCTGTCAGAGTGACCATCGGCTTCTTGGTCACCTCCCTGACCAAGGCCCTTCTCCCCCGATTGCTCAGTTTGGTTGAGAGGCCAGCTCTAGCAAGAGTCTTGGTGGTTCCAAACTTCTTGCATTTAAGAATGATGGAGGCCACTGTGTTCTTGGGCACCTTCAATGCTGCAGACATTGTTTTGTTACCTTTCCGTAGATCTGTTCCTTGACACAAGCCTGTCCCGGAGGTCTACAAACAATTCATTCAACCTCATGGCTTTGTTTTTTTATGAGGGATTATATCAAATTAAAATAATTAAATAAGGCTGTAACGTAACAAAATGTGGAAAAAGTCAAGGGGTCTGAATACTGAGCTAAGATGCACTTACTGTTCGTTTAGTATGTCAAGTGCAGTGAAAATGTGTTACGTTTTTTTTCTTCTTCGCAAGGCGTCACCTTGCAAGAGAGTTTGTCCATATTGATGTAGCTTGGTGCAGCAAAGGCATTTTGAAACTTTACGTACAAACCAAGTTCTCTGAGGTCGCCAGAGAAAAAACAACACCTAAAGTGTCTCTCAATCATCCTGTGAGACCAGAGCCTAATAGTTTGTTTAGGGAGCCAGGGGTTGCATTTAACCCACTATGTGGCTGGGGTAGCTTCTTAGTGGGGGCCAGTCCGGTCCAAGCAGCACAAAGACACGCCCGCCCGCCCGCACGCACACACACAGGAGCAA
The DNA here is from genome assembly GCF_021184085.1 of Oncorhynchus gorbuscha. NCBI lineage: Eukaryota > Metazoa > Chordata > Actinopteri > Salmoniformes > Salmonidae > Oncorhynchus > Oncorhynchus gorbuscha. The sequence goes on from NC_060187.1 coordinate 54,059,387, forward strand.
ACTACAACCATGGTCTTCAGCAGTGGAAGTGGGTTAAAGTGCGGGAGGCCAGGGCTGCAGCTGGAAGGAGAGATGGGTCATGTGGGAGAGAGCAGATGACAGCTGGAGAAGTTTCCGCTGTTTAGGGAGAGACGGCTCTCTGGTCCAGCTGTTACTCCTCCATGACCGTCCCAACTCAGCAAGGAGGGAGGCAGTCGTCAGTGCAGAGCAGGCCAACAGGGACTGAGGGATTATAGTTGGGGCGTAGTCAGGAGGCTGACAGCTCTGTGCACTAGTCTAACGCTCAAAGCATGGGGTATGGCTGGCTGAGACAAACTAAGTACATCTCTCTACAAAATTCTTATCTACAAAAGGAGGGGGATGTAATGCTAAGAAACACTTTAGGAAAGTCAGAAACCTTTCTCACTGAAACACAGGGCAAATCGGGCCCCTAAGAGGCGAAAGAGTGATAAGATACTTCTTCTTGACACATCTGATATCATTAAGTATACATGGTTGTCTTGATGAAATCAAACACAAAAACACAAACACACGCAGAAGATAAACTACATGACCAAAAGTATGTGGATACCTGCTCGTTAAACATCTCATTCTAAAATCATGGGCGTTAAATATGTAGTTTGTCGCCCCTTTGCTGATATAACACTCTTCTGGGAAGGCTTTTCACTAGATGCTGTGGGGACTTGCTTTCATTCCGCCGAAAGACCATTAGAGTGAGTTTGGAAACTGATGTTGGGGATTAGGCCTGGCTCGAAGTCGGCATTCCAATTAATCCCAAAGGTGTTCGATGGAGTTGAGGTCAGGGCTCTGTGCAAGTCAATCAAGTTCTTCCACATCGATCTTGACTAACCATTTCTGTACGGACTTCACTTTATGCATGGGGACATTTTCATGCTGAAACAGCAAAGGGCCTTCCCCAAACTGTTGCCACAAAGTTGGATGCACAGAATCATCTATAATGTAATTATATGCTGAAGTATAAAGTGGCTGCTCGGCCATGGAAACTCAATTCTTGAAGCTCCCAATGAACAGTACTTGTGCGGACATTGCTTTCAGAGGCAGTTTGGAACTGGATAGTGAGTGTTGAAACAGAGGACAGACGCACTACGCTCTTCTGCATTGGGCGGTCTTGTTCTGTCAGCTTGTGAGGCCTACAGATTCGCGGCTGAGCCGTTGCTGCTCCTGTAAGTTTCCACTTCTCAACAACAGCCCTTACAGTTGACAGCTCTAGCAGGGCAGAAATTTGCCGAATTGACTTATTGGAAAGGTGAAATCATATGACGGTGCGGCGTTGAAAGTAACTGAGCTCTTCAGGGAAGGTCGTTCTACTGCCAATGTTTGGCTATGGAGATTGCATGGCGGTGCGCTTGATTTCATACACCTGTCATGCTAGGACCTAGTACCAATGTTACAGGCCATCCTTTCCTATTCTGTTGTCATCAGTGTCATTTGTGGAGGGAGAGACAAGTGCTGTTCCGTCACATTAGGCATTAATGAACAAAACAAGTGAGAGGACCCAAGGCTGTTGAGATGAGAAAGCACCCTTTGTGCCCGTTTGCCTTCCTGCCCCTCCCCCAACCCATAACTCACACCACTTACACAATTTATCCATTTTCTTTCATGCTCCGGGAGACAGCAAGCTGCTTAACAGTGAATTAACGCACACTTCTCATGTGTACCTTAATCAGTGTTACAAGACTACCAGAGGCAGGAAAAGGTGGGTGGCCATGCCTTTGTCAGTCTCTCTCTGTTGATTTGAAATTTTCTAAATGGGAAGACATGAGAAATGTGATCATCTTAGGTGCTCAATGTCAGTACGTGAGTACATTATCTTTATGACCATAATTATATGACATTGTTATTATTTGGATGACAGGATACGGGGCTACCTGCAGTACCTACCTATTTCACCATATAAATGGTATCAAATGGAGATTGCTATAGCTGCATGAATCATAAGTAAACCAAACCAGCATGTACTTGGTTAGAGGTGGTTGAGCTACCTTAAGGTCTCAGGACCATGTATTCTGGTATCTGTCAGCAGCACTTCCAGACAGACGGCTCAGTTAGCAGTGGACCCCTTGCTGCTGCCCTGCTCCCCAAGCCAATGAGGCCAGTCCGCTTCCAGCTCTCACCCAGCATGACAAGGGAAAGGTGAGAGAGACATGGACGACATGACCCTTAACCCAAAGTTTTCATTGTGAAAACAACCGACCCTCCTGCCCACCATTTCTCTCCTCAAAAAAAACCCCACATAGGCCTTGCACATGCTCCCTGAAGAAATTCTCCCTGCGATTCTCATGATTCTATATGTATTGTGATTCGATACTGTGATTTTATTGCGATTTGATGCTCCAAACATATTGCTCACTATACAGAATATGTCTGCTGCAGAGGGACAAGAGAGACCATGAGAATACTAGTTTTGATCAGTCAAGAATATAAATACTGAAAACATGTTGGCTCACTTTAAAAAGATGAAGAACAAGCTAAAGGATGAAACATTTTGCCGCAAGTACAGCTGACTAGCGCTAGCTACCAAGTATAAATATATTTTACAAATGTATATTTAGTCAAATATCAATATATCATGATCCCCCCCCCCCCATAACAGAGATCAGGACAAGTGTGTAACTATGGCAGGCTGAGGATGTGGATGGTCCCCACCTAACCTCCCCCCCTAGATCCACTCTGCCACCACAGAATCAGTTTGTGATCCAGCTAAAACGTTGACTGGGAATGTCAAACATCAAATATTGATGATAATTACTCGGATTTATGGCAGATGGATGTTCTTTTACTGGCACTGTGATGGTCTCGGTGACCAAGCGGGGCGGGGTTCCGCCTTGGGACCATTGAATAGAGTGTTGGTCCAACCCAGTCCAGCCAAAAGCATCTGTCCCTCCAGCCGCCACACTGGAAACATCTGGAGGTCTGTCTGTCTGGAACTAAACAGACATCAGGGAGGTGCCCATATGGCCACACTACACAACACATTGCAAACAAGTGTGGACAGGGTAGTTTCTGGTAGAATGAGAGAACAAGTTAGAGAAATACAATACGTTTTTTTCTGGAATCTGTAAGCGATGGGGAATATGTGACGGGATGGGTATGTAGCTTTGTGAGAATGTACCTGTTTATACAAGTGTGTGTGTGTGAGAGAGAGTATTCCGTCCTGCTCCTTGGCTAAGGAGGGGAAAACTGGACAGAATGGGAATGCCAATGGACACACTCTTCATCTGGGACTGCCACTGAAGGTAAACAATGTTCAGGGAGCCATCTGCCAGGTACCCGGGAAAGGGGTGCAACGAGCACAAGCATATGGAAAAGCAGATTTTTCCTCCCCCTGCAGCAGTCTGGGAAGGCAAAATGTCAGCATGCGCTGTGTCCACGCTTGACTGTGCCGCGCTCGGGAACCACCACCTGGCCCTCCTTGCTCAGCCACCGAATATGGGCAGCAGTGACACTGTGGAGCTTGTCCCCAGGGCAGACTAAACGATCACGATCCCTGTCTGCCCCCCTCCTGCTGACTCCCTCCTCGACTCCCAGCTATTTTTCACACAAGTGAGAGAGAAAAAAAATGGCTATTGTTTGCTTTCTTTATGAAAAAATATATATTTTTAAACATCTCCAAAAACCTTAAAGGAATTGGACCAGAAAGCAGGCAAGCCTGAATGTTGCATTCATATTGAGGTTTCATTTATATCGGAATTTGTGGACACAAGCTACTATCTCAATAATTCAATAGCGCAAATCTAAGTCCATCATTTAATGCACGGAATACATGAAACAACAGTTGGACACACCGTGCGCTGTGCAGTCACTAGATGCCAAAAGGGCTTTTGACAGGCTCAAATGGCAGTATTGTTGGCAGATTTAAGGAAATTTGGTTTGGGAAAGCATTTTATGGATATGGTTCGTACGCTAAACTTTTTGCCATGATGTCTACAAATGACATTCAATCAAGTCCATTTCCTATTTTTCGTGGATGTAGACAAGGCGACGGGTTTTCCCCGACATTCATTCTCTCTCTAGAGCCTCATGAGGCAGAATGCAATTGCTTCTCCAATACCGATTAAATCATCATCTCATATCTCTATACATGTATGATATCCTCTTAGATATGATAGATATTGAGAACTCAATATTACAAATTGATGTCGGGATATAAATCAGCATTAAATGTTAATCAATGAAACGGCCAAGAAAGTTTCACTTCACTCAACAAATCCTGTTAAATCCCAGTCCACTTATTTGGGCATTAAAGCTGCAATATGTAACTTTTTATGTCGACACGGCCAAATTCACATAGAAATGTGTGTATTAGAGCTGTTCTATGTGCGCTATTTCTATGCTTCCCGTTCTTAAGTTTTGTTTTTGTGTCTTTTACTTTCGGCCTTGTACACCACATCCAAAAAGATGAAAATACAATATTTTTGGTTATTGGAAACTATATTTGACAGTGGTTTAGATGGTACAATAATCCTCTACACTATACTTGCTTGTTTTGTCACATAAACTGAAATTAGGCAAACTATTAGAATTTTAGCAACCAAGAAATGGCGGAACAATTTCTGCATAGTGCATCTTTAATACACAAAACATCTCTGCATGGTTTGGTGAAGTTTCATTATAAGAAAATTTGCAAAAGAGGTTGAACAAGATCTAAACATTTGGGAGAAGTTGCCTGGTTCCTTACAAACAAGGGTTTGCTTCCATAAAGATGAGTATTAATTTCCTAAACAATGATGATCCCTCTCTTTCCGCCACTAGGTTATTGGGTAAGGATTGATAAACCTGTACGTAAATACCTTTGTCATTCCAAACATCCAAAGATCCTGTTTGAGGTACTACAACGACCGAAGGGAGATGGGGGACTTGCATAACCAAATGTTTATATTAACCAACAGTTTTTCCAGTTACGCCGACTTAGATCATGGTTCGATCAGTCTACATCAGTCTCTTGGAGAACTATTGAGGTACTCGTTTTTCCTATTAGATTACAAGATGTTATTTTATGTGTTATTTTCTGGTATAACTATCAAGAAATGCATGTTATATTATGGTCCCATTATCTCCAATACAAAATATAAATTTAGGAGGGTTGAGAAGTGAATAGGTGGTAACTGGAAGAGGCATCTCCATACTCCTCTGTGGCATAACCAGGCTGTTACTTCAGGTACTGAAGCATTTGAGTCAAGTCTGGTCTGCAAAAGGGGTTGATAATCCAGGGGAAATACATGTATTGAAACTCAAATCAAATCTTATTCGTCACATGCGCCGAATACAACAGGTGAAGAAGACCTTACGGTGCAATGCTTACTTACGAGCCACTAACAACAATGCAGTTTTAAAAAATACAGATAAGAAAAAGAAATAAAAGTAACAAGTAATTAAAGAGCAGCAGTAAAATAACAATAGCGAGACTATACACAGGGTGGTACCAGTACAGGATCAATGTACGGGGGCACCGGTTAGTTGAGGTAATATGTCCATGTAGGTAGAGTTATTAAAGTGACTATGCATAGATGACAACAGAGTGGCAGTGGTGTGGAGAGGGGCAATGCAAATAGTCTGGGTAGCCATTTGATTAGGTGTTCAGGAGTCTTATGGCTTTGGGTTAGAAGCTGTTTAGAAGCCTCTTGGACCTAGACTTGGTGCTCCGGTACTGCTTGCCATGCAGTAGCAGAGAGAACAGTCTATGTCTAGGGTGGTCTTTCTAGTCTTTCACAATTTTTAGGGCCTTCCTCTGACACCGGTATAGAGGTCCTGGATGGCAGGAAGCTTGGACCCAGTGATGTATTGGGCAGTTCACACTACCCTCTGAAGTGCCTTATGGTCAGATGCCGAGCAGTTGCCATACTAGGCGGTGATGCAATTGGTCAGGATGCTCTCGATGGTGCAGCTGTAGAACCTTTTGAGGATCTGAGGACCCATGCCAAATCCTTTCAATCTCCTGAGGGGGAATAGGTTTTGTCGTGCCCTCTTCACGACTGTCTTGGTGTGCTTGGACCATGTTTGTTGGTGATGTGGACACCAAGGAACTTGAAGCTCCCACCTGCTCCACTACAGCCCCGTCAATGAGAATGGGGGCGTGCTTGATCCATTTTTTCCTGTAGTCCACAATCATCTCCTTTATCTTGATCACGGTGAGGGAGAGGTTGTTGTCCTTGCACCACATGGCCAGGTCTCTGACCTCCTGCCAATATGCGGTCTCGTCATGGTCGGTGATCAGTTCTACCCCTGTTGTGTCACTGCCAAACTTATTGATGGTGTTGGAGTCATGCCGTGCAGTCATGAGTGAACAGGGAGCACAGGAGGGGCCCATGTGTTGAGAATCAGCGTTGCAGATGTGTTGTTACCTACCCTTGCCACCTGGGGGCAGCCCATCAGGAAGTCCAGGATCCAGTTGCAGAGGGAGCTGTTCAGTCCCAGGCTCCTTAGCTTATTGATGAGCTTTGATGGCACTATGGTGAACGCTAAACTGTAGTCTATGAATAAAATTCTTACATAGGTGTTCCTTTTGTCCAGGTGGGAAAGGGAAGTATGGAGTGCAATAGAGACTGCATCATCTGTTGATCTGTTGGGGCGGTATGCAAATTGGAGTGTGTCTACAGATTCTGGGATAAAGTTGTTGATGTGAGCCATTATCAGACTTTCAAAGCACTTCATGGCTACAGACGTGAGTGCTAAGGGTGAGTAGTCATTTAGGTAGGTTACTTTAGTGTTCATGGGCACAGGCACTATGGTGGTCTGCTTAAAACATGTTGGTATTACAGACTCAGACAGGGAGATCTTGAAAATATCAGTTTAGACACTTGCCAGGTGGTCACAGTACACGTCCTGGTAATCCGTCTGGACCTGCGACCTTGTGAATGTTGACCTGTTTAAAAGTCTTACTCACATCAGCTGTGGAGAGCGTGATCACACAGTCTTCCGGAACAGCTGGTCTCATGCATGTTTCAGTGTCATTTGCCTCGAAGCGAGGATAGAGGTAGTTTAGCTCGTCTGGTAGGCTCGTGTCACTGGGCAGCTCTTGGCTGTGCTTCCCCTTGTAGTCTGTAATGGTTTGCAAGCCCTGCCACATCCGACGAGCGTCAGAGCCGGTGTAGTACGATTCGATCTTAGTCCTGTGTTGACGCTTTCCCTGTTTGATGGTTCATTGGAGGGCATAGCGGGATTTCTTATAAGCCTCCGGGTTAGAGTCCCGCTCCTTGAAAGCGGCAGCTCTAGCATTTAGCTCAGTGCAGATGTTGCCTGTAATCCATGGCTTATGTACGTACGGTCACTGTGGGGACGACGTCGTCGATCCACTTATTGATGATGCCAATGACTGATGTGGTGTACTCCTCTATGCCATCGGAGGAATCCCGGAACATATTCCAGTCCGTTCTAGCAAAACAGTCATCTAGTTTAGCATCTGCTCCATGGGGTATGCGTTTGGGAAGGCAGGCTGTGATTGGACGGGAATGTAAAAATTCACTCTGATGTGTCAGTGAATTACTCTCATCTTCAATTACTAAAGCGGAAAGATCTTTCAATTGTTAAAGCGTGGGTTTTAGGATATGACTACTGATGAGGCTGTTGATTGGGAGAATGTCTAGGAGAATATATTTCACTCAAAGAACCCAAACGATCAGTTAAATACATTTGAAGCTCATTGGTCATACTTCACAACACTTGTACGATTTCATGCAAAACAGACTCCAAAACAGACTATAAACATATGATATGGGATTGTCCTGATGAGTTCTGGAGGACGGTATTCTCTCTGACACGATTGATAAAACTGTACCCCTTGAACAAATTCCTCTGTTAATGACGGATACAGTGCAAGATTTGGCTGACTGCTGCCAAAAAAAAAAACTTGTTCAGCACTGGTTGCCACCACATGACCTTCATATAAGGAAATGGTTGGCTTGTTTTCAGGACGTGGTTACGTTGGAGTCACATTTTTTATAGTATGCGTTGCTAGGGATTAGGGTGGCGGGATTATAAATGAGGAAAATGCTATTTTTTTGTTGTTGTAATGCCTTTGTAATCTAAAAAAAAACAATTGTTCACAAAATAAATTGCAAATCTTGTCAAGACATTTACATTACATTTAAGTCATTTAGCAGACGCTCTTATCCAGAGCGACTTACAAATTGGTGCATTCACCTTATGACATCCAGTGGAACAGTCACTTTACAATAGTGCATCTAAAACTTAAGGGGGGGGGGTGAGAGGGATACTTATCCTATCCTAGGTATTCCTTAAAGAGGTGGGGTTTCAGGTGTCTCCGGAAGGTGGTGATTGACTCCGCTGTCCTGGCGTCGTGAGGGAGTTTGTTCCACCATTGGGGGGCCAGGGCAGCGAACAGTTTTGACTGGGCTGAGCGGGAGCTGTACTTCCTCAGTGGTAGGGAGGCGAGCAGGCCAGAGGTGGATGAACGCAGTGCCCTTGTTTGGGTGTAGGGCCTGATCAGAGCCTGGAGGTACTGAGGTGCCGTTCCCCTCACAGCTCCGTAGGCAAGCACCATGGTCTTGTAGCGGATGCGAGCTTCAACTGGAAGCCAGTGGAGAGAACGGAGGAGCGGGGTGACGTGAGAGAACTTGGGAAGGTTAAACACCAGACGGGCTGCGGCGTTCTGGATGAGTTGAAGGGGTTTAATGGCACAGGCGGGGAGCCCAGCCAACAGCGAGTTGCAGTAATCCAGACGGGAGATGACAAGTGCCTGGATTAGGACCTGCGCCGCTTCCTGTGTGAGGCAGGGTCGTACTCTGCGGATGTTGTAGAGCATGAACCTACAGGAACGGGCCACCGCCTTGATGTTGGTTGAGAACGACAGGGTGTTGTCCAGGATCACGCCAAGGTTCTTGGCGCTCTGGGAGGAGGACACAATGGAGTTGTCAACCGTGATGGCGAGATCATGGAACGGGCAGTCCTTCCCCGGGAGGAAGAGCAGCTCCGTCTTGCCGAGGTTCAGCTTGAGGTGGTGATCCGTCATCCACACTGATATGTCTGCCAGACATGCAGAGATGCGATTCGCCACCTGGTCATCAGAAGGGGGAAAGGAGAAGATTAATTGTGTGTCGTCTGCATAGCAATGATAAGAGAGACCATGTGAGGTTATGACAGAGCCAAGTGACTTGGTGTATAGCGAGAATAGGAGAGGGCCAAGAACAGAGCCCTGGGGGACACCAGTGGTGAGAGCGCGTGGTGAGGAGACAGATTCTCGCCACGCCACCTGGTAGGAGCGACCTGTCAGGTAGGACGCAATCCAAGCGTGGGCCGCGCCGGAGATGCCCAACTCGGAGAGGGTGGAGAGGAGGATCTGATGGTTCACAGTATCGAAGGCAGCCGATAGATCTAGAAGGATGAGAGCAGAGGAGAGAGAGTTAGCTTTAGCAGTGCGGAGCGCCTCCGTGATACAGAGGAGAGCAGTCTCAGTTGAATGACTAGTCTTGAAACCTGACTGATTTGGATCAAGAAGGTCATTCAGAGAGAGATAGCGGGAGAGCTAGCCAAGGACGGCACGTTCAAGAGTTTTGGAGAGAAAAGAAAGAAGGGATACTGGTCTGTAATTGTTGACATCGGAGGGATCGAGTGTAGGTTTTTTCAGAAGGGGTGCAACTCTCGCTCTCTTGAAGACGGAAGGGACGTAGCCAGCGGTCAGGGATGAGTTGATGAGCGAGGTGAGGTAAGGGAGAAGGTCTCCGGAAATGGTCTGGAGAAGAGAGGAGGGGATAGGGTCAAGCGGGCAGGTTGTTGGGCGGCCGGCCGTCACAAGACGCGAGATTTCATCTGGAGAGAGAGGGGAGAAAGAGGTCAGAGCACAGGGTAGGGCAGTGTGAGCAGAACCAGCGGTGTCGTTTGACTTAGCAAACGAGGATCGGATGTCGTCGACCTTCTTTTCAAAATGGTTGACGAAGTCATCTGCAGAGAGGGAGGAGGGGGGGGGGGGGGAGGAGGATTCAGGAGGGAGGAGAAGGTGGCAAAGAGCTTCCTAGGGTTAGAGGCAGATGCTCGGAATTTAGAGTGGTAGAAAGTGGCTTTAGCAGCAGAGACAGAGGAGGAAAATGTAGAGAGGAGGGAGTGAAAGGATGCCAGGTCCGCAGGGAGGCGAGTTTTCCTCCATTTCCGCTCGGCTGCCCGGAGCCCTGTTCTGTGAGCTCGCAATGAGTCGTCAAGCCACGGAGCGGGAGGGGAGGACCGAGCCGGCCTGGAAGATAGGGGACATAGAGAGTCAAAGGATGCAGAGAGGGAGGAGAGGAGGGTTGAGGAGGCAGAATCAGGAGATAGGTGGGAGAAGGTTTGAGCGGAGGGAAGAGATGATAGGATGGAAGAGGAGAGAGTAGCGGGGGCGAGAGAGCGAAGGTTGGGACGGCGCGATACCATCCGAGTAGGGGCAGTGTGGGAGGTGTTGGATGAGAGCGAGAGTGAAAAGGATACAAGGCAGTGGTCGGAGACTTGGAGGGGAGTTGCAATGAGGTTAGTGGAAGAACAGCATCTAGTAAAGATGAGGTCGAGCGTATTGCCTGCCTTGTGAGTAGGGGGGGAAGGTGAGAGGGTGAGGTCAAAAGAGGAGAGGAGTGGAAAGAAGGAGGCAGAGAGGAAAGAGTCAAAGGTAGACGTGGGGAGGTTAAAGTCGCCCAGAACTGTGAGAGGTGAGCCGTCCTCAGGAAAGGAGCTTATCAAGGCATCAAGCTCATTGATGAACTCTCCGAGGGAACCTGGAGGGCGATAAATGATAAGGATGTTAAGCTTGAAAGGGCTAGTAACTGTGACAGCATGGAATTCAAAGGAGGCGATAGACAGATGGGTAAGGGGAGAAAGAGAGAATGACCACTTGGGAGAGATGAGGATCCCGGTGCCACCACCCCGCTGACCAGACGCTCTCGGGGTGTGCGAGAACACGTGGGCGGACGAAGAGAGAGCAGTAGGAGTAGCAGTGTTGTCTGTGGTGATCCATGTTTCCGTCAGTGCCAAGAAGTCGAGGGACTGGAGGGAGGCATAGGCTGAGATGAACTCTGCCTTGTTGACCGCAGATTGGCAGTTCCAGAGGCTACCGGAGACCTGGAACTCCACGTGGGTCGTGCGCGCTGCGACCACCAGAGTAGGGTGGCCGCGGCCACGCGGTGTGGAGCGTTTGTATGGTCTGTGCAGAGAGGAGAGAACAGGGATAAACAGACACATAGTTGACAGGCTACAGAAGAGGCTACGCTAATGCAAAGGAGATTGGAATGACAAGTGGACTACACGTCTCGAATGTTCAGAAAGTTAAGCTACGTAGCAAGAATCTTATTGACTAAAATGATTAAAATGATACAGTACTGCTGAAGTAGGCCAGCTGGCAGTGGGTGCGTTGTTGACACTACACTAATCAAGTCGTTCCGTTGAGTGTAATAGTTTCTGCAGTGTTGCTATTCGGGGCTAGCTGGCTAGCTAGCAGTGTTGTTTACGTTACGTTGCGTTAAAAGAACGACAATAGCTGGCTAGCGAACCTAGAAAATCGCTCTAGACTACACAATTATCTTTGATACAAAGACGGCTATGTAGCTAGCTATGTAGCTAGCTACGATCAAACAAATCAAACCGTTGTACTGTAATGAAATGAAGTGAAAATGTGATACTACCTGTGAATGCGACCGGGATGTTGAGTCCTATACAGAAGACGTTGGCTAGCGTTGGCTAGCTAGCAGAGTCACCTACGTTAAGGACGACAAATAGCTGGCTAGCTAACCTCGGTAAATTAAGATAATCACTCTAAGACTACACACTCTAAACCTAAACAACACAATTATCTTGGATACGATGATACGAAGACAGCAAAGACAGCTATGTAGCTAGCTAACACTACACTAATCAAGTCGTTCAGTTGAGTGTAATAGTTTCTCCAGTGCAGCTAATCAGTGGACGTTAGCTAGCTGGCTAGTGAAGACTACGTTAGGACGGCGAAATACGATAATTACACAATTATCTTTGATACAAAGACGGCTATGTAGCTAGCTGAGAAGAAATTGCTAAGATTAGACAAATCAAACCGTTGTGCTATAATGAAATATAATGAAAAAGTTATACTACCCGCGGGAGCGAAGTGCAGATGCGACCACTCGCTCCAACCGGAACCGGAACAAGACGATAGAGGTTATTCATATGATCAAATATACCGCCATTACACCACAAACTATTTTGAACTATAAATTCAATTTACAAGACTCACTGGATTGACGAGCTGTATGAAACATATTCGGAATGTTGACATATAAAATAATCACTACAGTACCTATTAGTCTAGAGCAGAGTATTGTAACTATGGTTGAAAACTTGTCTACACCAGCCACAGCATAGGGCTAGGCTAAAGAAAAATGTATATCCAAAACCTAACTGATCAACAGACAAGCTAAATGACCTCTCATTTGACATACTTCCTCAAAAGCCTATGAAGCAGTGTCCTCACATTAAAACATTGAAGCAGAGTTGATTAATTTCACCATTTAGAATGGGACCATAGTGGAGAGCCAAGGACAGCTCTCGTCATTTAGCAGTAAACGGGCAGTCAAGGGGAAGGCTGAGCAACACCAAATGTCTTATTAATTTGTACATTTGTTGTGACTGCAGGGCATGAAAAGCCTGCTTTCTTGCCATCTGAGGCCAAAAGAGCCCACTGCCATGTTAAACCTACACATACAAAACACACACGCAAATACACACACACACACACACACACACACACTTTCCAAGCTGTTGCTGGCCACATTGCTTGCCTACATTAGTGTGCAGTGGTGGGAAAAACTACAGAAGCACCCTTGATTAGCTTCATAAAAAGGGACCACCAGGGTCAAATAGTTTTTCTTATGGACATTGCCCACTGGACTGACTGTAGACCAACACTACATCAAATGTAGAACAGGAACCCTGGATTTAAACAAGGTTCTTATGGGTTGACCAGGGACCCCAAAAACAGAACATCTAGCCAACTTGTAACACTACAGGGTTCTCCAACATGCCACATGGTAAGAGTTGAGTTGTATCCTTTGAGAGATGCCATGTATATGGGCACAGAGAATAAATACATGGTTTTCTCAGGGTTGAAGGTCCTAGATGAAAAGGGCTGAACACATAAAACCAAAATGTCAAAAAGAGAAAGAGTGTCTAGCTCCATTATATAAATGGAATGCATTGCACAATTTGGTATTTGTCTCTTCTGGGAGGGAAATATTTCTATAGTACAAATTGTGTTTATTTGTCAAGAGAAAAAACATTAGCTTTCACTAGGTACAACATTCTGTTCCACTGTGGCAAGCAACTTTCTAAATACAAAAAAAACATTACACCAGTAACAAGAAAGCTAAAGTTTTCGCTGAAACAATAGTAGAGTAACCAATATATTTTGTATGAATGGCAAGATTGAGGTGGGAGCAGCCATATTAAAGCCTGTACACAGTCGTTTTCATTTTATTTTTAAATCATCACTGTGTTTTTCATTAAAATAACTCAAAATGTATATTTGTATCATTTATTTCCCTGAGCCACCTTTTGCCATTTAAATGCTCAGTGCACAGGCGCACAACCATATATGGACCTTGAAACTTGGCTTGAAAAGAAGATCCAACAATTGGCAGCAGAGCAAGAACCTGGTCACCCGGACTAAAGTGACGAGGCTCAGTTCGCCGATCAAATAGGCCTTTTATCCTCTCCTGTGAAGATGATAGCTTCTCTTTAGCCATTTCACCAGCGGCGTACAGGCGTCTCCAGAAATCACACACATACGAATAACAGGGACTGAGGTGGCTCGGGAGACTTCCAGTCATCCTGGAGAACAGATAGAAGTCCATGCAACCCCATGTCCAAACACAAGGTCATTTGGACTGAACCCCGTGCTCTCCTGTGAAACCTCCCTAGCGGCTAACAGTAACCAAGGCAACCCCTCCTCCCAATCCATCTCAGTACAATAAGCTCTCAACAAAGACTTAAGTGTTTGATGGAAACATTCCAGCGCTCCTGGACTTTGCGCGTGATAGGCGCTAGACAAATTGTCTTTAATATGGAGCTGTTGGGAGAACCTGACCAAACGGATTAGAGGTGAAATTAGATCCTTGATCACTCTGAATGACCTTAGGGATTCTAAACAGTGAGAGAAACTGAGTCAAAGCTTTTAGCACAGACTTAGTTGTGATAGGCAGCAGGAAACCTAGTGGTCTGACACATCAGTGAACAGGTAACTACTACCCTGTAAAGAACGAGGCAGAGGACCAACACAGTCAACAATCAGATACTCAAAAGGTTGGCTGAGTTCAGGAATAGGACACAGTGGTACCGGCTTAATAGCTTGATTAGGTTTACCAGTTAATTGACAGGTGTGACAAGTTTGGATGACCTTAGCAACATCCCTCTTCAACCAAGGCCCAAAACAATGTCTTAATATGCGATTGTAGGTTTTCCTCACACCCATATGTCCAGCAATGTCATTGTGGGAAGTTGTCAAAACCAACTTAACTGGTACAACAACCTGACGAATCACCTCCCCCAGAAAACAACTACCATGAGACACCCACTTTCTCATCAGGACATCCTCTTGCAGAAAATAGCCATGGGCGACATCTCCCAACTGTTCTATAGGCACAATTTGGTCACGCAACTCTTCTAATGTGGGATCAGCCTGTTGTGCCTTGATTAGACCAGAGCGGCGTACAGATAACGGGATAACAGGGAAAGTAGTGACAGATTTCTTTGTGGTATTCCCGTTAGCCGGAGCAGCGACCAGGTCACCACGGCTCATAGAACGTGTCACTGCACACGCAGAGAACACCTCTGGGAAACTCTGCACACTCATCAGGAATCCCTACAAATGACGGCTTAGTGGAAACCACTAGAGATGGATAAACGACAGGCCATACACGCTCACCAGCCAAGTTATTCCCAAGGATAATGTTGATACCCTCAATTGGCAATGAAGGACGCACCCCCCACAACAACCTCACCTTTCACCAGTCCACAATCCAACATCAGTTTAAGCAATGTGACTGACAAGAGTGACTGACAACCTATTCCCCTGATTAGAACACCATTCCCCCGAGTCAGTCTCAGCAGAGAAGGGTAACACAGACTCCAACACAAACGATTTAAAGAC
Organism: Oncorhynchus gorbuscha; assembly: GCF_021184085.1. Classification (NCBI taxonomy): domain Eukaryota; kingdom Metazoa; phylum Chordata; class Actinopteri; order Salmoniformes; family Salmonidae; genus Oncorhynchus; species Oncorhynchus gorbuscha. The sequence continues at coordinate 54,074,502 of NC_060187.1, forward strand.
ACCTGTGTCTCTCAGGATCTTAACTGGCACTAGAGCCTTACTCCCTAACATAGACACAAAACCCTCCGTAATGAAAGGTAAATAGTCTGGGCCAATATGGACTTTCACATCACCTTGGGCACGAGACAATATGTCAGGAGTGAACTGATGTGGAACAGGCACAGCCAACGCCGTAGGCTTAGATTTAACGTAAGCACACATACTGAATTTACCCCCAGCCCTGCGAACAGGATATCCGTTTTTCCAATGACCTGAACCTTGCCAGTAGTGACACTCTTGACCAAAGTCAGATTTACCACGTGAGTCAGGCTCAACGCTAGTTGAATGAAACTCTGCCCCTGAACCGAAGTATCTCGGTGAACGAGGCCCAAATCTCTCCAAACGCCCCCGCTCACTCCAAATACGGGGCTCTGCAAAGACACTTTTGTGAGTCAAAACATACTCGTTCGCCAAAACCGCAGCGGTAGTCTTTTACTTTCCATTCGTTAATGTACGTGGCTATATGATCAGGGATTGTGTCCTTAAATTGCTCTAGCATAATCAGATCACACAGCCCTTGGAAAGTCATAACTGCAGAGGTGGAACACCAGCGATTAAACTGTGAAGATAACACTCGCGCAAACTCAACATGAGTCTGTTTATTATCCCTTTTTAAAGTTCGAAATCGTTGGCGGTAAACCTCAGGGACCAATTCATAAATCTGTAACACAGCCATTTTAACCTTATCATAACTGACACTGTCAGCTACACCAAGAGCAGAATATGCTTCCTGCGCTTCACCAGTCAACACACACTGCAACATTAAAGTGGGGTAAGAATCAGGCCAACTCCTCAAATAACAAAAATAATGTCTCAGGTTCCTTCTCATTAAATTTAGGCACAAACGTAAGTTCCCAATGATATCAAATGTGTCCGGGGCACGACCAAAATAGGAACGACCCCTAGGTAAATCTGGGTCGCCTTCCCAGAGCAAACTCTCCCCTGAGAGCTTACCTTCCCTAACCAGCTCTAGCCGCTCTTGTTGCAGCTTGATTTTAGCACGCTCCAAATCCTGTTTAAATTCCAATTCCTTTACATATTTTTCAAGGTCATACTCTAGCTGTAACAGAAGCAGTTCTTTCTGCTGTTCAAAAAGAAGACTACTAGGACTAAAAGTAACGTTACGGGGAGACGGCAAGTCCTCACCAGAGGCTGCCCCAGTGGTAACTTCAAGAATATCACTCTCCATCAAATTGGCCTTTAATATTAACCTAATAGAATCTTTTAGACGTTTATCACTAATTTCAACCTTCTAGTGTTCAGCAATCTTCAACAGATGTTCTTAAGTACATAATTCTAACATTTCCTCTGATGGAAAGCCATAGTCAGATGTAAAAATAAATTTAAAAAAAATATATATCTATCATCTCGCTCTTCCCCTCTGCTGAACACACCAGACCACAAGAGAAGTGACAATCACACTGGGCACCACAGAAGAGAGATGAGCTTTATATGGAGCTTCCCCAAAACCTACAATAACTCAACCCTAGTCTTCGTGCAGATTTGCTGTGGGTAATTACGCACTGTAGCCCGCTGGCAAGGAAATAAACCACCTAGCATGCTGGCAGATTCCACCAAGCCATGGATGTGCCCCTGAGACAACTGCTCAGTCCACAGACACCACACAAAAATAAAAAAATTACCATGCCCAACGTATTCCAAAATTAAACATGTCGCTAAGCCTAACAGGGGAAAAAGGCTTCAGCTCCGGGTAGCAAGTATCACTACCCTATCCAAATCTCCCGCTGAGGTACACAGCCGATTGTACTCACCTCAGACCGATGTCCCAACAGTAAGTAGAGCAAGAGTTTCCAGGCTGGACAGGGGCCTGGAAACTAACCAATGTTCCCTCTCCAACGCAACACACAAACTATCCACCGCAGTGGCAAGCTAACCAAAAACAAACAACCAGTACTGGGCACCAAACTCAAAAACTAACAAAAGATGCAAAAAAGCACCTACAGAATTTAACATTAACTCCACGTTTTCTCCCAAACGCAACACACATACTAGTAAGCCAAACGACACTAGTATTAGTCCTTCATAATGCAACAAAATGCTATGCGCCAAAAATGTCTAGGAACCAACCTTATTAACCTGGATGAGCCCCCACTTGTCACGAATCGGCTCAAAGTTCATAACAAAAGGGAGACAACGTGGAGACAAGGAATAACAAAATATATTTATTAAATAAAGTAAACTAAATACTATTAACAATAGTGTGTGTAATCAGTAATGTAAGTGAGTGTTTTGCATGCATAAATGTGATAAAGCGGGTGTTAAAAGGTGCCAAAGCAAACAACCAAAAGGCCACAAAAAAATACCACAACAAAATCTATAAAGGTGTCTGCATGGAGAGAGTCTCCCCTAACGAATGGGGAAGAGGTGCATTTTTCCTGGGACACACCCGAGCCCAGGTGTGTCCCATTTCTCTGAGGTCCCTCCATGCTCCGCCCACCGACATCATATTAAGGAAAACAAGAGCAAAGAGAAAGAATTCGGCAGACAGAGTGGGAGGGTCGTCACACTGATCACGTCGGTATGTTCGATACAAATGTCAACATTTCTACATACACAGCCCTGATTGGCAGATAGGATCAACTAGACTCTAGTCTAGAGCTTACCCTGCTTACCCCTTCAAAGTAGGAGGATACATTATGCAAATAAATGATGACTGGTTATTTGTCAGAATAATCAGATCGTGATGTTATGCTGGGGCCAAAAACTCCAATCCCACCGAAACATGCTGAAATTCAAATACAAAAAGCTCTTACACTAGTAAAATGGCATTATCATAGGTTATTTCAACCTCATAGTGGTGAAATATCATTAAGAAAACACGAAAATCATGTTATTGACTGCACTGTCCCTTTAACAAAGTTGACATGGGTTCTCTTGTTTGGTATTGAAGAATCCCCATTTCTATGTCATCAGCTTTAGAAATCGAAATGTGGTTCTTATACTTCTAAAAATTCTATTGACCATAAAATACAGAAATATTGTGGTCATAGAGACGTTATGAGAGTGTACGCTGGTCTTAGAAATGTAATTAAAATGTATCAGCTCAAAAAGCACAACCAATCTATTAAACGTATAGCCATCGGTTTTGGTATATGTAGGAGAAGCATGTGTAAAACAATATATATAATAGTATAATAGTAATAAGTAAAGAGTCCATACAATTGTGTGTGTCCTTGCTGTTGCAAGTACACTAATAACAAAGAGAGGGGGAAACATCTCACTACCAGAAAATAATGGGCAAAACGCAGCGAGCACCAAGCTCTGATGCCTATTCAAAGGAAACATTTTAATTTCCTCCACAAAGACACCCCAGCTGTGTTACAAGCCGAAGACTAGCTCCCTGAGGTCATGTCTCCTTTTACTGGGACTCTGGTACTTGAGCTGAAGGCCTTGTTGGTGAGAGAGTACAGTTAATAGATTTTCTTTCTTCCCTGAGCTGTTGTTGTACAAAACTATTATGGATTTAGAAAAATTCTTGCTGGGGCTCTTTTGTGCCTGGGGTCTATGGTAAAAGGAGAATACAAAAACAGACTCTGCCTAAAACCTGGCCTTCAAGCAGAAATGCAATTTCACCAGCTCCCCATCTGACAGCAGCAGTCCATTTTCACCGCAACAATGGCCGCCTGTTTTCTCTCCCAGCCGGTGTGGAACAATCAGATGGGAAGAAAGGTAACAGGTAATGTAGAGGTAAAGGGGAAGGGATGTTGTCGTCCAGCAGTGTTCACCCTCTGTGACCCCTCAACACTGGACCCCTGCCACCCCCACAGACTCAAAGGTCCTGATCAAAAAACAAAGGATCAGGGACATCGACATGCGCGATGCATCAGTCACAGGTTTTGTCTATTCCACTGAGTGAGTAGATGGGTGACAGGAAATTATCTAGAGAGAACACCATGTTTCTTGAAAAGGAATGCCCAGCTCTGCCATCACAACCAGAGTGAAAGTAATTTATGAGGGAACAATATGGAATTTCAGTTCTGTGTAGTCCTGTACCCTTTGTTAAGGCAAGTGAGAGGAGGACTGGAGAATCTAATTGGATACTGGTATGTTCAAACCGCAGTGCCCTTGAAGCTGGGGAAATAATACTGGAGGTACAGAACCATTCTGTGATTTCTAAGACACAGGAAGAGACTTGTAAAGCCCAAAACATACTCAGATACCAAAAAAATACATAATGTACCTATTCACACATTCTATACAATTCTAAACAAATCAAAATTGATTTGTCACATACACGTGTTTAGCAGATGTTATTGTGGGTATAGTGAAATGCTTGTCAATTGAAGGAATTTGTGTGTGTGTGTGTGTGTGTCCAGTCATTGAGTGTGTTCATCCCTGGGAATGCGCTGCAGCTGTTAATCTCCAGCACTTTGGAGTCGTCGTTGTTGGACCCTGGCTCCCACAAGCATGCCCCACAGGCCCTTCCCAGAGGTGCTGAGACATGCAGCGTTGGACAGGGGGCACAGTGAGGTGGGAGGGACTGTGGGAGAGGGGGGGGGGGGAGGCTCAGCTCAGTGGCCGGACCCCACACAGCTGCTCTCGTTCTTCAGGGAACCCAGCCGGGGAGCGTCGCTCAAGCGAATAATACCACTAATGAGTGTGGCCATGCGGCACAGGCGGGGAACTGGAGCGTCACTCCCGCAACACTACAGCCTGCCTGACTGACTGTGGTGGACCAGCCTAAGCTTGGACATGAACATGGGGCAGGCGGGAGGAAGAGCAGCAGAGCTAGGAGGCTCAGGACAGGCAGGAGACATCCATAGGGCAGCTCAGTAAGGGCAGTTGGTAGTCTTTAGGCCAGGGAACTTTAATAAACAGGGCATCACAAGGAATGTGAATCTACCATATGGGAGATGGGGGCGGGGGTCTAGGAGAATGTGGTGGGCTGGGTGAGGGTGGCTCAGCTGGCTGGGACAAGGTGGAATTGGCTTGGTCTGTACAGTTTGGGATACGCATGGCTAGGCTACAAAACCACTTTTGTGAAGAGGTAGAATCATGAAACAGCCATGGCGAGTGCAGAAAAGACGGAATACAGAAATTCCCAAGGAAATTAATCCTGTACAAGCCCCTTCAGAAAATAATTTACCAAATTGCGTATTACATATCATTTCAATAGGAGAAAAAGCTGTATAATTAATCAACTTCACAAGTTTTCAGTTGTTGCCACCTGTGTGGCCTCCAAACAGCAGCTTTTCATTTCAGTGATGTCAGACGTTATGCCATACTGTAGCCCTGACCAACATGAATGGGGAGGTCATCACAGCTTTCGTCAACTTAAAAACACACCTCAGTGCATATTTTAATGCAGAAATGTGCTGTAACAAAGCTTTGAACATTCTTGAACCTGATGCAACCACGGCAAATTATTAGTTGACATATTTGCACAGTAATACCTCTGTTATTACATGCAACATTCTCAGAGGATTATTGACCTAAACGGAACATGATGGTTAACAATAGGGATGTAATGACTCACCAATAAACATTTGAACCGGGCACTGATGCGTAAGATATGAGTGCATCTGTTGCAGTACAAACCGATCCAAATTATGCATGCATCGGTCAGAAAACCCATTCAAATGTTAAGAATCGCCTTAACTAATGATGTGTTTTACTCATATTGTTTTATAACAACAACAAAAAATTAAAATATTTTTCAAATCTGATGAGTCCTCTCCTTCAGTTCAGTAGCCTATCGAACTTGTATGCATGTAAGTGCATACAACTGTCAGATAACAACTGTGCACACAGTGCTGTTTTAGTTGAGTGACAACCAATGTAAATTGTTAGAGGTCATTGTTACCAAAAGCGCTGTAGACAATTGTACTGCATGTTTTACCGGAGTTGTGTAGCCTACGGGAGTGGAAGCAGCAACTCCGATCCAACTGCTGATTGGGGTTTTCAATCATTCAGATTTGATTTAGATTGTTCAGGTTCATCATAAGAAATAGTTTTGCTTTAAAGTGTCAGTGTATATGGTCATTTTTACATGAACAGCGTAACTTCATAAAGGTCTAAACCAGGGTTCCCCAACTGGCCCCCCAAATTAATTATGAATATTCTTTTCATATATATATTTTTATATATATATATATTTTTTTCTATCTCGCACCCGAGATGCAAAACCTCCCAAATGCAATTTCCCCTTGAAGGAATTTATCCAACCTAAATAATGAAAAAGTTAAATTTGAACTGAATTCATGAGGAGAGAATGCAGGAGACAGTCAACTAATAAAGCAGGCAGTGGAACATTTTGTTGTGCTGCAGAAACGTAAAACTGCAACCGCAGTGCAATCAATAGAAGGTGAACAGCGCCTGGTGCTGAAAATATTGCTAACTTGCATAACAAGTGTTGCACAGCAACATACAGAGAAAAACTACACCAGTCGAGTAATTCATTTAAATAATCATCTTCATTTTAATTTGACTTCACAAACAACAAGGGGGCTTAATTGGAAGTCTATTTCTTCTGAGCCTATACCTATGTAAAATAACAACTGGCTGAGGTAGGCTTACACTATGACGCTTAACAGCATCTTTCACAACAACAACAAAAATATGGCCTAACAGGACAAAAATGTAGCATAAGTAAAAACAATAATTTAAAGAAAAAAAGGCAACATCTGAATTTCTGTATCGGGATAGCCTGTTCCCGTAACGACAGAACAAACAGAAAATACTGTCAGCTTGAGACCTAAATATCCCTGGATAAGCACTCACTATAATGTTAGTATTTACTAAATACAGTCATATAGGTCACTAAGCTACTTACTCAATCGGAAAAGTTGTATTTTCCCTCAGTCACGATCTTGTGGATGTCGGGTGAGATGGATGTGATTTTGACCTCGATTGACTTATGTGAAAGCCGGTTCCCTGTCGTGAGTCTATATTGTGTACATAGAGGAAAATGAGTACTATTATAGGTGTAAGTCGATCCAAACATTGTTAGCACATAAAAAGCAAGTTTCTTTATTGTGCGGTATTTCTCTGAGCATCCCATCCAAAACACACAAGGACTCAGCACTCCTGAGTGCATCCCTGATTTGGCTCAATGTCTGGAATTCAATCAGCTCAGTTTGAATTGAGGCCTCATCCAGCGAGAGTATGGTTTTCTTAGCAAGGGAGGAGAAGTCTCCACCTGGGCGGACTGTGAAAGGATCACGTACTAACACAATGATATCTTTGGGCTTGCTGTAGACTTCAAATCTGGTGGGGAAGTTGTCCCTCAGGTGCTTGATGAAATCTTCCACCACCTCTGTGACAATACTGCAGAGTGCAGTAGTTTCTTCCGTGTGCTGAAGTACAGTAGCCTTCCAGATGACAAGTCCAAATCGAACAACTCAAACTTCGAAGTAAAGGCCTCAAGTTTTTCCACCATGTCCACAACAGTTTTCCCTCTTCCTTGTAACGACAGATTTAACCGGTTTAAGTGACAGAATACGTCAGCCAAAAAAGCAGTGTGCTTAACTTGCAGTTAAGGCTTCAATGTTTGTGTCTGGCCTCTGTCTGGGGGGGAAGGCCACTTTGAAAGTTCTATGCTGAGATTCATAAAGATGTCGAAGATCGAATTCTTTGCAAACAGCGACATTTTCATTGCAACTAAGACACACTGGTTTGGCATTGGGAAAATATGGTAAGATGAACGCATTTCTCTCTGTTCATTCTTCCCTGAAACTTCCATTTTCATTATCCACTTTTCTTTTGATACTTTTTGAGAGCGACATTATCAAGCTAATTGTTCTGAACAAATGTTGACATTAGGAAAAGTAGTGTAGCCTACAGTAGGCTACGTAGACCCATTTTCCCCCACCAATCAACACACAGAGAAAGACAAAAATAATAATTGAATAGCGGCATGGGGATTTTATGAGCGTGATCAGATCAAAATTATTATGTTATTGTCACTGAATTTATTATGTACTAATCAGATGTGTTAAAAATGTTGTTCAATTTGTAGTGTAGACCAACTAATTGTGTTAATATACTTATACACTAATTATGTTCTGGCCCGCAGACTATTAGCTTTCGAGACAGAGTAAAATCCAAAGCTGCATAATATTAATTGGCTAAATGCCATGCTAATTTATAAATATAAATATTGACATAGTACTAGCTCAAAACATTTTGAATCTGTAAAAATGACAAGTTAATTAGTTGGTGATTTCAGAATAAAAGTGGAGGGACAAACGCATACATTTCCACCGCCCCTAATCTGATAGTGGGGTGGTAGATGCTCAGTCTGGGCTCAGCTGCCTATACACACCATGGACACACACACACACACACACACACACACACACACACACACACACACACACACACACACACACACACACACACACACACACACACACACACACACACACACACACACACACACACACACACACACAGAGAGGGGTCAGACAGATCCAGTTATGGGGCTCCCTTCAGCAGCAGAAATTAATTCTAATAGAAATGTGTTAATGCAATACATTTTAGTGCATCGAATCGCTTCACATTAATTTGCACCCCTAATCAAACCGAATCGTTTCTAACTAAAACGCATCGTTCCTGTATCATATCGGAGCCCATGCAGTTAGATGTGTATCAAATCTTTAATGAAAGAATTGATGCACTTCCTTAGTTAACAATGTTATGGGCCACAGCTGCAAAGAAAAAGGTGTCTAGATTTTGGAATCCAAAAAGCCTTGGCCACCAGGGGGAGTTGGTGTGTTGCAATCAACTCCACATCTTCAGGTGAACATCAATGGAGTTACAGGCACCAATGTAAGTTTGTAGAGGAAGAAGAGTCTCCACAGAGGGTTTCTGCATTCAGTAATAACCTGTATTTCTATGTATTAGCACATATTGTAAAAACCACTAGTAATTGCACTAAAAATACATGGAAGTGAAAGGAAGCTGAAGTGGCTTCTTGGAAATCTAGGCTCTAGCCTAGAAGATAAAATGTTTTTTTTTGATAGCGGTTCTCATTTATTAAACACTTCATTCAGTCCAGCGCCTTTGTCAAAGCCAAGAAACATCAATATTTCAATTTAAAAAGAAGTGGGAGTTGTAGCAGCACCTTGTGCGGTATAGCACTGTTTACCTACCCCTTTTAATTTCAGGTGGTAACCTGCTGTTTTCTTAGTCTACAAATAAATATACCTAAAATTGATCACCTTTCATTGAGTGGCTGGCAACCCGTGGCCTTGTCATGTGTGTTGAATGTGTTACCTGCGGCTGCCTTGACAGAGTGCTTTTGTAGGAAGTCCAGGGTCTGGGCCAAAGCCTTCTTATTGCAGTGAGTGGAGAGCTCTTCATTACATTCAAAACACCTGTGAACGAATTGGAGAGAAAGAGAGTGCAGCAAACAAAGCCATCAGCTTACTGATATGGAATTGTCATTCCTTTGAGGTGATGTGAATAACTACTGCTCACAACATTTACTGGAGATATTCTGAGGCAAAATGTAAATATTAAAATAACTTTTCAGTTCAAGATCCTCTGCCTACAATGAACACAAAGGGACAGGAATAGTGCTACATCAGCCTATTTGGAACGGCAGAATGGCTGTAAAAAAAGTGTGTTGTCCTGTTATAATCTGTATGTTCCATGTATTGCTATAGGGTCCTCACCAGGCCTTCCAGGTGCCGAGGCTGATGGTGATGCAATGGGACTCAGGGTGGAGGGTTTGGTGGTGCTTGGTGGAGTGCTGGCTCTCTGACTGGCTACAGCCCTGTGAAAGGGGTAAAGATCACTGTATCACCATTTCTTAGATAGGCTACCATCATCCATACACCACCATCCATACACTTTGCGGGTTAGATTGTTACAAATGAAACAAACAGGGTTTCATTTCTGAATCACATGTCAAGTGCAGCAATTCTTATATCAAAATACTGACAAAACCTTCAACCTCCCACCTTAGATAAAAGCGTTCAAAATCCAAGCTCACCTGGAAGCCGCACTTGAGGCATACGAGGATGTCGTGGCCACTGGCTGGCTCTCCATCTATCATAGTCCTTTCCCTCAGGCAATCTGAACACATCGACCACATGCTCGAGGTCACTGCCTTCTTGACTGAGTTCAGGTCTACCGCCTTGCTGACATGCTGGCAGGTCAGCCCTGAGGAGCACAAAGTCACATTGATTTTGCTCGCTAACCCAGCATCTACAAATCCCTTAATGACCATGATTTACAATAGATGTCAAATAAAGGCATAATCTGAACTACACGAATCCCCTGCCATAGAATGAATCAGAAATGATTGGACTAGCCATTACTAGAGCAGAACATGTTGAAGGCTTATTGGGTCAATTAAACTTTTTTAGGCAGCCTATATAGAAACATGTTTTTTTCATCACAACAGGGAGCATGAGCTTCCCATGATCTTACCGCTAACTTCGTCCGACGACTCCTCATCTCGAGGCTTCCTCGGCTTGTTAGTCCGCTTAGTCATGTCGGCAGCTTTCAAGGAGAAGGGATCCTTTAGCCGCATCTGTAGCTGTAGATTGGAGAAACATAGGAATATCAATACTACTCTGGGTTTTAAGCAGTGCCCAAAACTGACCGGGCCAAGAGAAAACATTGAAGGCAAAGTATAGGGCTGGGCAACTCAAATCAATTCAGTGACCTTGTGGTTTGAGTGTCCGCCTGAGATTGGAAGGTTGGGATTTCGATCCCTGACCGAGTCATACCAAAGCCAGTAAAAATGGGACCCAGTGTGTCTCTGCTTGGCACCCCGCATTAAGTAGATAGATTGGGGGTAAGGACCTGCGATAGACTAGCATCATGTCCAGGGGATATACTTGTTCAACAACCTGCCTCAAGCTACAGAAACAGGATATATATTCTAACTTGTGCAAGGTTACTTACTTACTAGGCATCTCTGGCATTGATGGGCTGCTGTATGTGCAGGCTTTTGTGTCAGCCCAGCCCCAACACACCACCAGATTCAAAGAATCACATAGTCATGGTCTTGAATTGCCACCAAAATTAGAATTAGTTTAATCTAGTGTGGGTAAAAGCTGTAAAGTGGCCAGACTGATGATGCATGGTCTCCAGCGTGAACTAACGTTAGGAGGGCACAGTCACACACAATAATCTAAACGACAATAGCTGAAATCTGTTTTGTTCTGTAAAGATGTAGACAATGGTTCATTCAACTAATTTATAAAGTCATCCATTTCAACATGATGTAAAAGCATATGACACAGCTCTATTTTGTAGAAGGCCATAGCTACAAAACCAGAAAACAATACGTTTAATTAGGTTTCCAAATCTATTTTAACTGGGTTACACTTAATATAACAATATATAAAACCAAGTCAAGCAACGGTGACGTTTAGCTAACGCAGTGCATGACAAGTTACCTAACGTGACAGGTAGCTACTAGTACTGTCAAATTGGTCGCCATATAGACTGTAACATTAGCTGGCCAAGTTAACTTGAGAGTTCGTGGTTTTTAAAGCTTTTTAATACTAGCTACTTAGCTGGCATGCCACAATGCCTATGAAGATTTTAAAAATATAATGTTGCTAACATGAAACAACTCACCTCTTTGATTTTGCCCTTAAACTGGCCAATGAGCTAGCCGGTTAGCTAGCTAGCTAATATGTCAACAACACACTGTAGCGTCGTAGCTTATTTCAAACGATTAATAACTTTATTGTAGGTCATACACGACAAGAAACTCGAATGGAGTCCATATAATACTTGTAGCTAGTGTCCAAAACGCAAAATACAGTTTCAGTTATAATTTTGACTTTCTAAAACTGTCGGGAACATCAAAAGCTAGGATCTGAACCCACAAAAAGTCACATGGTCAAATTGCTGAAGTCAACATGTGACGCAATACGGTGGCTCGTTCAGGTTAAACACAGCTAGCAGGAAAAGCGAAGTTGTGATGGAAGGAAAGTAAATTATAGAGCTATATTCTTAAGAAAATATGTATGATCAGCGTATGCTTGTGTAAACATACTACATATTTGATTTGAGAAGTGCGCTTTTCTGTCTTTTGCACACGTGCAATGTTGCGCATGTTTGTCAGAAGGACGGTACTTGATTGTTTTGCAGTTGAACACTTTCTGGGATTGAACGATTTTGCATCTGAAGAGCTATATTTAGCTAAACCTAACCCTAACCATTTTCCTAACCGTATCCTCATTATCCTAACCTGCCACGTTAATTATCATAACCAGCTACGTTCATTCTCATAACCTGCTACATTCGTTATCTTAACCTGTTATGTAAACATTTTTATTTAACCACTGTAGGGAGGTTGAGAACAAGTTCTCATTTACAACGGCGACCTGGCCAAGATAAAGCAAAGCAGTGCGACACAAACACATGGAATAAAAAAACGTACAGTCAATAACACAATAGAAAAGTCTATATACAGTGTGTGCAAATGAAGTAAGATTGGGGAGGTAAAGGCAGTAAATAGGCCACAGTGGCGAATCAGAACCGTCCATAGTAGTGATGCTAGACGGGCAGGCAAGTACTAGGCAGCGATCGGTTGAAGAGCATGCATTTAGTTTTACTTGCATTTAAGAGCAGTTGGAGGCCACGGAGGAGAGTTGTATGGCATTGAAGCTCGTCTGGAGGTTTGTTAACACAGTGTCCAAAGAAGGGCCAGAAGTATACAGAATGGTGTTGTCTGCTTAGAGGTGGATAAGAGAATCGCCAGCAGCAAGAGTTATTCCAAAATTAATTACAGTTTAAAATGTTCAACAAGTAAAAATTCAGTCCAACATTAATTCAAAATTCAAAATAATCAACAATTCAAACTATAAGTAATCAATTCAAATTAATCAAACCAAATGGTCATCCAATCAAACAAAAGTAAAGAAGGAATCATTAAATAAAAAAAGGAATGAGAAAAATCGGTCAGTCAATTCAGTCAGTCAGTCAATTCAGTCCGTCAGTCAGTCCACAATGTGTCTTTGGGGAGGGGAAGGGTTGAGCTGGCAATTGCTGGATGAAGGTGACAGTTCTGGTTGGTCAAGGGTTGGTGCTGGGCCTGGGACCAGGAAAACCTGGGTTGGTGTTGGGGCCAGGTTAGAAATTGTGGTTGTAACAGGGCTGGAAAACCAGGGGTTGGTGCTTGGACTGTGGGCCTCTGAGAAAACTGGAACCTGGGGCTGGGTCGGGATCTGTAGAGGGGAAGAAAGACAACCTGAAGAGCAAGCAGACACAAGGGAGCCCTAGACCTGGAGGTCAATTGTGGCACTCCCCTGTGGTCGGTCCACTTGCTCCGGGTGAAGGTCAGGTGTTTGTTGCCTCCTCCGCACCTCATGGTCTGGTGCTGGGACCGGCCAATGGGATCTGGATTGGTGTTGGGACTGGTTCTGGATCTGCAGAAGGGAGGAAGAACAACTTAAGAAGCAAGCAGGCACACAAGGAGCCCTAGAACCAGGGGTAAGTGATGGCACTCCCCGGTGGTCCGCTCGCTCCGGTTGACATTAAGCCACGGTGCACCTGGCTATAGCTGGTCTAACCAATAATGGAGTGCTGATGTTACACCCATCACTGTTGATCCACCGACTGATGTTACACCCATGGCTGTTGATCCACCCACTTTCAGACACACTCCAAGTATGCACCTACTTTCTCTGCCTGAGTAGGGTATTTTAGTGTTTGAAAGACTGAAGGGATGGGAATGTATATAAGTTTGTTACTTTTTTTGTTGAAGTGCGTGTGGATTTATGTAAATGTTCAAATCAAATCAGATTTATTTATATCAGCTGATATCTCAAAGTGCTGTACAGAAACCCAACAGCAAAACCTCAAACAGCAAGCAATGCAGGTGTGGAAGCAAGGTGGCTAGGAAAAACTCCCTATAAATACCAGAACCAGAAGGTTCCAGAAGGCTTCTAGGAAGAAACCTAGAGAGGAACCAGGCTCTGAGGGGTAGCCAGTCCTCTTCTGGCTGTGCCGGGTGGAGATTATAACAGAACATGGCCAAGATGTTGAAATGTTCATAGATGACCAGCAGGGTCAAATAATAATAATCACAGTGGTTGTCGAGGGTGCAACAGGTCAGCACCTCAGGAGTAAATGTCAGTTGGCTTTTCATAGCCGATCATTCAGTGTGTCTCTACCGCTCCTGCTGTCACAAGAGAGTTGAAAACAGCAGGTCTGGGACAGGTAGCATGTCCGTTGAACATGTCAGGGTTCCATAGCCGCAGGCAGAATAGTTTAAACTGGAGCAGCAGCATGGCCAGGTGGACTGGGGACAGCAAGTCATCATCAGGCCTCAGAGGGAGAGAAAGAAAGAAAGAAAGAAAGAAAGAAAGAAAGAAAGAAAGAAAGAAAGAAAGAAAGAAAGAAAGAAAGAAAGAAAGAGAGAGAGAGAAAGAGAGAATTAGAGAGAGCATACTTAAATTCACACAGGACACCGGATAAGACAGGAGAAATACTCTAGATATAACAGACTGACCCTTTCCCCCCGACACATAAGCTACTGCAGCATAAATACTGGAGGCTGAGAGGAGGGGTTGAATTTTTATTTTGTAAATGTTTTACCCCCGCCCAGTTGGTGGCGACAACACATTGTTTGAGTGTAGTTCGTCATAAAACCAAAAGAAGAAGAAGAAGAAAACAACTGTGCTGGAGCAGTGAACATGCGGTAGTGCCGTTTTGAAACCTTTGATTTAGTTAATGGGTCAAAATTGACATGGCTCAGAAAGCATGTTCGAGGCTTGCTGCAGCGATTACATGGATTTTAGCAAACCGAAATGTCATTCCAGCCTCAGGAAGAGCACTGTCAAACACATCGGCTACTCATTTTAATTAACTGATAATGCCAGAGAAGCCAGTGTTTGGAGGATATATTGCCACGGGTATTATTAGCAAACCATGCTAATATAGCCTCCAAACACCGGCTTCGAGGGCATTATCATTTGTATACAATGGGTTACCAACACGTTCAAATAATGATTGACATATTTTCATTAAACATTATTTTGATGAATTTATTCATACTATTGAATTATTCCACGAAATATAGTCCCGACACAAATTTAGGGTTACTACCCAAGTCGGCTGGTCATTCGTTCTTTCAGTTCGGTTGCCAGAGTATCGACCCAGTCGTTAAGTCCTTTTGTCTATGGACGTTCATTCTAAATGTTCCGTTGCCATGACTGCTGAAGAACTCAGTGACTTTCAACATGGCACCGTCATAGGATGCCACCTTTCCAACAAGTCAGTTCGTAAAAGTTCTGAGCTGCTAGAGCTGCCCCCGTCAACTGTTGTGAAGTGGAAACGTCTAGGAGCAACAATGGTTCACCCACGAAGTGGTAGGCCACACAAGCTCACAGAACGGGACTGACGTGTGCTGAAGCACGTAGCGCGTAAAAACCACTTGTCCCCGGTTGCAACACTCACTACTGAGTTCCAAACTGCCTCTGGAAACAACGTCAGCACAAGAACTGTTCGTTGGGCAAACTATCTGCCCTTCAGAACACCTAGGCCACACGATGTCACAGCAAGGCCAAAAAAATCATCAAGGACAACAACCACCCGAGCCACTGCCTGTTCACCCCGCTATCATCCAGAAGGCGAGGTCAGTACAGGTGCATCAAAGTGGGGGCCGAGAGACTGAAAAACAGCTTCTATCTCAAAGCCATCAGACTATTAAACAGCCATCACTAACATTGAGTGGCTGCTGCCAACATACTGACTCATCTTAGACACTTTAATAATGATTTTTTAATGTAATAAATGCATCACTAGCAACTTTAAACAATGCCACTTTATACAATGTTTACATACCCTACTTTACTCATCTCATATGTATATACTGTACTTTATACCATCTACTGCATCTTGCCTATGTCGTTCAGCCATCGCTCATTCATATATTTTTCTGTACATATTCATATTCATTCCTTTACACTTGTGAGTGTAAGGTAGTTGTTGTAAAATTGTTAGGTTAGATTACTTGTTAGATATTACTGCATGGTCGGAACTAGATGCACAAGCATTTCGCGAAATGGGTTTCCATGGCCGAGCAGCTGCACACAAGCCTAAGATCGCAATGCCATGCGTTGTCTGGAGTGGTGTAAACACGTTCTCTGGAGTGATGAATCACGCTTCACCATCTGGCAGTCTGACAGACGAATCTGGGTTGGGTGAATGCCAGGACAACGCTACCTGCTCGAATGCATTGTGCCAACTGTAAAGTTTGAAGGAGGAATAATGGTCTCAGGCTGTTTTCCATAGTTTGGGCTAAGCCCCTTAGTTCCAGTGAAGGGAAATCTTAACACTACAGCATACAATGACAGTCTAGACAATTCGGTGCTTCCAATTTTGTGGCAACAGTTTGGGGAAGGGCCTTTCCTGTTTCAGCAGGACAATGCCCCCGTGCACAAAGCGAGGTCCATTCAGAAATGGTTTGTCGAGATCGGTGTGGAAGAACTTGACTGGCCTGCACAGAGCCCTGACCTCAACCCATCGAACACCTTTAGGATGAATTGGAACGCCGACTGCGAGCCAGGCCTAATCGCCCAACATCAATGCCCGATCTCACTAATAGTCTTGTGGCTGAATGGAAGCAAGTCCCCTCAGCAATGTTCCAACATCTAGTGGAAAGCCTTTCAAGAAGAGTGGATGCTGTTATAGCAGCAATGGGGGGACCAACTCCATATTGATACCCATGATTTTGGAATGAGATGTTCGACGAGCAGGTGTCCACATACTATTTGGTCATGTAATCTATTTGCTCTCACGCCAGGCCACTATTCAGAAGAGATAGCTGCAATGACGGCAAACCAGCTCCATTTTGTTTTTTTCTATTGACATTTCTTTGTATATATATCCATAGAAATTATGCTGATTTGTGATTTCGACTGGCTGAGAAAAGCGGCCAGTCTTTGTCTCGTCCTTACTCCCGACACGTTCATTACTATGGGATAGCTGGAGATTGAATTTCAATATTGAAACAATTTAGCAAATGTTGGAGAGACAGCAAGGTTAATACAAATCTCCACTGTTAAAAACCAATTGTTAGTCTAAAAGAAATGGGAGATGATGTCTACATGCTTTTTACAGTGTAGATCTAGTGTATAAATTGTGTGGCTGGGCTGATGAGACAGTGAATTGCACAGTCAGATGGAACAAAGTAAATAGGCTTTTCAACACCATATATTTAGCTGCTGGTAACTTGTGGAATAGACACCGGCTGGAATGCAGTTTTAACTGATCGGAATCCAGGATTACACCCATCTGTTGTATAAAGTTAATCATCAACTCCAAATTAGTGTTTTTATTGGTGGAGTATGTCACTGTTAACGTTGTACTTTGTGCAGGGTACTGTAGGTAGCTGATATGGTAATCTGGTGATATGTTTTGGCTTCAGATTGAATCTGGGCTGCGTTCAGCAGTGCACAACATTGTGACACGTGCAGATAGAAATATATTGTGTAGGATAGACATGATTTTCTGTCTGTTTATCCATCCGTCTGACAAACACTATGAACTGAAAAACAATCAGGTCTTAAATGCCTTTACTATGAATCTCGACCCGGTACAGCCAGAAGAGGATGTGTGACAACTTGTAACGATTCTCGTCCTCCTCTTCTGAGGAGGAGTAGTAAGAAGGATTGGA
Source organism: Oncorhynchus gorbuscha (assembly GCF_021184085.1). NCBI lineage: Eukaryota > Metazoa > Chordata > Actinopteri > Salmoniformes > Salmonidae > Oncorhynchus > Oncorhynchus gorbuscha. The sequence goes on from NC_060187.1 coordinate 54,092,152, forward strand.
GGACCAATGCGCAGCGTGGTAAGTGTTCATTATATGTATTTATAACTCAGAACACAAAATAATAAAACGAGAACGAAATGAAACCGAAACAGTCCTGTACGGTGCATACAGAAAATAACCACTCCCGAAACACAGGTGAAAAAAGGCTACCTAAGTATGATTCTCAATCAGAGACAACTAACGACACCTGCCTCTGATTGAGAACCATACCAGGCCAAACACAAACACAACATAGAAAAACGAACATAGACAACCCACCCAACTCACGCCCTGACCATACTAAAACAAAGACAATAAAAGAACTGAGGTCAGAACGTGACACAACTGCTGTTGTAAAAAGGGCTTCATTCAATGAACTTGATTGACATGGAAAATATTGAATTACATCAATTCGTGACATTTCTATCTGCAACGTTCCATAATGTTTGCCTACTCAACTTCGACCCAGGTCTCTCCTGTGATGTAAATATGAGCATTGGTGAATACAACATGCGTTGAAGGCTAATTTATTGGATATAATATAGGTAGGTAGGTAGGTTGGTGCTGCATATACTGATCAAATAAACTATTTTATTTTGCTTTGTATGAAATGAAATAAACACATTGATTTACCGGTGTCTTTTTATTGTCAAAAAGGTTTTCTGAGGATCGAGCAATGGAAACTAGGTCAAAATATATAGAAGGTGCAAAGAACATTATTTACTAGGGAAATACATGTTCTCATTAAATAACAGACATGACCATATAAAATGCTATATAACTGAATTAAATTAGGATATTTGTCTGCTATGAAAAAAGGTATTGGAAACTTAATCCCTACCATGTAGAAAGCTGGTGCACTGGGGGATATACTGTATGTAATAACCACTTCAAATAACCAATACCTCTCTATATGAATTTGCCACAACCTCCAGAAGGCATTCACTAGTTCCTTTGTCATCAATGACAGATGTGTCAAGTTTGTTGCCAAATTCATCAGTCCTTGTACACAAATACATAGCCGTGGGCATCTATTCACCTAGTGGTTCTCCACTTCATCCAACTAAAACCCACCATAAACACAATTCAGGTCCAATAATGAGAGGCAGATCATTTAGAATGGCTTCAGACGCAACAATGTCTGTGTCTTCTTAATTTTCCTGGCTCTGCATTCTCTGTTTAATTGAATTGCCATCTTGAACTAATTTATCACCAGGGTTGGGGCCAATACCATTTCAGGAGGTAACTTGTCATTCCAATTGCATGTTTTTCACATAGAGATCCATTGAGGCAAATTGGAATAGGAATTTCTGTTTACTTCCTGAATATAAATGGAATTGACCCAAACCCTGTTCATGAAAGGGTACGTAGACAAAAACAGAAAGTAAGAAATATCTTTGGACAATTTGACGTCTTCTCTAGGACAATGCAGAGCCATAGTAATTTACAGTGCCTTCAGAAAGTATTAAATTAAAAATGTTCTCCCCCATCTATACACAATATGCCATAATGACAAAGTGAAAACATGTTTTTAGAATTTTAGCTAATTTATTGAGAATGAAATACCGAAATATACAATTTACATAAGTATTCAAACCCTTGAGTCAATGCATGTTAGAATCACCTTTGGCAGCGATTACAGCTGTGAGTCTTTATTGGTTAGTCTCTAAAAGCTTTGCACACCTGGATTGTACAATATTTGCACATTATTCTTTTTAAAATTATTCAAGCTCTGTCAAGTTGGTTGTTGATCATTGCTGGACAGCCATTTTCAAGTCTTGCCATAGATCTTCAAGCAGATTTAAGTCAAAACTGTAACCAAGCCACTCGGGAACATTCAATGTTATGTTGGTCAGCATCTCCAGTGTTTTTGGCCTTGTGTTTTAGTTCATTGTCTTGCTGAAAGGTGAATTTGTCTCCTAGTGTCTGTTGGAAAGCAGACGGGACACGGTTTTCCTCTAGGATTTTGCCTGTGCTTAGCTCTCTTCCGTTTCTCTATGTCCTTGTCGATGACATGCATACCCATAACATGATGCAGCCACCACCATGCTTGAAAATATGAAGAGTGGTACTCAGTGATGTGTTGTGTTGGAATTGCCCCAAACATAACACTTTGCATTCAAGACAACAACAAAAAATATTTGCCCATTTTTTTGGAGTTTCCCTTTAGTGCCTTATTGCAAACAGGATGCATGTTTTATGTTTTGTAATACTTGTACTCTGTACAGGCTTCCTTCTTTTCACTCTGTAATTTAGGTTAGTATTGTGGAATAACTACAATGTTGTTGATCCATCCTTAGTTTTCTCCTATCACAGCCATTAAACTGTTTTAAAGTCACCATTGGCCTTACCATTAGCCTCATCCCTGAGTAGTTTCCTTACTCTCCTGCAACTGAGTTAGGAAGGATGCCTGTGTCTTTGTAGTGACCGGGCATATTGATACCATCCAAAGTGTAATTAAGAACTTCACCATGCTCAGAGATATTCAATGTCTGCTTTTTTTTATCCATCTACCAATATGTGCCCTTTGCGAGGCATTGAAAAACCTCCCTGGTCTTTGAGATTGAATCTGTGTTTGAAATTCACTGCTCCACTGAGGGACCTTGCAGATAATTATATGTGTGGAGTACAGCGATGAGGTAGTCATTAAACAATTGTACTAAACACTATTTTTTCCCCACAGAGTGCATCCATGATACTTATTATGTTATTGTTAATCAAATGTATACTCCTGAACTTATTTAGGCTTGCCATAAATATGGAGTTGAATACCTATTGACTCAAGACATTTCAGCTTTTCATTTTAAATGAATTTGGAAAAATATCTTCACATAATTCCACTTTGACACTATGGGGTATTGTGTGTGTGTATGCCAGTGACACAAAATCTAAATGTAATCCATTTAAAATTCAGACTGTAACACAAAAAAATGTGGAAAAAGTAAAGGGGTGTGAATACTTTCTGAAGGTACTGTATATCTCTCTATATATGGCTCCGGCACAGTGCACCCTTGTGCAATGGAGCGAATATGTTATGGATGAGTGATGTCATAGTTTCATTAGTTGTTGAACTGCGCTTGTGGGCATACTTAGCTTCTATTCTCATCACTGAGATATGCAGAGCAAACTCCTCCACATCCCACACGCCTGCAAGCTCTGAGGTAAATGGAAAGAATCTTACCAACAAAAACTCTGTGAATCTCTCGTAAAAGTGTTACAATGTTACAATGTTGCAGTTTGTCAGATCAGGCATAAGGCCTATAGGACAGGAGTCCAATGTACTGTATTTGAGGTAACACTTTAATATGTGATTATTCTTGTCAATCAATAGCCATTGTTTTGCTGTACTTAAAGGGTCAATCTGCAGTTCAAACAACAATAAAGCCTACACTACGCCACTGTTTTTGTAAACAGCTGTGAGATGGTCCCTTTATTGTGAATCGTTTTACTGCTATACGTACAGTATAACATTGAGTATTCATTACCTACACTGTATGTACAATAATTATTGTAGAAATATCACTATAAAATAAAGTGACAGTTTTATGACTTTGGCAGTGGCTCAAGAAAATAATGAGTGGGAACCATGAAATTCTGAGTATAGTACGCAGGCCAGCAGAAGGTTTGCTATCTTCTATATACAGTGCTGGCCAAGTGTAGCTCATTCGAGAAGCCTGACTTCAGTGGTGCATAGGTTGTAATAGGGAACACATATATTGATGCTGTATGTACAGTTGAAGTTGGAAGTTTACATACACTTAAGTTTGGAGCCATGAAAACTAGTTTTTCAACCACTACACAAATTTCTTGTTAACAAACTACTGTTTTGGCAAGTCGGTTAGGACGTCTACTTTGTGCATGACACAAGTAATTTTTCCAACAATTGTTTACAGACATATTATTTCACTTATAATTAATTGTATCACAATTCCAGTGGGTCAGAAGTTTACATACACCATGTTGACTGTGCCTCTAAACAGCTTGGAAAATTCCAGAAAATGATGTCATGGCTTTAGAAGCTTCTGATAGACTAATTGACATCATTCGAGTCAATTGGAGGTGTACTTGTGGATGTATTTCAAGGCCTACCTTCAAACTCAGTGCCTCTTGGCTTGATATCATGGAAAAATCCAAAGAAATCAGCCAAGACCTCAGAAAAAAAATTGTAGACCTCCACAAGTCTGGTTCATCCTTGGGAGCCATTTACAAACACCTGAAGGTACCACGTTCCTCTGTACAAACAATAGTACGCAAGTATAAACACCATGGGACCACGCAGCCGTCATACTGCTCAGGAAGGAAATGGGTTCTGTCTCCTAGAGATGAATGTACTTTGATGCAAAAAGTGCATATCAATCACAGAACAACAGAAAATGACCTTGTGAAGATGCTGGAGGAAACGGGTACAAAAGTATCTATATCCACAGTGAAACGAGTCCTATATCGACATAACCTGAAAGGCTGCTCAGCAAGGAAGAATCCACTGCTCCAAAACCACCATAAAAAAGCCAGACTACAGTTTGCACCTGCACATGGGGACAAAGACAGTACTTTTTGGAGAAATGTCCTCTGGTCTGATGAAAAAAAATAGAACCGTTTGGCCAAAATGACCATCGTTATGTTTGGAGGAAAAAGGGGGAGGCTTGCAAGCCGAGGAACACCATCCCTACCGTGAAGCTCGAGGATGGCAACATGTTGTGGGGGTGCTTTTCTGAAGGAGGGACTGGTGCACTTCACAAAATAGATGGCATCATGAGGACAGACAATTATGTGGATATATTGAAGCAACATCTCAAGACATCAGTCAGGAAGTTAAAGCTTGGTCACAAATGGGTCTTCCAAATGGACAATGACCCCAAGCCTACTTCCAAAGTTGTGGCAAAATGGCTTAAGGACAACAAAGTCAAGGTATTGGAGTGGCCATCTCAAAGCCCTGACCTCAATCTTATAGACAATTTGTGGGCAGAAGGAGGCCTACAAACCTGACTCAGCTACACCAGCTCTGTCAGGAGGAATGGGCCAAATTTCACCCAAATTATTGTGGGAAGCTTGTGGAAGGCTCCACGAAACGTTTGACCCAAGTTAAACAATTTAAAGGTAATGCTACCAAATATGTATATATACATCTGACCCACTGGGAATGTGATGAAAGAAATAAAAGCTGAAATAAATAATTCTCTCTACTATTATTCTGACATTTCACATTCTTAAAACAGTGGTAATCCTAACTGACCTAAGACTGAATTTCTACTCGATTAAATGTCAGAAATTGTGAAAAAATGAGTTTAAATGTATTTGTAAGTAAGGTGTATGTAAACTTCCGACTTCAAATGTATGTACTTGCTGTCTATGCTTGTGAATATGTTTGGGGAGTTTGGTTTGTTAGTGACCAATGAGGGTTTAGGGTCAAGGAAGGCAGTATCTTGTCAGGACCATGTCTATTTGCTGACGCCCTGACCGGCTGAGTGGCCTTATAGGTGTTGTAGTAGGAGCTACTCCCTGTCTAGACCAGACTACCGTTTATTCCATTCACATCCTTCTGCCACATCAAGCGTGAACTTCAGATAAACCCCCCTGCTTCTTCATTTTCCCTGATTCTCTCTCAAGCAGTTAATTCAACAAAAAAACATTCTGCATATCCTTTATTTAATGTAAAAAAAAACAGACCAGAGTCATAAGTACTAATTTATGTCAAATCTCAGGCAGCCCCTTGTCCCTCTGAAGCCAGCCTGACCTCATCGGGTCACCCCTTGTGCTCTGCGTGCAATTAAAGCCCCCTGCCACATCAGAGCAGATTACATCAGTGACTGCTGCTGCGCGTGCCTACTGCCTAATGGGCCCTGCTAGTGCTGCCTCTGTTCTATCTACCTTTCTGTTCCATAGTCCCTATTCAGATCCTCTCAGGTTGCTGGCAGATGTCTGAATGTCGTGGCAGGTCTGGCCCAGTGTAGTGCTGAGGTTAGAGATTCCAGAGTTCTTGGCTCATGAGTTGGGTTGGGCCAGGCCATGTTTTTGGGTTGGGCTAAGCCAGGCCGTGTGGAGTATAAAATGCTTTGGCGATGGAGCTAGTGTACAACAAAAGCAGCAGAGGTCCCATAGGTGAAGACTGACCACCTCTAGAGAACCCATACATAGGCAAACCCGAGCAGCCGCCAACATGAGTCGCAGCCCTGAGAGGATTTCGTCCTACCGACGCCACTTTGAGGACCTCAGCAGCTCATCCTCCTACCAGGTTAGGGTGTCCAGCCCATCACCAACCCTGAGAGTTAACCGCCACCAGTCAGCCAACTACTCGCCCAGTGCCGGAGCCAGCAGAATGCAGGCCCAGACCATGGGCAGAAGGACCGTCTCCACTTCACGTAACGCCCGCATGGCTGGGTAAGACGCTTACTCCACCCTGTACACCTTGTACACTAACAGCCTTTTCACACAACTAAGCCAAGCTGAGCTGCACTGAGCTGGAATGGTTCTGCCTCCACCATAGTTGCGAGGGCTATAGCAAAGATCTTTATAACTAACCCAAGATAGACCACAGCCTGCCGTTTCCAATGGGAGCAAATTAATTATAGTGGACAGAACAAGCATGAACTAGCGAGATCCTACTGGTGCATTTGAGCATTTATTTCAGTTGGGGAATGCCTACTCTCTGAAGTCCCTATGTGTAATAACTCAATTGGCCCTTGCACTCCTTCTAAACAATGCCATTTTTTTTAGAAACTTTGGCAAAAGATAAAGTCTACCAAACGTGGTCTACTCTGTTTGTTACAGATTCTAGTTTTGGAAACAGAAAACTGTATTAAGATCAAATGTTTCATCGAGGAGAAAATGTGCAGAATGTCTGCCCAAATCCATCTCTCCATCTTCTCCCAGGTAGCCTAGTGGTTAGAGTGTTGGGCCAGTAACAGAAAGGTTGCTGGATCGAATCCCTGAGCTGACAAGGTAAAGCCTGTGATTGCTCTCGCCTGTCATCAACGGTGTTTCCCTGCTCCGCAGGAACCATCTCCCCTCTGGCTTTGAGACTGAGCCCATGCAGCTGGGAGGGATTGGATCTCGTTGAGCAGGTGGCTACAGGTGAGGCAACTACTCAAGTCTCTCCATCAAAGTCCTGAATTTGTGGTCCACCTACGCTGGACCGGTTTCACCTCCTGATGACAGAAGGAACTGCTACATGTAGTGCCTTGATAGATCTGCCCCTGAGCAAGGCAGTTAACCCACTGTTCCCTGGGCGCCAAAGGCGTAGATGTCGATTAAGGCAGCCCCCCCCCGCACCTCTCTGATTCAATAGGGTTGGGTTAAATGCGGACAACTGACTAGGTATCCCCCTTTCCCTTTCATCACCATATTTGGTAGTGAGTGGAAACGCTAACTGGATGCTACACATTTATACATCCAGTGAAATATCCGGTTCATTGTTCCATCTGTGGCTATACTCAAATGTTCAAGCCCGGTACGGCACAGTATGGTTCGGTTTGGCATAGTAATGGGTAATGGAGGTTATATAGATACAGTTGATAAAACATAGGTGACATCTTAAATAGATCATGTGAGATTACACACTGCTGATACACCACAAGTATTCTATTTGTGAATTTACAGAAAACTACTCGTGTTACATTACCATCAAAATACATGCAATTATTACAGTACAAGATAAATTATATGTTGCTGTCAACAGTGTATGTACCTCCCCTGCCCTTACTGCTCTTCTGAGGCTATAGATAGTGGAACCACAGACAATGTATAATCCACCACCTCCCCCTCTCTTACACAAACCACAGTTTTAATTGTTTCTTATTGTGCAGCTTTAGCCTATTTCTAAAGGTATATTTGATGCAATTCGAAGGCATCAATTGATTAAAACTAATAGAGAAACTATTAGTTGTCAAAAAAGTAAGGCCTATGTCAATTTTCTACATAAAGCTTAGCCTACAGGCCTGGCATCTAAATAATGTACAACTCTTTATATTATTGTGAATTGTAGGTTTTAGGTATCAATAAATACACAAGTAGGGAGGCCTAAACATTGTAAGAGACTAAATTCAATACATTTCAAAAACCTCAAAATAGCAAATAGCTCATATCCATGAGAACAAAATGAATTTGATTCAAATGTATTATTTTAATTTGTAACAGCTGTGGGCCATAGCTGCGGGTGCTGAAAAGTCAGAATTTAAAGAAAATATATATAAATGATGCTTTGTATAAAAAAAAAATGTTTTTTAAAAGAGTGTCATATAATTAAGGACAGTATTTTGAAGGATTCAACAGATGGAATTGTAAGAGTTGCTGCCCTCTCCCTTTCTCTGTGATTGTCATTCTAATGGAATCAATAAAGAACAAAACCCTGTCCTCAAACATTTACATCAAAAGGTGCAAAGTCATAGGCAAAGGCACAAAACATCCACATCAAATAAAATATTTTTCTTCATCAAATAACATGGAAAACAACCACTTTTTGAGAAGTATTAAATGACCATCCTTACAAACCAGTTAATGTCAATGTACATTATTGTATTGGCTGGTCATCTAGGTGTGTACCTGTAGACTTTCCATCACCATGAAGGAAAACAATGCACAATACAGTAATTGAGTACACTGAGACATCAAGTGGTGTGTGATGATGTGGCTCAGTTGGTACAGCATGTTCTTGCAATGCTAGGGTTGTGGTTTTGATTTCCAGGGGGGACCAGTACAAAAAAGTAGGAATAGGTATGCACTAGGTATGCACTCACTACAGTAAGTTTCTCTGGATAAGCGTGAATAGTACAATTAATGAATGGACCATTTCAATTTTCACGTAGAAATAGGTTGCATTTGCAAAGTATTTCAAGAAACTGCAAACCATACTTTATATCAAGCAAGTATTAGGCTATCAGATTGTCAGATAATTATCAGACTCAAGTTATAAATGCTATTAAACACTCAAATACAAATACATTTAGTTTTTTAAATCACAGAAGTACTGGCCTTTACTAGTCCTGTATTAGCGGACGGATATAGACTTCTTCAGCGCAGCCAAAACATTTTTTTTTTGCATCTGACATCAGAGTAGGAACAAATGTGGCACCTGGAAATTAATAAAATATTATTTGACAGGCCATCGATCAACCATGTGGCTGTGATATGACGTGCAAGTGGCAATAACCTTTAAAACGTTGAATGTTTACGTTATGCCTTGATGTTCACAGAATAACAAAGTGACGTCAGTTATCTCCAGGTCAAGCGGTGAATGTTGACTGTCTGTCATTTTAGCGGGAATGTGGGAACCATGGCATGTGTGGGCTATGGCAACGGGGCCCCGGTGGACCTGGACGCATCTGCTGCCGAGAACAAAGAATTCCTCAGCACACGCAGTGGTGAGCGGCAGGAGATGGTCGTATTGAACGACAGACTTGCTGTTTACATTGAGAAGGTAAGCACTCACCAGGCTTGCTTACACACAAGGTGCCAAGGCTATCCAAACAGCTTATTGGATAGGTGTGCGCGCACAGACTACTTCACGCAACATATGGGGATGAACTTGTTGTTTAGTGCCTTTTCTAATTAGAGAGAGCCCACTTTCTAGTAAGCTACATCCTGCACATATCTGTTCTTCACACATGCATGTGCAATTGTGTGTAGATTCTGGCCGGATACATTGCCTCAGTGCCACTGCCAATATTCTTTAACATCTGTGCGATATTCTGCCGCCCTTAACGTAGGGGAACAATGTTTATTTGATGGAATTTGTCTGATTAGACTACGCTTGCTTGAGTGTGCCATACAGGCCTGAAACGCGCCTTCTGGCTGTGGAGACGGAGGCGCTCATTATTCCCACTTATTTGGGCAGCGAGCATATTCAAGTGGGGGGCCCTGGCGAACTTGATGATAATTCATACCCTGCCATTGTCATTCTCTTAAAAAGGTTCGGTCCCTGGAGCAGCAGAACAAGCTGTTGGAGATGGAGATTGACGGCATCCAGAACCGGTTCGTGAAGCCGTCGGGCCTGCGCAAACTCTATGAGGATCAGCTGAGAGATCTGAAGAGGATTGCAGATCAGATGAGAAGGCAGCGGGTGAGACGGAATGGCTTCATCCACACGTCATCACTATCCCTGTTTTTCTTGTTTACCTTGCAGAAAACAGAAATCACACACACACACACACACACACACACACACACACACACACACACACACACACACACACACACACACACACACACACACACACACACACACACACACACACACACACACACACACACACACACACACACACACACACACACACACACACACACACACACACACACACACACACACACACACATGGGAGGAGAGGGAGAAAGAATGGAAGAGAGTGACAATTAGAATGTGTCCAATATGGTGACACGGCTGACACAGCCTATCATTTATTATCGGCTTGTTACCTTTATACCCCAATAAAGGTTCATCCGTGTTTTGGTTTACAGGACCAAGCTTTAGCCGGTAAAGAGGCCATGGCAGGTCAACTGGAGATAACCAAAGTCAAATACGAGGAGGCAGTTGAGCTGAGAAGGCGGGTCGAGATGGAGATAGAAGCATTCCGTCCGGTGAGAGGTTGCTTAATCACCTTATAATCTTAGCAAAATTGCCTAATAAACATTAAAGTGCCATTGACGCCATTGTGTGCCGCTATGTGGTATTCAGGATGTGGACAGAGCCACCTCTCAGCGTATCACCCTGGAGAAACGGCTCGAGCAGTTGGAGGTGGAGATTGAATTCCTTCAGAGGGTGCACAAAGAGGTAGGTCCCGTATAGCGTGCACTGATTGATTTGGACAGACCTGTACCAACTCTAGCTAATGGACAAAATGCTAAACAGTAAATCAAGGATAGTTGTAATCAGTGTTTTAAAAAATGTGGGTTAAATTCACTCTTAGGAGTTATCTTAACCCTCAAGAGAGTGATATTCTTCCTGTGTTGATAACGGGAGTTCATTGGGATGGAGTACTTTTAACTCCATTAAGAGAGTCCAACCAGAGACAGGCAGTTAAATCTATGGAGTTATCCACATATGTGGGAGGGGCCGCTGTCATATTTCCCAGCATGCTCTGTTGCAGGTAGATTTGTTTATATTGTTTCAATATGTGTTTTTCAATATGTGGAATTCAATTTAAGCAACTATGAGAGTTGGATATTTACTCCAATTAGTGTCATTTTAACTCCAAAAATATCAACACAACACTGGTGGTGGGACCATATAAACCCCAAAATAGTATTACACTGGACTTAATTGAACCTTTTTTTCTTTCTCAGGAAATTGAAGAGCTACTGAAAATGATATATGCTGCCCATTCCTCAGCCCAGAGCGCTTATGACCTCCCCCGACCTCTCAGGCGCTCTCAAACAAATCCAAGCTCAGTATGACGAAATTGCGGCAAATAATCTACAGGTAGGCCTAGGCCTATTTATAATTAACTGGACGGTATACATACAGCAGTCATTCAATTCAAGGCGTGACCCCCAGAATATGTGTTTCTAAATGTTCTAGGAAATGGATTCCTGGTATAAAAGTAAATTTGAAGACCTGAACAACAAGACAACAAAACATTTGGATATGGTTCGAAGTGTCAGGGAAGAAGTTTCTGGCGCCAAGAAGGATGTAAGTTAGGCTATTTGATTAAGATATTCCTACATGGTTGTAAAATGTGACACATGAACTATTATTACTGAGGCTAAATCTAAATAAGAGTTGTAGCCTATGGAAATGGACAATCAAAATGCCTCAATCAAAATGTGACTGAATAATGCATTTTTTATTGTATTTTTCCTAACCTTTTGAAGATCCTAAACAAAGAGCGTGGCCTGGAAGCTCTGAAGACCAAGAATGAGGCTCTGGAGGCACAAGTTCGTGAAGCACGGGAAAAGTACAAGAAAGAGCTGGAGGATCTTCAGGTGAGCATGTTCGATCAGTCCGGTTTACTACAGAACTCAACCATTAAAAATATCTGAATTGATTGTACACAGTTCAAATCCAAGTAGGCTGCATATGTATGGTTGGTGTTGAACCTTTCATCTGTAGCCTACTAAGGTGCAAACTCAAGCTGGCTCTTTTGACGTCACAGGCAAGAATTGAGGCCCTGAAGGAGGAGCTGAAATCCACCAAGTCGAAAATCGCTCTGCACCTGCGTGAATACCAGGACCTTCTGAACATGAAGATGGCTCTGGAGATTGAGATCACAACTTACAGGTGAGGTACCACTCAGGTGGTGCCAGGTTTAGTGCAATGGATTTAGATAGGATCATATAGAGCATGTAAATAACCTTTAGAAGAGTGTATTTGTGGTAATGTCATATTCTTGATTCTAATCCATTGATACAGCTTTTCTCTGTTTTCATAGGAAGCTGATTGAGGGTGAGGACTTGCGACTCACAACCATGGTTGGGACCATGTCCATAATGAGTAGCAGCTCAGGCTCCATGAGTGCTGGGATGAGTGTGGGCATGGCTAGAGGCATTGGACCTGGAGGCAGTGGTGGAGGAATGGGTGGAGCTGGAGGCTTAGGTGGAGGGATGGGTGCAGGAGGCATGGGTGCAGGAGGCCATGGCCCTGGAGGCAGGGTTGGAGCTGGAATCATGGGTGGTGGAGGAATGGGAGCTGGAGGAATTGGAGCCAAAGGCGTGGGTGCTGGAGGTGTGGGTGCTAGAGGCCTAGGAGCTGGAAGCACAGGTGCTGGAGGAATGGGTGGAGGCATGGATGGTGGAGGAATTGGTGCTATAGGCAATGGTGCTAAAGGCATGGGTGCTGGAGCCATGGGTCCTGGAGGCAATGGAGGAGGCATGGGAAATGGTGCAGGTGAATATGGGTACGGCGCCTCCATGGAGTACTCCCACGAGGACCAGGCAGTGGAGATGACGGAGAGGAGGACGGTGCTCATCAGGTAAAAGTAACCTGCACTTAAACAATAATGAGAGTAATGTAGGCTTATCATTGACCATTGTTAGGACAGAACATTGTTAGGTCAGAATATTTAACACAGTTTAACACATTAGAAAACCTTTTCTTCACATTGTGTCTTTGTAAGGAAACTTATTCAACCAGTTCATTTTTTTACTTCCCTTAGAACAGTTAAATCAGAGGATGAGACACTGGAAAGCGACACAACGGAGCAAACCTACATAATCTCTGGCGCTGCCGATGACTCGGACGAGGAATAGGCGTGAATGACCATGTAACCTTCTCTCACCCCTTAACCCCTCACGCCCCTGGAGCTTTGCACTGACGGCTCATGTCTGGTCTCTGACCTTTGACCAAGACATGAGACCATGAATGACCCTGCAACCTAGTCAAGTAGTACCCTTTTGGCTCTTGTGATGTGCCTTTGAACCACATATTCAGAACCTCTGTGTGCATTACACAGCTACTCAACAAGCAGCAAATAAAGCTCTCAGCAATCAATTCCTGTTGTGTCTGCTGTTTCATTCATTACATTATGTCTAGTTTGGTTTAGTTATTAGGCTACATAATGCTTTTGTGCACGATGAATCATAGAAAATGTTACCCTGAAACACATTTCCATATAAGCTTTTGTGACATCCCCCTAAGGCACAATGAAAACCACAATCAATATGGTACCGTGGAGAGGTTAAATTACACACATTCCATGTTACACAAATTCACACTCGTTCTCCCACTCACATTGAATATATGAGGTGGTCGTTGCGCTGCACACTAGGCCTACAGGTTGTATGAGCGTGTGGAGAGGTAGGGTGCAATAGAGCAAAAAGAGAGTGAAGGAGAGGTAACGTGAGGAATGAGTAAAGATAGAGAGTCACCTGAGGGGTCCTTCACCCTTGACATCCTCTCGAGGGGCCATCATAAAGCTTCGGTCTTGCAGCGAAGCGAAGGCACACAGGCGTCCCATGTCCCCATTCCATCCATATCCACACCTTTTCTATCTACCACTGATCGGGAGTGATTGGGTCTCGTCAGCACATGCCAAACACAGTCTGCGTCCCATGATGGAGAGGACCAACAGCACAGTGGACATGAGGCAGATCGGAGCATCTAAAGGTCATGCAACACCAATCCACGCAAATACAGCACAACTGAGATTAGAATAACGGTTGTACTATATCAGAATAGTATCATGATTCTAGTCATATATGCGAATGCACCTGCGCTCTTGTGTTATTGAATTGAATTTTAGCGTCAGTGGATCTGGGAGACCTCACTCACCTAGTTGTGTTCAAGATAAACTGAGACTCTGGCTGGTTGGCTACGGGCAGGGAGTGTTTTGACATTGCCATTCCTCAAAACCTATAAAATATAAATGTGGGAGTGAAGGAAAAGAAACACTTGCTGCTGTTTGTGGATAATAAGGAATATTTTGCCATGAATTTAGGTCAATTTGTATTTAATACAAAAGAGAAATCTAATTCAAATGTTGAAGATTTTTGAGAAGTTGAAAAGGTTTTCAGGCCTATGGGTATAGAAGAAAATCTATAATATATGGTGTTTACCTCTCAATGCATCTCTCTCATTCTGTTTCTCTAAAGAAAAATATACATTAGATAAAAATATACCAATTATCTGAAGAGCAAGGCCTGTGGTAGCTGAGGTCGATACTCAGCTTTGTTCTCTCGATGTGATTTTATTTTATACTCAACTTTGTTCTCTCAATGTGTATTTTATTACGCCGTTTGTGAATGTAGTGATTTGTGATCATGAACGAAAATATGTAGCATTTTTGGATCATTTAGGGGAGGGTCTAATTGTATTTATATTGTTGTAAATACAATTTCAGAGTTGGTGGTATGTTACTTAATATGTAGCCAAGCGCAAAGAAAAACCTGCTGGGTCTACAGTAAGATGCAAGTGCATTTGTAAAATACGAATGTAGGATATGTGTAGGCTATGGGTTCTAATCCAGCTCAAATCATTTTAATGCAGCAATTATCAGGATGATGCAGGATCATGCACGAGATAATGTAGGAATATTTCGAATTAATCAATAGCCGCCTATGTCCCTGGGTCATCATTTCCACAAGCTCATCCCATCGAAACACAGGCGCAATTAATATCCAGTATACAGGACTCTCACTCTCTTGTTGTTTCTATGTAGAAGCGAACAGGAGATTATTTGAACCTAGAACTGTCAATCCCGCGCTCTAATGAGGAAGAGCCAGACAGACGTTCTCTCGATTTTGATTGGCCTTGATTCATGTCATTAGATTCTATTTTGTTCGCTACTTAATGTGCATCCAACCTAAAGGAGACTCGGATCTTGTAGGACGACTTGCGAAATAGAAAAACAGCGAACAATAGCCTTCATCAAAATGACGGGATGCAGTGTATTATCAATATAATTAAGACATAAGAAGGAGCCAGAGGCCTGCGAGTGACCTCTGCGTCAAGATGCGTTGATGTGGCGCAGGCACAAACCGGAGCTAGCCATGGTTCTGTCAAGCACATTCCATCGTCTGCTCAAAATCGAACATATTAAACAGGCAGAATATATATTGAACAAAAATATAAACTCAACGTGTATAGTGTTGGTCCCATGTTTTATGAGCTGAAATAAAATATGTTCCATATGCACAAAAAGCTTATTTCTCAAAAATGTTGTGCACAAATATGTTTACATCCCTGTTAGTGAGCATTTCTCGTTTGCCAAGATAATCCATCCACCTGATAGGTGTGGCATATCAAGAAGCTGATCATTACACAGGTCCACCTTGTGCTTGGGACAATAAAAGGCCACTCTAAAATGTGCACGATGCCACAGATGCCTCAACATTTGAGGGAGTGTGATTGGCATGCTGACTGTAGGAATGTCCACCAGAGTTTTTGCCAGAGAATTGAATGTTCATTTCTCTACCATAAGCCAACGTCGTTTTAGAGAATTTGGCAGTACATACAACCCGCCTCACAACCACAGATCACTTGTATAAAATAATAATTTGTTCTCAACTGACTAGCCTAGTTAAATAAATGTAAAATTAAAAAATGTAAATAAATATGGCGACGTGTGGGAGAGCGTTTGATGATGTCAAAGGCGGTGGGAATATGGTATGGGCAGGCATAAACTACTGACAACGAACACAATTGCATTGTGTCGATGGCAATTTGAATGCACAGAGATACCCTGACGAGATCCTGACGCCCAATGTCGTGCCATTCATCCATCTCCATCACCTCATATGTTTCACCATGATAATGCACGGCTGCATGGTGCAAGGATCTGAACACAATTCCTCGAAGCTGAAAATGTCCCAGTTCTTCCATGGCCTGCATACTCACCAGGCAGGTCACCCATTGAGCATGTTTGGGATGCTCTAGATTGACGTTTAAGACAACCTGTTCCAGTGCCCGCCAATATGCAGCAACTTCGCACAGCTATTGAAGAGGAACTTGGCAACATTCCACAGGCAATAATCAACAATCTGATCAACTCTATGCGAAGGAGCTGTGCAGCACTGCATGAGGCAAATGGTGGGCACACCAGATACTGACTGGTTTTCTGATCCATGCCCCTACCTTTTTTAAGGTTTCTGTGACCATACAGATGTATATCTGTATTCCCATTCATGTGAAATCCATAGATTAAGGCCTAATGAATTTATTTAAATGGACTGATTTCCTTATATGAACTGTAACTCAGTAAAATATTTTACATTGTTGCATGTTGCTTTCATAGCTTTGTTCAGTATAAATATCATAAAATAAATATTAGTCCACTAACAACCAGTTGGTTATTGTGTAGAACGGCAATGAAAACGTAGACTAAATCTAGTCAATTGAAGTAGCTTATACTTATGCAAAGTTCCTGCACTCATTTTGTTATAAGGCCTATAAATCATGCTATTGGAATAAAGTCCCCCGAATTTGACCGGCTTTGAGAAATGTCTGAAAAATAGACAAATAAAAGCAAAGGCACTTTGACATTTATCGAATTTCTCTGAAGTAGACAAAATACTTGAGTATCCTAAAAATAGGCCTTGTTACATCCCTTATATTGACACGTGCATGTTCAATTGAAATATATAATATTCCATGTAGGCCTAATATATTTAATAGAGAAAAGGTCAGCTATATTGACGTTTATCAGTTGTTACTTGTAGTTGTTACTCGAGCAAGGAAGATCGTCCTCATTGTGAATGAAAAATAAAGATCCCACTTATATTTGTGTAAATACTCATATTTCTCCCCAAATGATGCCTTAACAATTGACGTCATGGATTTTTCTATTGATTAATTAATTTAGGCTATAAGCTTGACAGACACAACATTAAAACGGTTGTTAATAGTCGTGTACGATAAATTAAGAAATGAATGTCAGTCAAATCAATCAAATGTAGGCCTATGCAAACTAAACTAACAATTAGACCTATGAGAATATAATAAAATATGTAGGCTACTGAAATGCACGTTCCTTGTTGATTAACAATTCCAAGAATATATGATATTATTTTCACTTCCTCTATACCTTCATTGAGATCCTTTAGTATTTCCGCAATAAGAAAATCTTGAAAATATATACATGGAAACATTTTATTTTCCTAATATAATTTGTGGTGATCTTTTTTTAAATGAGCAGACAGCAGCAAGTGAGTGCAACTTTTGTTGATGAATGTGTTTTAGTCCTACCTTTGATAAGCAGCCAATGCTGAAATTAAAATTAAAAAGATTTACATATAGTGCATATGAGAAGCCAGAAGGCTAAAACACATATACACATCATGCGAAAAACGTGCATACGCGACATAGGCTATTCCACACAAAACATTTAAAAAATGCCATAATTTTTCATAATTATTGCCTAAACATAAAGCTCTGAGTGCGCTGGAAGGACAAGCGTTTGACTTCTTTGAAACCTGCGAATTCCTGTCATTTTTTGATTGTTTTAAGTGCCTTAATCCCAATTAGGGGCGGCTGACACGCCGCGCTATTCATCTCGAACGCTCCCTGAATACATTTGCCTAGGAATGAACTTCACAAATAGAGCTCGTGCTTAAATGCGCTCAACAGCAGAGAAAATCGAATAGAGTGACAGTTTCATTCTGAGGCGGTCGAGTGAGAAAAGGTATGAATTTATAAGGTACACCGAAACAAATTTTCAATTCAAACAACTTTACACCCCATTATCCGGGTCTCCTCAACCGAGACAAGTGAGTTAAAGTCAGGGAAATGTGGTTCACAACCCGGCGAAAACTTATTTGAGGATTTTGAATGCTGAAATGGACCAGCCCTCCTCTAAAAAGGGAGCGTTTTAAAATTAGAGCACGCATGAACAGCGTCGAATCAGTTGCCACTTATTTCGCCACTCTTTAATGCGATGTTGAATATTAGGTCTGGGTTCAAATCCGACTCCGTATGTCCCGCATCACCTATCTGCAAAGCAACTGGTCCACCCTTTGTGCAGCATACATTTTCCACGTTTTAGATGGAAAAGTAAATTTAAATAAAGCCTGTGGAATTTCCTAAAAGTTAAAAACATCATCATGGTAATATTGTCATTAAAATGGATAGGCTATGTCTGAAGTGTGAAATTATTAAAGGAAAAATACGTTGCTCTCATTCTTTAAAGCATGCTCTTTATGAAAATGCACTTGTTCCCCCAGTGGACCTGGCTATAGTCCATGCCAGTGGTGTCCTGCCCATAGGTGCCACAGGGGCACGTGCCCCCTCAGATTTGTCCTGTTTAAACATTACAAATAAATTACCAGTCAAAAGTCTGGACACAACTACTCATTCAAGGGTTTTTCTTTATTTTTACTATTTCTTCTACATTGCAAATTAATAGTAAAGACATCAAAACTATAAAATAACACATATGGAATCATGTAGTAACCAAAGAGGTGTTAAACAAATCAAAATATATTTTAGATTACTCAAAGTAGCCACCCTTTGCCTTGATGATAGCTTTGCACACTCTTGGCATTCTCTCAACCAGCTTCGCCTGGAATGCTTTTCCAACAGTCGTGAAGGAGTTCCCACATATGCTGAGCACTTGATGGATGCTTTTCCTTCACTCTGCGGTCCAACTCATCCCACACCATCTCAAGTTGGTTGAGGTCAGGTGATTGTGGAGGAAAAGTACCAGAATGACATGATATTTCACAAAATGTCATTATGTCAGTTAGCCGAACATGGGGCCAATAATGTGACACTGATGATGGTATGAAGTATGAAACTTTGTCTTTGCACTTCATCACACTGAACATGCTAAAGTAAAAGCAATAAGCATCAAAGAGACAATCTAAATGAAGGTTAAGTAAGAAAATATAACAATCATTGTGCATAAGATGCAATGCTACCCCCTCTACCCAACACATGATTATACATGGGAAAAAAATACCTACCAGGCTAAGTATAAATGGAACAATGATTTGGTTATTTGAAAAGGCCTGAACTAAGTTTATGGTCTACTTATTTTTTCTATGGAGTCAGGTGGGACTGAAATGGTATTGTAACCGGTCCAGAAGAATGTGTGTTGAACCCTTGGCACTCTCGGGTAGTTAAGGAGCATGAATTGAGTTCCCTGGTGGGGCATTGGTCCCCGTAACTGCGCTGTTTTACACACTGGTTGTCCCTCTACATTCATGGTTCATTAAGGGCCAACCTGTTAAATCAAAACCCCACATTACCATGGGATTGTAAAATTGAAGTGCTGGCACTCTAATCTGGAGTTCCCGGGCAAAGCGAAATAGGCCAACTCCTATAAAAACGTCTTCCTCCGCTCAAGTTCCAATTATTCAGTGGTCGTTATTTGTAAAAGAGATGCGAAATTCGTTAAGAGAGTAAGGTTTTGTGGAATATTGTGATTGACTCCGCAATACTGTTCTCGTATAAAGCTGAGACCATGTAATTAATGTGTCGTTTAAAAAGAGGAGGACAATGCCGGCTGTCAAGGTATTTAATTTCATTTAATTTTCCATCTCATTTGTTTCGAACACTGCTTTCACTTCTGACACCTCGCCTTTGACTGTTCACTCTGCTTCAGTGCGCGCATTGGAATGGGATTCACCCTTACTTTTCGAGAGTTAGCAAACAGAAAGGAAATGTCTCCCGTTCTCCCTCTGAGAATAATTAATTTCACTTTGAGAACTTCGACGTTGAGCCACAGGATGCGAATGAGAATCGGCCCGACTGGTGTGAGAGATTTGGAGGCCGGACCCGTTATTCCCGGGTGGATGGGAACCAGTCACAAATGGCAACATTAATAAATAACCCTCCGCACAGCCGGACTTTGCATACGCCTATTGATGAAATTGTTCGCGTGTCGTTCACGCTCGTTGTCTCGTGAAGCTGCGAGAAGAGAAGCCTTACAGAATGGAGCAGTGGGATACCGTTACGTGGCTAGAGAGAGACCCCATCTCCACCCCCCTCAATTATGGCGCAGTGTCATCCCAGAGTCGCCAGGGCAGAGGTTAGCAGGACATGTTCATGGCCTGAATTTATCGCCCACAGGTTATTGTTCTCACTATCTTGCCCTCAGTTGAGACTTCCACGACAGATGATCAAGGGATCAATCGCAGTTTTAAAACCTGCGGTGAAAAAGCGACTGGAGGTTTATTTAACTTTTTTTGAGATTACATAACTTGACTTTGTGATATTAAGTAGGCCCTAACAATAATAGGCCTATAAATGTCGTCTATGGAATTTAGACTGTACAAAATACTGAGTAGGCCTATACTCAGCCTAGTGTACTAGTATTTCATAATATAGGCATGCCTATTGTAGTGAAGTTTTCCCACGTAAAACAATGAAAGTTCATTCAGAGGATTTGAGCATCCAATAGCCAGTAAATCTACTACAAATAGTAGCCTAAGAAAAACACAGCATAAATAAATGGTTTATTGTCTAAATGTATTGATTCGTATTTGAATGTATCAATACAAAGAAAATTAAATGGAAGTTTATAACAAACATATACATTATGATATAATAATGTAAAATATAAAATATGCTCTTAAAATATCAGGGCTCACTTGAAAAAGAGATACCAGTCTCAACGTAATTTCCCTGCTAAAATAAAGGATGAATAAAAAAAACTTTAAAAAACATCTTAAAATAAGATTTATTTGAAATAAATAATTGGATGAAATTTAAATGATCAAACTCAAAAATGTGGCCACTTAAAGTTACAGTTATGAAGGTCTGTGTTGTGCCATGTCACATCTAAATTAAAACGTCTGGAGTGAATTCGTGACAAGAAAACCCACAAGTGTGAAATGATAAGATGGTGGTTATTTTGAAAGCTGTTGCTATTTTTCTGGTGGTTCTGGTACCTGCTCGATCTCAACCCGGCACACGCCGGGAGTCAATAGAAGTTAACAAGTCTTCCAAGCATTCCTGCTCCTTTTGTTAAACAATGCAGCCAAACGGAGATAATAAAGTGCTTTGAAGTATATAAACCCAAAATAACGCAGCCAAGTAGATTTAAAGTAGTGACTGATTTCCAAAAACGGGTTTGTAAAGGAACAATAAAAAGGGGAGAATTTATGGAGAAATTATACAGTGGATTTGTCAGTTAAAATATCGGAGCTGTCTGGGGTACAAAGCCACATGCTGAGGATTAATGGTAGCTCCAGACCTTTGATTCTGCACTCTTTTTTCTTTGCCCTTGACAAATTGGATTTTGGGGATGGGAAGGTCGCCTGGCCCATTGTCTGATGGCGGTTTTGCAGCAATTCATTATGTGCACAAGGGTGAGGGAAAGTCTCCATGTGACCATCTCAGCCCGTTTTCTCCCCACAGCTGCGGAAAGAGGCAAACTCTCTCACACCGCGCGCATACTGCTCGCCCTTGCGCGTTAATGTGTCGAGGGGGTACCTTGCTGCTCCATTAGAAAAGCCGGATCACATACGCCACCGCATCACTTTGCGGGCGGAGATTGGCCTGTCCTCATCTCTCTGACTCCTTCTTGTCTCAATCAGTCACTGCGTGGTCTTCATGGTTCTCAAACCACTGAACGCAGAGCCAGCCATGCAAGCAACTCGGGCATCCACTATCAGTGTGTTTGCAGACTGCAGCATCCCGGCCGGCCTGCGGATAGGACCGGTGCAGGGTATCTTCAAACTAGGGAAATACGTTACTGATCGCAAAGAGGTGGTAACCAAGAAAAAGGTAAGCACAGTTTTATTATGGCATGAAATAGGATTTATTCATAATGATTTCTATCTGCAAAAATTCATTTTTTTTTTTACAATTCTACTTTTTTGTAGGATGATTTTTGCAGGCTTCAGAATTGAATTACAAACTAACGGGGGAAAAAATGTTATTCTCCTATTTTAATGACAAATCATTCCATTATCATCATTATCACCTTTAGGCCTATATTAATACTCATATTATTATTTATGTATAAGACTGATATGAATAATGGATGCATTTCGAAACAATTATTTTCTTTATATAGGACCTACATTTAATTATCAGGGCAGGTAAAGGGGACACAGTGATCTTTAAAAAAAAAAACATTTTTGAACCAGACCTGTCATAGTTCATTGGGCCTTCGGTTATTAATTGGTTCGTGCTGTCAGGTTGGAAATAATTGAGTAATATTAGTGGGACGACTTGTCACTCTGTGCCTTTACTTAACCGCCCTAATAGGGCGACCTGGGGTGCTATGTGAGATTTCATTTCCTCGCCCACTTTAAATTTCACAGGCTAGTAGGCAAGTTATTCAAATGACCAATTTCATTTTAATGCACTCCGGCCATGGAAAGATGCTACATCATAGAACACAGCCTCGAGTTATAAAATAACAACATGAATAAGAAATACTAAAATATAGCCTATAGAAATGTATTGAACATATAAAATAACATTATTGCAACATATCGTTATTAATACAATATGGAACTATCAGAAATGGCTGCTATTTCTGTTTTAATGTAATGTTTTTTCATTGATTTAACATAATTGTTTTATACAGGCTAATTGTTTATTGGTGAATTTATGGTCCTTAACAAACCAATAGATAAGTACCCTACATTATAACTGCATTTTAAGATAGGAAAAGGCCTACACCCTGCTGTCGTAGTTTGTGATTGATGCGGCTAAATGCATCGCCCTGGGCTTCATGTGATGCATCAGGTGCAATCTCCGTGTCAAATGTCACGCTTCATTCATTCATTTGCTTGAACAGTTTAGAAACCCTTTGACACTTCTCAAATTCGTTTCCCATATCAACTCAATTATGTGTCATTCTCCCTGGTAAATTATCACCGCTGGTTAACATCGCGGATAAAGACGCATTAAACGCATTGGCACACCTCAAGGTAAGCCTGTCATTTAGCCATTGGGCATAATTACAATCATATTTACAAACAATTAATTCAATATTTAATAAACCAATATTTCTAAAACGAAATCCTTGAATATGTGCATGTGCTAAGCCTATGCGAAAAGAAGCACCAAGTTTGTTTAGTGCTCCAATTGCAGTCAAGCGTGACGTCGCAATGTCAAATATGCAACTCTGTTTATGATTTATTCATAAACTATTATAAGCTGCGGCTGCCGGACTTTTAGTGAGCTGTGATTTTATCGCATGTTAGACCTTATTAGCATAATTTCTAACGTTGAACCATCCATGTTGTGGATCTAGATTCGGCTGCTGAGGGGGGAAATCGTGGATGAATCAGGTTGCCATGTGCCAGACTGGATTGGGTGTATCCGGGCAGCCAGAAACAGTCAAGAACAGAACTTGGAGGCTGTCTCAGATCTCCCTGGTGGGCAGGTCAGTACTGTGTTTAATTTAAAATGCATGAAGCTCAAGTCATTTGATTTTTTTTTTAAACTCAAGCTGAAACAGTTCCATGTATCTAACGTTGCCCTTTTACGTTAGATTTTCTATCGTGTGCTGACGGAGATCCCAGCAGGCGAGGAGCTGAGTGTGTGGTACTCCAACACTCTGGCCCAGTGGTACGACATCCCTACCACTGCCACTCCAACACACGACGAGAAAGGTAAGAAAACTGTAGAATGACCCTGTAATATAACCATACAAAACGATGAGAAAAGTAGCCAAAAATACATCATGGATATTTGTTTGCAGGCTGGTTCAACACGCTTATGCACGTTCGAAATCCACATATATCATTATGTGGTATTGTCCAAACAAAAGTTTGAATAGAAATGGATTAGGCTACAGTATAGGCCTGATGAGGCTGCTTACTGGCATTGACATTTTGTGAGTTCCATCATTGCACATTTAAGTGACTGTCCAAACCTTGGCGTCCAGCTAGAAAAATCCATTTCTGTGGAAGGGTTGTAAAGTCCTATATTTTCACGGTCGACAAAACGTGCACCCCCAGAGCATTCATTTCGATTCCGGGGTCATTTGATGGTTTTATTTACAGTACAAGTTAAATGGTATTGTTAACTAAATAGGCTTTAAAGCCTAATCATATGATCACCAGCAAAATAATCCGGTTTTAATCAGATTACTCCTAATGGATACCGCCTACTCAGGAAAATACAATAACTGTGTTTAGATTCAATTATAATGCCTAGACTATATTAGAGTAGCTGCTGCTTATTCAACAGCTAATTGGGATTCTAATAAAATACCAAATACCAATACCGATCTATTACTGCACTCTTAGAAAAAAAAGGTTCTGGATAGAACGAAAAAGGGTTCTATGGTTGTTGCATTTATGGTACCCCTTAAGGGATTCTATATAGAACCTTTAGGGGTGCCAATAATGAACCCTATTTGGTTCTATCTATAATATGTTTGTGTGTGTAATTACTCTGTCTGAGAAAAATTAGGCATGAGAAATGGAGGGCCTGACAATAATTTTCAAGATATAGCCTACCAAAATGATATTCGACTGTTAAACTAATTACAGTGACAGGCACACGGAATAAACCCGCAATTTAAAAACAGGGATAGGCTTCAACTTCAAAGCAGACGATAGTAATTCATTGGGGACACAGAGGTTAACAAATGTCATCGCCTCATTAATATTCATGTGTTCAAAAGAAAATTAATTCAAAAAAGGTACTTTACGGTAAATTAGCTGGCTACATAAGGTATTGTTATCTAATGAATGCTAACTTTTATGTGGGATGTATATTGCCCTGATTTGTGGCGAAGCACTTTCTGCTGCTCTCTGGCCAATACACCGTGCGCTCCTTGACATACGCGTCCTTTTATTTGGCGTTAACAGATGGGCCAGCCTTATTGTCTATGGCGATTCGCGATTTCAAGCAACAGCTGCTGTCACTTCTACGGGAAAGAGCACAGAGAAAGTCCCCCTATTCAACGTATTGGTTTCGGAGCGACAGATTGGACGGGGCGTTTGCTCTTTTGATGGCGATGATAAACAACAGCCCTTATAAGGATTACAAAATCATTACATCTATATAATTGACCTCCTATTGTTCAACTTGTGTCATTGCTCACTTTGATGAGGTGGATAGGGTTAATATACTCTGCCGCCTATTCAAAACCCGAATTCGAAACGTGTAGATTCATCTCAATGGATTTATCCAAAACATTTAAATAGGAAACGGAAAAGATTTGCATGTGGCACAAAATAACAGTACAGTTTGAGATTACTCTAATAGGCCACTGGGAGCGTCTGCAGATGGAACATCAGTCACAAAGCACCCAATAATAGGCTTCTACTCTCACAAAGAAATATATAGAAATGTGTAGTAACACAAATGTTCAAGATTGAACGTGCTTTATTGACAGAAGTGGGGAGAATAACGAATATCGAGACCCATCGACATTAACATCATGTCTCTCTGCTTCACTACAGGTGAAGAACGCTACATTTGCTGGTACTGCTGGAGAATATTTAAATATCCCAACACACTCAAGGCCCACGTCCATTTCCACTGCGCTTTGAGCAACGGGCGAGGCTTTGTGAACAGCGAGCAGGCCAGGAGCACAGACAGCTTCAGCAGGTCACCCAAATCCGGGGACATTCCCAACACATCGGCCTCGCCCAGGAACGGCCACAACACCTCCATCTCAGACTCTGTCAGACGGACCGTGTCTTCCTCACCCTTCCTCAACAAAGCGGGGGTAGCAAAGAAACCCAGCTCTGAGGAGCAGGACAGAGCACTTGACATGAGCGTTACCTCAGCCAGAAACCACGGACATCTCATGGGCCTTGGCGCAACGTCTTCAATGTTGAGCAACATGGGGTTCCACCCAGGCGTGCGCTCTGCATTCAAGCCAATGGGCCAATCCAAGGTCCCCGCGGCTGACGTCTACAGAGAGGAAACTCATGGGAAGCATAATGGACTAGGCTTCAGCAAACTCCTGGGGAACATGAAATCGACGCGAGCCTTGAATGAACCTTTAACCGGAAGCCATCCCTCCAAGTGCGTCCATCCATTAGATTCCACATCTCCCGTGGTCCCGTGCGCAAACGCCATCAGGGGTTTTCCGTTAATACCTAATTTCGATGAGACATCGGCTTTCAAGCACGTGGAGAGCCGGATGCACTCTGGACTGTCCCCCTCGCGTTACTCTCAGATGTCCTCTGGATTCCAAATTGAGAGGTTTTCTCTGCCTCAGTTCGATGGCGTCAAGCCATATAATGGAGATTGCAATATCCCCCTCATGCCATTCACCGTGTACAATGGCGAGCTGCTTTATAGTTCACCCTACTACCCACTGAAATTCCATTTTAGCAATCTCCTAAAATACCCGGAGTCTATGTCCTACTTTGGCGCACCTGCACTCAACCAAGACCTGGGTTCAATAACTAACATTGACAGGGAGATAGCCATGCACACTCAACAGTTGTCTGAAATAGCCGTCGAAAAGAACCGAGTCAGGCTCGACTCTATGCCCACTGCTAACACGGGCTCAGGGAAGCCCAAAAAGGGACACTTATGTCTTTACTGTGGTAAACTGTACTCTCGGAAATACGGACTCAAGATCCACATGAGAACTCACACAGGGTACAAACCACTGAAGTGCAAAGTTTGTTTTCGGCCCTTTGGTGACCCCAGCAACCTGAATAAGCACATCCGTCTGCACGCTGAGGGGAACACCCCGTACAGGTGCGAGTTCTGTGGCAAGGTGCTGGTGCGCCGGAGGGATTTGGAGCGTCATGTCAAATCAAGGCACCCTGGACAAACAATAAAAAAAGCTGAGGACAAAACCGAGGGCATATTCGAGGATCAAGAGCAAAAGAGCGACAATGACAGCGACGTAGATGTATGCTTCACCGATGATCAGAGCGACCAAGAATCCAGTAAAATAGATGATTAATTGAGATTTTGACACAAATAGGAGCTATGGCAAAGACGGCACAATGTTTTGTGAAATGGTTACAGGTTACCTGTACAGATTTCCGTGTAATTTATGTTTCCCCCAAGGAACGAAAGTTATTTATGTATGTTTTAAAGCTATTGAAAATGTAATTGTTTTTTATTTAAAAAAAATCAGATTAGGACGAGACAAGTTTCAAACGACAGCCTTTTCTTTTACAACAATGTCTATTCGTTTCAGATGGAACAAAGTATAGGCAGTATGATTTCAGAATTGTATAATATCACAGCTGATGATAATGCATTTCTTTTTTATATGCTAATTGGTAGCCAATATGTTCCCCAAATAGAGGTCGGCTGCACTTTAAAACCGTTATGAACAATTCATTATCAAGCCATGTAGGTCAAGTGTTTAAACACTGAATATCACACTTACTGATATTTTTTTTATTCATTTGAAGTACAATAACTTAAATGTTGCACTTTCTTGCGAGGGCATTTAATTGTTTTAGGACAAAGTTGTGAAGGACAGCAAATATTTATAGCAGTTAGTACCAAACCATTATTTGAGGATCTTGTTAATAGTAGAAAATAACTTCTGATTTAAAAAGCATAATGTACAAATGTAAGAATATGATATTTCACTGTTCAGTGAAAAAGTGTTGTACGTTTGTTCATAAGTGATATTGTATATTGACAATATTTCCCTCTTGTTCACTGAGTTGTTCCTTTTTAATAAATGTAATTTAAAACTTTTAAATTGTTTGTAACTTGCTTGATTCAAATATATAGTCTACTCTAAAGCCTACGTTTATTAGGCTAACTAATGCACATAAACACAATTCCCCTCACTTTTAACTGCCATGGTTAGTGCACTAATGAATAATTTCCACCTATAGGCCTACATTGTAGACAGAGTTATCATCAGGATGTTAGTCACTATATTTCCTGTTCTTGTTTTTCAAATGGGGTGACCTCTGAATTCCTCTGAGGACGCAATCGCACCCAGACGAAACGCTTGGCTGTGCGTATTACAGTAAACCTGCAATACATCTCACCACTGTAGGGCATGGTGTAGCCAGTAAGGAGAATGATTGGCTCGCCGACGAGCGGTGGGGCGTGTATAAGTAGGCCTACTGGGTTCTTACATTTGTAAATACAATATAATATTTGGTTAAAGAGGTTATCATCATCATCATCGTTATCATCAAAATGGTTTTCAACCAATTGTCTGATCCAACAAGTAAGAGATTCAACAAAATCCATGTTAAATTGAAAACAAACAAAAACATGTGGGGTCTGCAACAAGTAGGCTTCTAGATACATACTGGATACATTTAATTCAAATTTAAATAAAACAATCGGAATTGAATTAGGAAAATAAATAAACATGGTCCGTTTCCAACACATTAATGAATGTATATGAATGTGTGCTGAAATGCCTGCCTGGAAATTAAATGAAATCAAACTCAATCTTGATAGAGAGCTAAAACTTTCGACAACATGCACTATTCACGAAATAATGTCAACTTTTCGTTATAGAGATAAAGAACAGTTTTAACCGTGCAGTGAAAATGGTTCTTTCCTACATTGTGCGTAAAAGTGAATTGTCGGAACATGTCTCGTTCCATGGAAAGAGCAGATATAATCTTAAAATATCAGGAGGTCAGATTTATGGCCTGTTGTAAAAAGGAACATTTAAAAGGGAAAAATACGTTTATTTGGGTAAAAGGTGAGATCCAGAAAAGGTTTAGAACAAAAATATTGATGCATTGAGACGCAGATAGTTCTAAAATAGTATAAAGTTTATAACACGCATTAAAAAAATCTATAAAACAAACCCCTCTTATTTGGTTTTCCCAGTTTGAAACAAAAACCTATCAGACGTTTTAACGACTCCCGCTGTCTACCGGGCTCTGGGTCTCGTTTCCTAGTTGCAATGTCATTTAAGCATTATGATGATCGCACCAGATTAATAACTATTTACAGCCAATTTTTTAAGCGTTTCCCAAACAAACATGCAGAGAGAAGGTTCGCCAAGTGCGTCGCTAGACCATGTGTCGATACTGGTAGAATCGAAAAAATAGCAGCGCTGTTCTCAAATTAGCTTTCTCCATTGAAACCTTAACATTATAATTATTCCACAATACTCACGACGGATCAGCTTACCACCTATGGCTGCAAATAGGCTATTGAGGTGCTTATCATTATGTCATATCTGGTGTAGGCCTAATCCTCCTGTCTTATCTGGTGTCCTGTGTTATCTTAGGTATGCTCCCTCTAAATCTCCCATCTCTCTCTCTCTCTCCCCCCTCCCAGAGGACCTTTACCATGCCTCAGGACTACCTGGCTTGATGACTCCTGGCTGTGCTAGAAGGGTGCAATTGCTGCCAGATATTCAGGGCGTTTCTGCATGTGGGCATTCCTGCATCTACAGGAATGTATGGTTCTATTGGTCTATCTAGGACATGTGGGGGCACTCCTGTACAGTAGGTGGCGTTAATACACAATAATGTTGGATGCCAGCCACTGATAAACCACACAGAAGAAGGGGCGGTGGTGATCATGGTAGCTAGCTAGCTTTACACCGATAGACAGTGTCCTTTGTCTCTGCCTGTCGGAACTGTTTTCCCGCAGTTCTGTTAACGATGGCAAGGGCAGGTTTTCAGCAGGAGAGGGTGAAGGACATTGTGCTAGCTTAGTCAGCTTGTCTGATACACAGTAGGCACAGGGTGTCCCTAACTAGCAAGCTGGCTAGTTAGCTAACACACAATTTCACCCTAGCCTCCCACCTGCTGTGCAAGTGGGAGTTGGGGGTGACCGGTAGACATTGTCCTTCACCAACCCGCCTGTCAGGCACTGTTTTCTCCAGCACACAGCAGGCGGGGACGCCATGGTGTCGATAACAACTCTAGCTAGCCAGCTAGCACATGGTGTCGCTCCAGCCTCCTGTGCTAGCGGGAGGCGGGGGCGACCGGAAGACAGTGTCCTTTTTCCCCCCAGGGAAGAGGTGTTCCTGCAGATGTCCCTGCAGATGGAGGAATTTCCACATGGAGTAACGCCCCGAATTGCAGGCTGAAGTTGCACACTATTGGCTCGTGCTGCTGATCCAGTTTCTGCAGTTCTGCCTGTGGTTATGAAACCCTGATCTGTTCACCGAACATGCTACATTGTTGTGCTGCTGATCCAGTTTCTGCTGTTCTGCCTGCAGTTATGGAACCCTGATCTGGTCACTGGTCGTGCTACCATGTCCCGGACTCGCTACTTGACGACCAATACAAAGTTGCCAAAGTACTTGCAATGATGCACCCAATTTGTGATTTAGTGCATTATTATTGGGTATGCATAATCAGCCACCTCAATATTTGCAGCCATAGGTGGTTGTATCTCTTTAGGAGCTGATCCCTTGTCACTATTGTGGAATAATTATAATACTAAGGTAAGATATGAGAGATGGCCAATCCGAGAGCGGCATTGCTTTTCTTTTGATCCTATCAGTATCGACACATGGTCTAACAAAGTTCTTAGCAAAGGTTCTCTCTACATGCTTGTTTGGGAAACACTCTTAAAAATTTGGCTCATAAATAATTATCGTAATGCTTATGGTTCCATCACAACTGGGAAATGAGGCCCTGAGCTATACTGAAGGAAATTATGACGAGGCTCTCTGCTGGTTCCGTTTCTCTGTCATGGATGACGTTTGACTGCCGAATGAGTGCGAGCCTGTGGGAGGAAGAATGAATGAATACGAAGTACATTAAGACCGCTCAGATGTCAGCGGCCCTCTCCTGAAGATGAACCACTGCGACCTGTATGCTCTAGTTGGCTGGCCCTCGCTACATATTCGTCGGCAGACCCACTGGCTCCAGGTCATCTATAAGTCTATGCTAGGTAAAGCTCCGCCTTTTCTCAGCTCACTGGTCACGATAACAACACCCACCTGTACCACGTGCTCCAGCAGGTATATCTCACTGGTCATCCCCAAAGCAAACACCTACTTTGGCCACCTTTCCTTCCAGTTCTCTGCTGCCAATGACTGGAACGAATTGCAAAAATTGCTGAAGATGGAGACTTATATTTCCCTCAATAACTTTAAACATCAGCTATCGGAGCAGCTAACCGATCGCTGCAGCTGTACATAGCACATCTGTAAATAGCACACCCAATCTACCTACCTCATCCCCATATTGTTTTTATTTACTTTTATGCTCTTTTGCACACCAGTATTTCTACTTGTACATCACCATCCATCGGCTCATCTATCACTCCAGTGTTAATTTACTAAATTGTATTGCCTTACCTCCTCACCCCATTTGCACACACTGTATATAGACTTTATTTTTTTCCTATTGCGTTATTGACTATCCATTGCTTATTCCATGTGTAACTCTGTGTTGTTGTTTGTGTCGCACTGCTTTGCTCTATCTTGGCCAGGTCGTAGGTGTAAATGTGAAAATTAAATTTAAAAAAAGATTGGCACCAAAATAATTGAACAGGGCCTCGTTTCCCAGAGCCTTGGTAGCTGGTGATGGGAAACCGAGGATTTCTGAAGCCTTTGGGGATTCCACCAATTGTTCCTGAAAACCGGTTCATTACTCTGAGCTTTTAACACAATGCAAATTAGTGATATCCGCTGGTCAGCAAAGAAAAGCAGGGTTTGATGTTCATATAGACGTTTATTGCACAATATATCATATATCCGTGTCGCAGTGGTTAGTCGCCTATTTTCTGTTAGCTACTGTTACAGGTTCGCACCTTCAATCGTGCTTCCCTTTTTTTGAAGTGAAAAATGTTGTTTTTTTGCTGTCAGAAATTGTGAATCTATGGCATTATTTAGGATAGAAGCTTATACTTTACTAAATAAAACAAATGGTTTGAACAACAATGTGCATAAAGTGTGTTGTCTCTATTTTCAAAATAAAATGCCGTCGGCAGGATTCAGCCACATTCACTGTGGTCTGAGAGTGATCTTGTCCCTGTCCCCAACTCTACCTGCTAAGCTACCAATCAGGTGACACTATATGAAAAAAATCCTAAATACATTGTAAATAAGGTGTCAAGTAGAGGTCGGCATTTAAAAGCAGCTTAGAATTGAAGAAAGCACCAGAACCATGGCGAAATCAGTGGGATCTCACATTTTACAACACAAAGTTTGAAAAACCATGTGATCAAACGAAGAGAAGACCATTCTCTTGCCTACCCCTTTTTGGATTAATAAACATTGTAAAACTCCAACTACCTGCCTCCTGTGTCTGCATTTGGGTCTCGCCTTGTGCCTTGATAGAATGGGACATGTAGCGGCTCTGTGCAAAGGATAGAAAATATGTGTCAAGTGTGGATGGGAACATGATTATGGCGAATGTGGGAACAATGTCAGGGTTAAATGTTGTAATTTGGGGGGGAACACAGTGCAGCATTTGGTAGGTGCCAGGTGGAGAAAGAGGCAAGAGGCCCAAAGATATAAACTCACTCATATGGTCTCTTATGCAGAGGCCGCAAAATAGATTGGTGGAACAATT
Organism: Oncorhynchus gorbuscha; assembly: GCF_021184085.1. Taxonomy (NCBI): domain Eukaryota; kingdom Metazoa; phylum Chordata; class Actinopteri; order Salmoniformes; family Salmonidae; genus Oncorhynchus; species Oncorhynchus gorbuscha. The sequence goes on from NC_060187.1 coordinate 54,124,858, forward strand.
AGGCAGAATGATGGAGATAATAGGGTTACTACTAGAATAAGTAGACCTACGGTAGAAAATGTGCTTATGTTGGTCCAGACACAGATAGAAGACCTGCTCAGAAATATTGCTCTCACAAATGTGTTGTTTCAGAGGACATCTTAAAAGTGAATCAGATTGACTTTATAGCATTCATTGGAAAGGTTACCAATCTGATTGTGTTTGTGGAAGGAAGAACTGCCAAGTTGAAGTTCATTGTAGAAGCAACAACAGAGTATTTAGGAGTAACAGATATTACTGTCGCCATGATTGTTGATATGTTGACTCCTAACAATACTAATGATGGAATGTCTCAGTATGATGATAATTAGTTATGGTTTTTGTTATCCTTCAGTGGAATGCCAGAAGCCTTATTGCTAACGGTCAGGAGTTTAAGAATACTAGAACTCCTGAACGTTTAAGTATCAAACCTGATGTGATATGTGTTCAAGAAACATGGCTTTGACCATATCTTGATTGTTTTATTCCTGGTTATTGCTCAATCCGATCTGATAGATCAACTGGACAGGGTGGTGGGTGTGCTACGTTCATAAGGGAAGGTCTTGTATATCGTAATATACCTTTCAAATCTGAATATCAATGTGTGATGGTGGAAATCTACAGTTGCAGGTAGGAATATTAAGTTACAACATTTTTACAAGCCTTGTCATCAACTATCTGTAGCAATATTTGATTAAATATCAGTAGAATTGGGCTCTTGAGAGATATGGTGCGGAGACATTAATGCACATAGTAGTTTATTGGGAAGCAAACATACAGATACTAATGGTACTATTGTGGAAGATATGATGGAAGCATTAGTATGTCTTAACAATGGATGTTTTACAAGAGTTAATGTTGTTAGAGGTTACATCCTGCCTGGACTGGCTTCTAACTCTATTGCATCTACTGTATGTGTGTATGGAAAGAATGATTCTACTGTTGGAAGTGATCATTTATAGATTTCGTATACCATGACCTTTGATGATACTATTCCAGATAGAGTACCATTCAGAAGATGGGGCTTTCATGAAGCAGACTTGGAAAACTTTGGTGTTCATTGCTTAAATTCTGTTGGACAAGTTGTCTTTAGAGAGGCCGGTTGATGTATGTGCTGCCTCTGTGACCTCTCTGATTTTGAGTGCTGCAAATATGTACCAGTGAGTGAAGTGGGTGAGAAAAGGAAGGTGGCGCCTTGATGGACTGAAGAGTGCACTGCGGCTATTCGGGAAATAAATAGGGATTACAGAGTGTTGCGTCGGAATATGACTCCTGAGAATCTACTTGATTTCCAAAGAAAGAGAGCTTTAGTACGCACAGTCAATAATGTAAAAAAAATGCATGGAGACAGTTCTGCTCTACAATAGGCAGGGGTACTGAGCTGGGGGATGTAGGGTCTATGTTGAAGAAGATGACTGGAAGAAGGAAGTCCACTCTAATTCCTGTTTTGATTGTGGGTCAAACAACTGATAAAGAAAAAAAGCTGACTTGTTGGGGAAAACATTTGCTAGGGTACATAGTGGTGTTACTTTGGGTGAAGTACATAAGCAATGCAGGTGTGAGATTTGAAATGCTCATGATAATGTGTATAAGAAAAGGGATACGGTTAACTTTTCTTTGGATGCTATTTTTACCATACATGAGATGCGTTCAGCCTTAATAGGCTGTGGATACACAGCCCCAGGTCATGATCAGTTGTGCTATGCATCATTTAAGCATCTACCTGATGAGATCATACATGTTCTCCTGGGATTATTTAATGCGATTTAGAGTGAGGGGTTATACCTTCTGGTTGGAAACGTGCTGTAATATTACCTTTTGTAAAGCCTGGCAAGGACCCTTCATGTGCTGATAGTTATAGACCAATAGCACTGACCTCTAACTTGTGTAAACTGATGGAAAAGATGGTTTTCACATTTCCTGGAACATAGAGGTTTATTGAGTCAATGTCAAAGTGGATTCCGTAAAGATAGATATATTTTGGATGTATTAGTAAAGGTGAGCAATGAAGTTGAAAAAACTCTGGTCATGACATAAGTAATGGCTACTGTCCTTTTTTTACATTGAAAAGGCTTATGACACTATGTGGAGAAAAGGCCTACTGATTAAGATGGAAATACTTGGTATTGGTGGGAGATTATATAACTGGGATTTGGCTTTCTTATTTAATCGCTCAAGTTAAAATAGGATACATTTAATCTGATGCCTATGGAGTTGACAATGGTATTCCTCAAGGCAGTGCTATCAGTCCTACTTTGTTCAATATTATGATTAACAATTGTTTTGGGGGGGTAATGGGGCTTCCCTATATGCTGATGATGGAGCTATTTGAAAGAGGGGAAGGAATGTCTCTCGTGATCAAAATAATTCAACAAGCTATAGTTACATTTACATTTACATTTAAGTCATTTAGCAGACGCTCTTATCCAGAGCGACTTACAAATTGGTGCATTCACCTTATGACATCCAGTGGAACAGCCACTTTACAATAGTGCATCTAAATCTTTTAAGGGGGGGGGTGAGAAGGATTACTTTATCCTATCCTAGGTATTCCTTAAAGAGGTGGGGTTTCAGGTGTCTCCGGAAGGTGGTGATTGACTCCGCTGTCCTGGCGTCGTGAGGGAGTTTGTTCCACAATTGGGGAGCCAGAGCAGCGAACAGTTTTGACTGGGCTAAGCGGGAACTGTACTTCCTCAGTGGTAGGGAGGCGAGCATGCCAGAGGTGGATGAACGCAGTGCCCTTATTTGGGTGTAGGGCCTGATCAGAGCCTGGAGGTACTGAGGTGCCGTTCCCCTCACAGCTCCGTAGGCAAGCACCATGGTCTTGTAGCGGATGCGAGCTTCAACTGGAAGCCAGTGGAGAGAGCGGAGGAGCGGGGTGACGTGAGAGAACTTGGGAAGGTTGAACACTAGACGGGCTGCGGCGTTCTGGATGAGTTGTAGGGGTTTAATGGCACAGGCAGGGAGCCCAGCCAACAGCGAGTTGCAGTAATCCAGACGGGAGATGACAAGTGCCTGGATTAGGACCTGCGCCGCTTCCTGTGTGAGGCAGGGTCGTACTCTGCGGATGTTGTAGAGCATGAACCTACAGGAACGGGCCACCGCCTGATGTTAGTTGAGAACGACAGGGTGTTGTCCAGGATCACGCCAAGGTTCTTAGCGCTCTGGGAGGAGGACACAATGGAGTTGTCAACCGTGATGGCGAGATCATGGAACGGGCAGTCCTTCCCCGGGAGGAAGAGCAGCTCCGTCTTGCCGAAGTTCAGCTTGAGGTGGTGATCCGTCATCCACACTGATATGTCTGCCAGACATGCAGAGATGCGATTCGCCACCTGGTCATCAGAAGGGGAAAGGAGAAGATTAATTGTGTGTCATCCCGTCTGCATAGCAATGATAGGAGAGACCATGTGAGGTTATGACAGAGCCAAGTGACTTGGTGTATAGCGAGAATAGGAGAGGGCCTAGAACAGAGCCCTGGGGGACACCAGTGGTGAGAGCGCGTGGTGAGGAGACAGATTCTCGCCACGCCACCTGGTAGGAGCGACCTGTCAGGTAGGACGCAATCCAAGTGTGGGCCGCGCCGGAGATGCCCAACTCGGAGAGGGTGGAGAGGAGGATCTGATGGTTCACAGTATCGAAGGCAGCCGATAGGTCTAGAAGGATGAGAGCAGAGGAGAGAGAGTTAGCTTTAGCGGTGCGGAGCGCCTCCGTGATACAGAGAAGAGCAGTCTCAGTTGAATGACTAGTCTTGAAACCTGACTGATTTGGATCAAGAAGGTCATTCTGAGAGAGATAGCGGGAGAGCTGACCAAGGACGGCACGTTCAAGAGTTTTGGAGAGAAAAGAAAGAAGGGATACTGGTCTGTAATTGTTGACATCGGAGGGATCGAGTGTAGGTTTTTTCAGAAGGGGTGCAACTCTCGCTCTCTTGAAGACGGAAGGGACGTAGCCAGCGGTCAGGGATAAGTTGATGAGCGAGGTGAGGTAAGGGAGAAGGTCTCCGGAAATGGTCTGGAGAAGAGAGGAGGGGATAGGGTCGAGCGGACAGGTTGTTGGGCGGCCGGCTGTCACAAGACGCGAGATTTCATCTGGAGAGAGAGGGGAGAAAGAGGTCAGAGCACAGGGTAGGGCAGTGTGAGCAGAACCAGCGGTGTCGTTTGACTTAGCAAACGAGGATCGGATGTCGTCGACCTTCTTTTCAAAATGGTTGACGAAGTCATCTGCAGAGAGGGAGGAGGGGGGGAGGAGGATTCAGGAGGGAGGAGAAGGTGGCAAAGAGCTTCCTAGGGTTAGAGGCAGATGCTCGGAATTTAGAGTGGTAGAAAGTGGCTTTAGCAGCAGAGACAGAGGAGGAAAATGTAGAGAGGAGGGAGTGAAAGGATGCCAGGTCCGCAGGGAGGCGAGTTTTCCTCCATTTCCGCTCGGCTGCCCGGAGCCCTGTTCTGTGAGCTCGCAATGAGTCGTCAAGCCACGGAGCGGGAGGGGAGGACCGAGCCGGCCTGGAAGATAGGGGACATAGAGAGTCAAAGGATGCAGAAAGGGAGGAGAGGAGGGTTGAGGAGGCAGAATCAGGAGATAGGTTGGAGAAGGTTTGAGCAGAGGGAAGAGATGATAGAATGGAAGAGGAGAGAGTAGCGGGGGAGAGAGAGCGAAGGTTGGGACGGCGCGATACCATCCGAGTAGGGGCAGTGTGGGAAGTGTTGGATGAGAGCGAGAGGGAAAAGGATACAAGGTAGTGGTCGGACACTTGGAGGGGAGTTGCAATGAGGTTAGTGGAAGAACAGCATCTAGTAAAGATGAGGTCGAGCGTATTGCCTGCCTTGTGAGTAGGGGGGGAAGGTGAGAGGGTGAGGTCAAAAGAGGAGAGGAGTGGAAAGAAGGAGGCAGAGAGGAATGAGTCAAAGGTAGACGTGGGGAGGTTAAAGTCGCCCAGAACTGTAAGAGGTGAGCCGTCCTCAGGAAAGGAGCTTATCAAGGCATCAAGCTCATTGATGAACTCTCAGAGGGGACCTGGAGGGCGATAAATGATAAGGATGTTAAGCTTGAAAGGGCTTGTAACTGTGACAGCATGAAATTCAAAGGAGGCGATAGACAGATGGGTAAGGGGAGAAAGAGAGAATGACCACTTGGGAGAGATGAGGATCCCGGTGCCACCACCCCGCTGACCAGAAGCTCTCGGGGTGTGCGAGAACACGTGGGCGGACGAAGAGAGAGCAGTAGGAGTAGCAGTGTTATCTGTGGTGATCCATGTTTCTGTCAGTGCCAAGAAGTCGAGGGACTGGAGGGAGGCATAGGCTGAGATGAACTCTGCCTTGTTGGCCGCAGATCGGCAGTTCCAGAGGCTACCGGAGACCTGGAACTCCACGTGGGTCGTGCGCTGGGACCACCAGATTAGGGTGGCCGCGGCCACGCGGTGTGGAGCGTTTGTATGGTCTGTGCAGAGAGGAGAGAACAGGGATAGACAGACACATAGTTGACAGGCTACAGAAGAGGCTACGCTAATGCAAGGAGATTGGAATGACAAGTGGACTACACGTCTCGAATGTTCAGAAAGTTAAGCTTACGTAGCAAGAATCTTATTGACTAAAATGATTAAAATGATACAGTACTGCTGAAGTAGGCTAGCTAGCAGTGGCTGCGTTGTTGACTTTGTAGGCTAGCTGGCAGTGGCTGCGTTGTTGACACTACACTAATCAAGTCGTTCCGTTGAGTGTAATAGTTTCTACAGTGCTGCTATTCGGGGGCTAGCTGGCTAGCTAATAGTGTTGATTACGTTACGTTGCGTTAAAAGAACGACAATAGCTGGCTAGCTAACCTAGAAAATCGCTCTAGACTACACAATTATCTTTGATACACAGACGGCTATGTAGCTAGCTATGTAGCTAGCTACGATCAAACAAATCAAACCGTTGTGCTGTAATGAAATGAAATGAAAAATGTGATACTACCTGTGGAGCGAAACGGAATGCGACCGGGTTGTTGAGTGCGGAAGTTCTATTCAGTAGACGTTGGCTAGCTGTTGGCTAGCTAGCAGTGTCTCCTACGTTAAGGACGACAAATAGCTGGCTAGCTAACCTCGGTAAATTAAGATAATCACTCTAAGACTACACGCTCTAAACTACACAATTATCTTGGATACGAAGACAGCAAAGACAACTATGTAGCTAGCTAACACTACACTAATCAAGTCGTTCAGTTGAGTGTAATAATTTCTACAGTGCTGCTATTCGGTAGACGGTGGACGTTTGCTAGCTGGCTAGCTGCTGGGCAGATAGCAGTGTAGACTACGTTAGGACGACGAAATACGAAGTTGCAATAGAAGTGCTGACTGTTTCACTTTGTTGTCCTCTTTCTTTTCCTTTTTCTTCTGTCCTTCTTTTGTCCTTATTTTGTCTTCCTTTCTTCTGTTAACTAGATATTTTTTGTTGTTATTCTTTGTAAGCTAGCTAGCTTCTTCCAGGAGAATCCCTAGCAACTGCTTAGCAACAAGTAAACAATTCTGCTAGCAATTCAGCTAGCTAAAATAACTGTACAATTTTATGAAAAATTGTTAATTTTTCAAAAGCCTGTCTTTTTTGGTTTGTTCCTTGTTTTGTCTTCTATTGAGTCTTGCAGTTTTCTCTTATAGTTGAAAGATGGGCGATTGACTGGGGTTTTAAATAGTCCGTGGCGAATTCTTGTTGTATGGGTCTATGTTTCAATGAGCGATATGCATAGAAAGATCATGTCATAAATGTTGACACAATGTGTAAGAAGATGGTGAATCTTATGCTTATGAATGGGGTGCTGACAGACAATCATTGATGAATATTTATAGAGCTCGGATCAGGACAACAATTGATTACAGGTGTATAGTTTAAGGAACAGTGGAGAAGACTTGGCTTCAGAAGCTGGACTGAATCCAGTATATATAGTGCATTTGGAGAGTATTCAGACCGCTTTACTTTTTGCACATTTTATTACATTACAGGCTTATTCTAAAATATATTAAATTAATGTTTTTCCTTATCAATCTACACACAATGCACCATAATGACAAAGCAAAAACAGGAAAAACCCTGTTTCCATTGATCATTTTTTAGATGTTTCTAGAACTTGATTGGAGTCCACCTATGGTAAATTCAATTGATTGGACATGATTTGGAAAGGCACACATCGGTGGAGAAGGACTTTGGTCAGGGAGGTGACCAAGAACCCGATGGTCACTCTGACAGAGCTCCAGAGTTCCTCTTTGGAGATGAGATAACAATCAGGGCTTTATGGTACAGTGGCCAGAAGGAAGCCAATCCTCAGTAAAATGCACATGACAGCCCGCTTGAGTTTGCCAAAAGGAACCTAATGGACTCTCAGACATGAGAAAAAAGATTCTCTGGTCTGATTAAACCAAGATTTAACTCTTTGGCCTGATAGCCAAACGTTGCGCTCACCACCTGTCCAATTCCATCCATACGGTGAAGCACGGTGGTGGCTGTGGGGATGTTTTTCAGCGGCAGAGACTGGGAGACTAGTCAGGATCGAGGGAAAGAAGAACGGAGCAAAGTACAGCGAGATCCTTGATGAAAACCTGCTCAGGATCTCAGACTGGGACAAAGGTTCACCTTCCAACTGAACAACAACCCTAAGCACACAGCTAAGACAATGCTTGAGTAGTTTTGGGACAAGACTCTGAATGTAATTGAGTGACCCAGCCAGAGTCTGGACATGAACTTGATTTAACATTTCTGGAGAGACCTGAAAATAGCTGTGCAGCGACGCTCACCATCCAACCTGACAAAGTTTGAGAGGATCTGCAGAGAAGAATGGGAGAAACTCCCCAAATACAGGTGTGCCAAGAAGACAGCTGTAATCGCTGCCAAAGGTGTAGGATATGGTTTAAGGATATGAATTGGTGAATCAACATCTGGTGAATTAACATCTGTATGCGTCTTAATAGTGGAGGCAGGTGAGATGCCTTTGGATATACGGCGTAAAAAAAATCATTAGCTTATTGGGTTAGGTTGAAAGGCTGTGAGGTTGAGCATCCCACTGCTACAGTTCTAGATGACTGTTGGGAATACTAATAGACAAGGCAGTGGTTTTGGTTGGACAGTTGGAAAGCTTGCCGATGAGAGCGGTTTGAAGGAGTTAGAGGTTGGCCCTTCTGTGATGATAGGGAATGTTCCTCCATGGTTACTCCCAGATCCTGTTCTTGATCTAACCTTGATAGTGAAAAGGAAATATTGGTCAGATGTCAGTGATATAGGTAAACTGGTTGACAATTACATTGGGTGAAGTTTTTATGCTTTTTTATCACTTTCACAGATGGATCCAAGGACCCAGATAGTGGGCGTACAGAAGCAGGTGTTTACGTTTCTGAATTTGATGTGAATATATGTAGAAGACTAACAGATGATCTGCCAGTATACTCAGTTGAACTGTTGGCGATAGTAGTTGCCCTACAGTGGGTGGAGGACGTACAACCTGTTAGAATTATAACAACCTGTTAGAATCTGAGCAATTATAATATGCTTAGATTCTGTCTGTATTGAATCTGGTAAATCTAACAGGAGTGAC